>NC_140583.1:466270824-466670824 GCF_964204655.1 Triturus cristatus | reverse complement strand
ACTGCTAACAATAACTAAAGTGTTTTCGCTTTCTCCTTTAAACATGGTGAAAATGGCTTAAACTCAATTGACAAATTTAGTTAACTTGTAAGTCCCTTTTGGGGGGACGCTAGGTGGCGCACTAGCGAATGGTCGCCTTCGTGTAAGGCACCCGCAGTCCGGCGGCATTTATCCGTGTTTTTATCCTTAAATGGTGACTGGAGAAGCAGAAATCGCACGCAGCGAAGGGCAGCGAGGTCCTGCATTGGCTGGCCGAGTATTAGGGCGAAAGACGGTCTGCCGGAGGAGATATCTGCCACGGAGGTTCTGGCGGTCTGCGCGACTGGAGGGAGTGAAGCGCTGCACCGGCAGCCCATCCTACGCGAGGCCGAGGCTGTGATAACGACTGGAGGCCTCCGAACCACGAGAGGCGCGCGCTGCACCCGGAGGGACGGCGCGGGAGTGACGGACGGAGTGTGACCTCCGGAGAAGAGGTACTGCTGGCGGAGACTGCGGAGAGACTCCCCCCCCACGGGAGGCTGGGGGATAGTCGCACGGCCGGGCGCTGTGGCTGTGGGGACATCGGCTGTCCTGGTGCTGCCAGACCCTGTGGGCTGTGAGGGGGACGAGTGGCCATCTGCCGGGAGCGCTGGTGAGGAGCTTTGGAATCCCCTGCCTCCGGCCGCGTGGACGGACATGGAGATCCGCGCAGGATCCCCGAGCTGTGTTAGAGGTGAGGGCGCTGTTGAATGGTGGACTACGGGGCCCGGAGGATTTTCGAGGCAGTCACAGGGGATCCTGCAATTACCAGAGCAGAGTGAGGGGCCGGCCGGGCCGGGAGAGAGCATATAGCCTTGGTCCTGGAGTGTTCCGTGGGACACCGAGAACCTTTGCCTGCGGCTGGGGTGTTGAGCCAGGTTGGGAGCTGTGAGCACGGCCTCCCTCTGTGTTCTGTGCGCTGGACTGCTGAGGCTGAACAGTGAAGCTGTAAGGTGCTGTCAGGGAGGCTAAGAGGCACTACCTGTCGTGCGAAGAACGCGCCTCATATACGGTCACAAGGGGCAGCGCTTGATCACCCTGGCCTTGGTGTCGGAGCCTGAGAGTGGGCACATATTCGGAGCTAGTGGACCGGTGAGGTTGGAATATTCTCCCCTCCCCATTGACACTGAATGCTGATAGAGACGTGATTGGTGCTTGCAGTCTTGTGTGGATCTTACCAACGGTGCGAGATAGTGTCCTGCTGGCTGACCGCGATGGGCAAGATGGACGCGAGGCAATCTAAGCTAACGTTCGACTCCAGTAAGAAGGGGTCTAAACCCGTGGATGGGTCGCGAGGTCTGGAGGGAATGAATGGCGCCGCGGGGGACTCATCGGATGCGACGGCGAACCTGCAGGAGGTGCTGCGCGAGATGCGCCAAGGATTTGCGACGATCGCCGACAAAGTGGATAGGATATCCTCGCGTATGGATGCAGTAGTACATAAACTGGATGCGCACGAGGAGCGCCTGAAAGGAGCGGAACAACGAATATCGGATACAGAGGACACAGTGTCGCAACATACCTCGCAGCTATCCAGAATGGACAATCTGCTGCGCATCATAGCATCCAAGAACGAGGATTTGGAGGCGAGAAGCAGGCGCAATAATGTCCTCATCATAGGTATTCCGGAAACGACCAATGTGGGAAAAATGGAGGAGTATGTGGAAAAAATGTTGCTAGCGTCGAGTGGCTCGGAGGTGTTTTCCCCCCAATTTATAGTGGAGAGAGCACATCGCGCTCTAGGCCCCAGACCAAAACCGGGAGCGACCCCCAGGCCCATCATTGCCCGGCTATTGAACTATCGCGATCGTGACGCAGCTCTGAGGGCGGCACGCGGCACACGGTCCCTATCCTATGATGGTAACTCCTTCACGTTGTTTCCGGATTTCACCCAGGTAGTTCAGGAGGAGCGTAGGAAGTTCTTCGCTATGAAGGCCAAGCTGCGAACCCTGCAACTGGATTATGCGTTACTATACCCGGCTCGATTGCGGGTTACGTATCAGGGCCGGCAAAGGTTTTTCACTACTCCTCAGCAGGCGGAGGACTTCATCAAGCAATACAGGAGAGATCACAGGCCTTGGGCGGAGGCGGCCGCTGAGCAGGCACCACTGCACGGGGAGCGGTTGGATGGAGAACAGTGAGTGGGGTGAATACGTATTGTGCACTGACTACGCGGAACGAGTAAGTACTCTGAATGATGGGGGAATTGATGGATGCGGACATTGCACTGGACTCGATGTGCAGCATATCTCATCTGGTTTGAGGAGTCGGGGGACAGGGGCGTGACCCCTGAACACTTTGTAAGGCTGAGGAAGATTCTGTACATACTGTCAATGTTTATCTTATATAGGTAGTAGATTGCAAAGTGTCTGGAGGAGGGATTTAAAGTTACCAATGATTATAACGCCGGACACCCCCTCTGGGTCATCGAGTCCGACTACTGGATTGGTGGGAGTCTGGAGTAGATGAGGGGGACTCAGTGGTGCCACCTAGATGTGATTCCCGACGGGCAATACCCTAGAGTTTATGGGGTGGTGTGGGGATCAGTTTCGCCCTTGTTCAAGGGGCAATTGTGGGAGGGTAGGGGAGGGAACATGGCTGGCAGGTTGGGGTTTGCTTCAGTGGGTGGGGGGAGGGTGCGAGGGTGGTAATGCAGGAAGGGGTGTTTGGAGTTTGGGGTTAGGGGAGGGGGTCTTGGGACTGGGCGGTGAGTTTTGGTCACAAACTGACGTAGGGCTGGAAGCTTACTGGACGGCTGAGTTGCTTATTCATGAGGGTGTACTGCTGGCGATGACTGGGTCTGCGTTGATGAATGCACGGGTACATGGGCAGGGAGTGGCACCGGGTGCCCTATGGCTGCTAGGAGTGGGAGAATTGGATGTGGAATGACTGAACGGGCACGACGAAGCAGGGTCACAGTTGTGTCATGGAATATCCGCGGATTAAATGATGCTAGAAAATGCAGAAAGGTGATGGCTTATTTAGAGCAGCATCAGGTACAAATTGCATTATTGCAGGAAACACACCTTAGTCCCAGATCGCATTATACATTGGCTAGCAAATGGGCGGCGGTACGCAGTTTCTCGTCCTACTCAGGGTATGCTAGGGGGGTGGCGATATTAATCTAGAGGACGGTGCCTTTTGTGAAGCTGGGTGAGCATGTGGACGTAGACGGCCGATATGTGGTGTTATGGGGCAGGCTGGGCACTGACACAATCACGATCACAAACTGTTATGGTCCCAATGTTGATTCGCCTGCCTTTTTCACACAATTATGGGGTAAGATACTTAGCATTGGCTCCAGGCATATTTTATGGGGTGGCGATTTTAATGTGGCAATGACCCCGGGATTGGATAGGTCGGATAACGGGCATCAGTACAACAAAAGAGCGCGGGATGTTTTAGCGGGCGTATTGGAGGAAGGGGGACTGATAGATAGTTGGAGGCTTGTACATGCCGGGCTGCGTGAGGGTACCCACTTTACAACATTTGCTAACACGTGGGCTAGGCTGGATTACTGTTTTTTGTCCCGGGGCATAGCGGTGGATCTAGGACGGGTTGCGCATCTCCCACGGACGTATTCGGATCATTGCCCGGTTCTGGTTCAGGTGGCAATCCCAGGTTGTGGAGCTGCTGTGGCACGTTGGCGTCTGCAGCCCACCGCCCTCCTGGACCCCCTGTTTCAATCGGAGCTGGGGGAGGAGATCGCAGAGTTTTTTCCCCGTAACAGAGGTTCGGTAGCTAGAGTAGAAAGCATATGGGAGGCATTCAAGGTGACGGTCAGAGGCTATTACATGTCGAAGAGTTTTGGGGTTCTGAAAGACATACAGGGGACGCTTGCAAAACTGGCAGTGGACCTTAAGGGGCTGGTGACTAGGATGAACCGGGAGCCGATGGGCCCTCTTCATAAAGAATTCAGAGACAAACTTACGCAATATGAAAAGGAAGCGGATAGAGAGGCTCGATTCAGAGGTAAATACTGGCAGGCACACAGATTTTGTGAGGGGGAGAGACCAGGGCACGCGCTGGCGGACGTTACTCGGCAACCGCGGTACACGACACACATATTGGAGGTCTGCACGTCGGAAGGGGACACACTGCGGGATACCAAGGATATTTTAGGGCACTTCACCTCACACTACAAAGAGCTGTATACGGCACACAGCGATGAGGAGATTGCATTTGGGGACTTTCTGGATGATGTGAGTGATGATCATAGACGGTTTCTTGGGGCGCCGTTTGAATTAAATGAAATCCGGGAGGCAATTATGTCTCTTAGCAATGGTAAGGTGTCGGGCCTGGATGGGCTGCCGGCGGAATTTTATAAAAGTTATATCGATATTATGGCCCCAGTACTGAAGGAGGTCTATGAGGATGCTCTGGAAGTGGGAGTGTTGCCGGGGTCCATGAGGGAGGTGTTGATCACCTCGTTGTTGAAGCCGGGCAAGGATCCTACTGACTGTGATGCGTATAGGCCGCTTTCTTTGATCAATTGTGATGCGAAAGTGTTGGCAAAGGTGCTGGCCAATCGGCTATCGCTCTTAATGACTAAGATAGCCCTCCCGGACCAGTCCGGGTTCATCCCTGGGAGATCTACGGCCCATAACTTGCGTACCCTGTTCACTCTGATCCATACAATAGCACCGGAACTGCCGGTGGCGGCCATATTTCTTGATGCTATCAAAGCATTTGACTCGGTTGAATGGAATTATCTCTTTGCTATTCTATACAGAATGGGGTTTCCAAAGATTTTTGTTGCCTGGATACGGCTGCTGTATACGGACCCGAAGGCGAGAGTTCTGATTAATGGAGACATGTCAGCCCCGATCTCGCTGACCAGAGGTACCAGACAGGGTTGTCCGTTGTCCCCGTTATTGTTCGCTATTGCGATCGAGCCATTGGCGTGCCGGATCCGACAACTGCATAAGCAAAGCGCCTTTAAATGTGTCCAACGCCAGATAGATGTATCATTGTATGCAGATGATTTGACGTTATATGTGGTGGATCCGGTTACGAATCTCAATCCGCTGCTCCGGGAGTTCTTGGTGTTTGGTCGGTTGTCGGGCATACACATAAATTGGAAGAAGTCGCAGTTCTTTCCCCTGACTCCAGCGGTACACCGCTTCTCATTGGATTACCCGCTCGAATGGTGTGACTCGGATTTACGTTATTTAGGGATCCAGATATCAAGGCTTAAGGAGGAGACGGTGCGTTTAAATTATGGTACTGCCATTTCCAAACTAACCGAGGATGTGACGCGCTGGATTTCTCTGCCCTTCACCATGGCTGGAAGGGCCTCCCTTATTAAAATGGTGGTGTTGCCCCGGTTTTTATATCTATTCCAAAATGTCCCTTACTACCCGGGAGCCTATTTTTTCCGGACGCTCCGCTCAGAATTAATAAGATTGTTTTGGACTGGGAAGCAGCCACGGTTAGCATGGTCAATCATCACCCAGCCCTATGGGGGAGGGGGATTTGATGTCCATGATTTCCTGGCCTATTATCTTAGTGCTCAGGCCCAGTTTGCGTACCACTGGATTGTGCCTACGCCATTCATGCCGCAGCTGGCGGTAGAAGACTGGATAGTTAGACCGCTGCCACTGAGAGGAATTCTTCAGGGCTCAGCAAGCGTGCTCGAGACGCCGGCTGCAACAGTGACTTGCACGATGGATGCGTGGCGGCGGATCCTCCGTAAGGTCGCACTTACGTTCTTATATGCACCAAAACTGCCGCTGGCTTACCACCCGGGACTGTCCTTGCTGCAGGAACGGGGGTTCCAGGGGATGTGCGCTGGGCTGGGGGTCCGCTGCTGGGGAGATCTGTTCCTGAATGGTAGATTCAAAACGAAAGAACAATGGTTTCAGGGGGAGCAGCCCACACCGTTGGAGGTCTTTTATTATCTTAGGCTGCGGCAGGGGCTGAGCGCTATATTACCGCATTTTCCAGAGGAACCTGCAGTTGTATTGCCTCTACAGGTTCTACTTGCGTCTGCGGAGGGTAGGCATCTAGTCTCGAACTTGTACCGGAGTATTCGAGAACAAAGTGGAAGTAGCGAGTGCAGAGCGCTCAGACAGTGGAATGCGGATCTAGGGAGAGACATAACGGAGGCGCAGTGGGCGTATTGCTGCGGGCTAACTTCACAGATATCGGCTAGCTGCAGATTACGAATTATTCATTATAAGTTTCTGCAGCGAATGTATTGCACACCTGTGAGGAAGTTGAAATTTCGTCTAGCCGATAATGACAGGTGTGAGCGCTGTCACTCAGAAGGTGCTGGTTTTTTGCACTTGGCATGGCTATGCCCGGCAGTGGCTGAATACTGGACGCAGGTCCATAAGGCTTTGACGGATATGATAGGAGCCACGGTTGACTTGGATCCACTCACTATGCTGCTGGGTTACACGATGAGCATACCCAAGGTGCATCGTAAATTCGGGGATATTGCAATTTTGATGGCGAAACGTAGGGTGGCCTGTAGGTGGGGGAGGGGCCGTGCACCGAAATTTAAGGAATGGGTGGCTGATTTACTCTACTGTCAGGAACAGAATATACTATATGCAGAGACACAACCAGTGAGTAGCAGAGCCACGGACATATGGGACCCGTTCAGGGCGTATTTGGCGGCTGAAAACTCTTCAGGAGGAGACGAAACTCTGGAGGCGAGTGGCACTGGCCCTACCGCTGCGACATGAGGCCCAGTATTGAGAGCTTGGGATCTGCTGGGAGGGTGTGTTTGGCTGGGTGTTGTCTTGGTGACATGTTGGGGGTGTGCCTCTGGCAGGAGCCATTACAGATGTGATGGTACGACCAATGATATGCAGGTGAAGGGCCGGACCGCCCAGTGTGTGAGCTGCCCGGGGGGGGGAGGGGGGCACTGACCTTACCCACAGACGGGCGGATGGGAAGGAGTAGGTTGTTCAAGGGGATGAGACGTAGTGGCTGGATGTTGGAGAGTACGGATGGGATTACTGTGGGGTAGTCCTCTACTGCGGAGCACTCCCGAAGCGGCTGGGTCAGGAGTTATTGGAGGGCGGAGCCACCGACAGACGAGTGTCCCCAGGCTATGGGGGGGCCACTGCTGGGAGTCGAGCATGCGTCTAATAGCTGGGAATTTCTGGTTAGCATCGGACTGTTAGACATATGCTCCTTGGATGGACACTGCCGATCTTACCCGACGTAGAAACGGGAAGGTGCACCACGTGTATTGCCATAACTCTGAAATTGATAGACAAAGAGCTGTACAGTTAAGGGGAAAATTGAGCAACACCCCGCCGCCGGACCTCCGGGTTGTCGGGCAAATGGCTGTGTAGTACGAGGATGATGGTGAAGAGTGGTATGGAAGTTAGCCGGCCCGAGAGGTTGTAGGCGTGCAGATGTAAAGTTGTCGCAACTTGTTAATAAAGGTTTTGAAAACTTAAAAAAAAATAAAAAATAAAAAAAACAACTTGTAAGTCCCTTTTAAAATGGTACTATAGGTACCCAGGGCCTGTAAATGAATTGCTACTAGTGGGCCTGCAGCACTGATTGTGCCACCCACTTCAGTAGTCTTTCATACAAGTCTCAGTCTACCATTGCATCCTGTGTGAGTAGTTTTAAACTGTTGTTTCGACCTGGGAAAGTTCAACTTTTGCCAGGTCTACACCATCCTTTTTATACACATAAGTCACATCTAGACTCTCTAGAGTAGGCCCCAAACAGCCAATAGGGCAGGGACCGTTGTATTTAAAAGTTTGGAAATGTACACGTTTTACATGCCCTGACAGTGATGAAATCTCCAATTCGTTTTTTTACTATTGCAAGGCCTACATCTTCCATAGGATAACATCGGGTTACCTTATTACATTTTAAGAAGTGATACCTTTTGATTAGGAGCAAGTAAGAAACTCAAGTTTGGTGTCTGAGGAATTGCAGCATACCCCCTCTTTAATGATAAAGTCAGATTTTAAGTCCCAATTCTGAAAATACCACTTTTAGATAAGTTGGTTCTGTTGGGTAAAGACATTACTTTAATCTGTCATAAACATATTATGCATGAAGAAAGAACACACCTAATTTGAATAAATCAAAAGTAAATGTATTAACAAATTAATCAATTTTTTCTGTTTACAATTTTATTTGGTTGTAAAATAGTGAAAAGGTGATCTAGAGGTGACAAGGTGCTTTAAGTGAATAAACTATATACAGTGCTTAACAAGAGTTATCTAAAATGTTCAATTCAATAGACACCGGTCCGGTTCCTTAACGCATGTATCTCCAGTCCATTTACTACTTGTTCCGCTTTTCACGTGGTGTGGAGAGGGTAGGGAATAGATTGTACAGGTACGTCGACGTTTCGACCCAGAGAAGTGCGTGATTCAAGAGGGAGTCACGGCGGGTCTCCTTCAGGACACGGTGAGACAGCCTATGAGGTGAAATAATGCAACCATGAGTAAGGTGTGTTACAAATGATACATAGAGGAAAACCGATGGTCTGTAGGACCTACCAGTGAGGCTGGTAACCAAAACCAGTAGGTTCTTCAATGTATAATCCACCAAGGGTTGGATTCTCTGTGAATAATGGAGGACAAGAATAAGGATGAGTGAGCTGGAAGAGTTTCTTGTGGTAATTGCCAGACTGAAAGATTGAAGGGTTACTTTGGCAATGATGGTGATGAACGATAAATTTCCTAGCTATCGTAACGGAAAGTTTTAATTCTATTAAGGATTCGGAGGCGAGGATTATGCATTTCTTTCTTTACTTCAACTCATAGCAGCCATTTTAAAACAACTTAACAAGACCACATTTCCAGGCAGCCCGGGAAATTGGTGAGAAAAACAAACAAGATACAAACATATCCCCAAATCCAATGTCCAATCATAGCGCTGGATCCACCATTTAGTCCCTCTTCAGACTCCTGCCCATCCTCTTTCGTTGCGCGAGTCACGCAATCCGTCTTATTTTATGCGTCTTGTTTCCTGGAATCCGCTCCTGAAACCAAAACACAATATCAGGGCTAGAAATCCAACATCGGCAAAAGAAATCTTTTGCATACAAGCTAACAAATCATCATTTGACAGCAAACTCTGGACTTGCATCACAAAAGTTTAGAAGAACAACTGATCCAAAATGGGATACAAAACCACTTCAATTCATGCAATTATATCAACAAATGTAAAAACAAGAGAAAATTGTGCTCACTCCCAATGGGTGGGTTTTTCGGAAGATCTCCACGGGTGGGATAATCCTCGCCTCCGAGTCCTTAATAGATTTGAAACTTTCCGTTATGATACCTAGGAAATTGTTCATTCTATGTTATGACTGGAGGCTTCGGAATATGCTAGTTTAAAGCTTACTTACCACCAAATGTGCCATATTGATAATAGGTTTGAAATAAAACCTTTTAAAGGTTGAATCTGAGGACCAATCTGCCGCATTCATTATGTCCTCCAACCTTGCCCCAAGTGTGAAAGCCTTGGAGGCCATCGCACCCTTTGCCGGATGACCTCCGAATTGTCCTAGGCTAATACCAGCCTCTTGCATGACCCACCGTACCCCATGTGGGATCGTAGGAGATGACAATGCCTAATGTGGCTTCCGGAAACAATCAAAATATGTCTCTCCCCTAGAGGTCTAAGCTCCAAAGACATTTCTTCATAGGGTTTTAAGCATCAAACCACACACAGTTTGGGGGAATCTGGAAACTCTGGGTATTCTATCACTCTAGCGTGACATTTGGTCCTTCGCCAAATGGTAAATGAAACTCCAGAGGGAGATAAAACTCTGCCTGTGATGTCCAGGGCTCTTACATCCAAAACGTGCTTACAGGAGATAAGACAAAGGAGCATTGCCAGCTTAGCAGACAGCTCCTTTCTTGACAAGAACTCACTGGATTGGCAAGACAAAATCAAATTGAGAACTCTATTTACATCCCATAACTCTGAGAATCTCAGCTCATGGGGCAGTGACAATCTCAGCCCCCTCAAAAGCCAACAAACAAAAGGATGCTCCCCGACAGGAGACCCTTGCACTGGAACATGTCCCGCTGAAATGGCGGATCGAAATGTGTTCACCGAACGGTAGGCTAAACCCTGTTGGGCTAAGCTTACCACGAAGTTCAAAACCTAGACTAAATCTGCGCCCACGGGATCACAACCCAGTCGCACACACCAACAACAGCATCGTCGCCAGGCTGATCGATATCTCTTGACTGTACTATCAGCCCAGGCCTTGGACAAGAGGCTCTCAGCGAACTCTAAAAGGCCTGGCATTGACCATCTACTCCTGTAATCCTCCATGCCATGAGATGCAGGGATCCGCTGAGCACCATCTGATGTGGAACCTGATCAGGATTGAGGAACAATTCTGGAAAGAGAGAGTCGGATTGGAAAGTTCCACTAGAACTGGAAACCAAACTTCCAACCTCCAAATCGGTGTGATGAGAACCACCTGCGCTTGCTGCCGCCTGATCTGGGCCGACGCCTGAGTGATCATCGCAAAATGTGGGAACGCAAAAGCTTGTTCCTGCGTCCAATCCTGTAGGAAAGCATCCATGGCCACTGCTCACGGATCTGGCCTTCAGCTGAAAAATCGAGGAAACTGGTGGTCCAGCCTGGAGGTGAAAAGATTCACTGAAAAAGGTCCCCAAGGGCCCTGCACCATTGAAAAAACATCCGGCTGCAACGTCCACAGACTGGAATCTTTGAAGTGACACATGTGCTAAACTGCCACCTGATTCCCCCGAGTGGGAAGATATCCAGCGGTCACCGAAATGCGATGATCTACACAAAACTGCCATAGGTTCGTCGCGAGATCCGAAAGCACCTTCGATTGGGTGCCCCCCAGGTGGTCTATATTTCGTACTGCCGGGATATTGTCAATTTTTAACAGGACACACGACTGAACGCAGTCCTTGGTCCAGCACCACACGGTGAAGGACCACACCAGCAACTCTAGGCAATTGATATGCAGAGTCTGTTCTTGCGGAGACCATGATCCTCCTGTGGAAAAATCTCCACATCTGGCGCCCCAACCTGACCTGCTGGCATCTGACTCAATAACCAGGTCTGGGGTCGAGACGAAAATTGCTCGCTCATTCCAAGCTTCCATGTGAGAGAGCCACCAAGGAATCTCCTCCCGTGATTCCTCGGACAGGGAAACTAGATGAGAATAAGGAAGCCCCTTTCGCAAATGCTTTGCTTTCAGGCAGTGCAAGGCTCAGTAGTGCAACGGGCCCGGAAATATTGCCTGGATGGAGGCCGACAGAAGCCCCACTACGCGGGCGATTTGTCGAAGCGGGAGTCTCTCCTTGGTCAATGTTCGACGCAATCTTGAACATCTTCCGTGAAGGAAGGCTGAGAGTTGCCTCAATAGAATTGATCATGAAACCCAAGAAGGTGACCTTCTGAGCTGGGACCCACAGTGATTTTTGGTATTTTTCACGAAACTCAGACTTTCCAGGAGCTTGTTGTAACTGATCCCGTAGCACTTGTGGATCTTGTGCCAACAGAAGCATGTTGTCTAAGTACACAATGAGACGAGTTCTCTGTGCTCGGAGGTACCCCACGACTGGCCGCAGCAGCTTCGTGAAGCACCAAGGAGTGGGGGAGAGCCCGAAAGAAAGAGTGATGAATTAGTGCACTTGTTGGCACCAGAGAAACTGAAGGAATTTCCTGTGTGGTGGAAAAATAGGAATTGCCAAGTACGCATCACTTAAATCCAAATGGACCATCCAAACCGCCGGGCACAAAACCTAGCTTAAGAGGTGAATTCCCTCCATTTTGAAATGGTGGTATGCGAGCCATCCGTTGAATTTGCGCAGATTGAAGACCAGTTGTTGCCCCCATCCGTTTTGTCCACTAAGAACATGTTGCTTATAAAACCTTGTGGGTGCAATGAGGTGCGATAGACGTCCCCTTTTTCTAAAAGGGCGGACACTTCCTCATCGATCAACTCCGCCTCTTGGCGGGAGAACTGGATAGGTCTGGGCTGAACTGCTTGACTGGGGTTGCCGCAAAATTCTATTTGAAACCCTTGCACCGTTTGCAACACCCAAGCATTGTTTGTGACTGTTTCCTACACACGCACAAATTAGTCCTGGTTCTGAGCCAGGAACGTTTCTCTCAAGCGCTCAAAAGCGTCTTGATCCACACAGTCCACCTTGGGATGCTTGGCTGGAGCTGGATCTCCCCCTAGCGCACCCTGTGAGTTGCCAGGGGCATTCGAAGCAGGTGGGGCCCACCTAGCACACTCATGTGCGACTTTTTTGCGCTAAACGTTCCTCCATGGGTGACATGACTTCCTCAACTGCTCTGTAAATCGATGCATCAACTGCATCGTAATATTCGTCGTCCCAAAGAAGCTGGGCTAAGGTATCCTCGTCCCACTGCATGTCGGCCTGTTCTGACATGCTTAAGAGGACCCTGGACTCTGCCAACCAGACCACTATACTTTTTGTGCCAGTTGGCCACCTCCACAGTCTTGATGACTGCCTTATAAATGCTGGGGAACAGCTAAATTTCACAAGGGCACAGCCCCAATTAATAGAGGAGGTCAGCGCCCCTGGAACACAACCCTGCTTAAAGGAGCTTAAACAAAAAAATACCTAAACTATAAATGCTCCTTGACAGACCCAAACAACCCCCCTGGGAGCGTGTCCCTGCAAGCCAGTCTTAGAGCCTGTCACTCAGTGCCCAGAAATACACCCTGTGGGCGTCAGACTCACACATACGTACTCCGAGCTTTCCTTCTGAGCGTCAGTCAATTTGCAGGCTATTAAGCCGTACCGCCCCCTTGTACGAGGGCGTAACTCTCCAGGGGTTGGTGGAGGCACAGGCAACGGCGGGCGGATTTGGATACTGACAGGAATCCAATTCCGCATGCTGTTACCAGCGAGAAAGAATGAGAAACGCGTTCTCCATTGTGCCCCTAGCGGTCGGAGGTCCTGACCACACTCCCCCACAGGGACAGAAAGTTGGACATCGTGTAGGGCCAACAAGCGGACCCATGAGTCAACACACTGCAGGTAAATGCGCCTTCGCAAAACAATGCGCTAGCCTTTGGCCCCACTTAAACCCTGAGAAATTCGCGTAGGACCGTAACCCGGTCCTGCAACTGACGAAAACCATCGAACAGCACTAACGGCAACAATTGCAGCAGGTGAAAAACCAAACAAAGGCTAACGGCAGGCAAAGATACCTCACAGTCGTGAGAGACCGAAATGTGGCTCCACGACTTTTATCTACAATCCAACATACACAATTTGACAGAACGGTGAGGAAAAAAGATAAAACACTCATCTGATTACTGTGAGCAGCAAAGAAAGAGGATGGGCAGGAGTCTGAAGAGGGACTATATGGTGGATCCAGCGCTATGATTAGACATTAGACTTGGGGATATGTTTGTCCCTTGTTTGTTTTTCTCACCAATTTCCCAGGGCTGCTGGAAAATGTGGTCTTGTTAAGTTGTTTTAAAATGGCTGCTATCTGTTGAAGTAAAGAAAGAAAAGCATAATCGGAAGCCTCCGGTCCTGACATAGAATTACATCAGAGTATGATCCACCAATGGCTGGATTCTTAAAGCAGTGATAGTGATGAATCACATCAAAAGGCAGTTGTGGCAGGAGTCAAAACGCTGACAGGGGGGGACACAAATCAAAAGGGGGAAAACCAGGATGTAAGCCTCCATAAAAGGCAAAGATACTCATACATTGCACTGGTAGTAGTATGTGCAATAATGCATTGTAGTGGATTAAAAACATCCAAGGCGTGCTCCAGAGACCGCGAGTGAATAAGAATTTGAGTCGTCCACAGAAGCATGGAAGATAAGTGTTTAAATTGACACCAAATTGCAGGCAGGATATCAAGGGCTAAGGACATAGTAGCCGTGCAAAATTAGCTCAACCAAAGACCCTCCAGCGTTTGATCAGGTGAACTCACTCTACAGTGAATACCCGCGTTCAGTTGGAACAGTGACAAGGTTGGAATGATAACAAGCATTGGCATAGCCAATAGGTCTCGCTTTTGGGACCTTATAAGTGTTTAGTTATGCAACTGTTGCATGGCTAAACACTTATAAGGTCCCAAAGGCGAGACCTATTGGCTATGCCAATGCTTGTTGCTAGTGCTACTAGTTTGCTCACCCTAAGTGCGCTGTAGAATGCCATAGCAAACACGATTTAAACAGTGCTGCTTCAAAGCCGAATGTTTCTTGGTCCACTACTGCCAATAAGCAGCAGCCTGTACAACAAGCAGGAAGTGGGATAAGGGAGGGGGTGGCAAATGGTGAGGAATTTCGTGGCCGCTTTGATGTTCTCAGTGGCCGCGCGGCTCACTGAGAACATCAAAGCGGCCGCGAAAGTGATCAGGCAGGCTGCCAAATGGTGCGCACGCCCGTCGCACATTTAGAGGCCTGAAAAGCACTAGTTTGCACTTCCAAATCCCCCGTGTACTAAAGCTCTCGCGCTGGCTCAGGCGAGACCTAAAAATGACCCGCGTGTAATTAAAAGAATATGCAATAGATCAAGGGTTATGGCCAAGATAGCCGTGCGAAATTATTGAATAACCACTTAATCCTTCCTTTCCTGTGATGTGAGCAAATTAGAAGCAAACATGCACAACGGCAATACTGCAGTAGCGTTAAGCAATTCCCTATTAATGCTTACATATGAAGAAAGAGGCAATAGAATGCCCATGAAAGCACAAGTTAAGATTCACAAAGAAGGTGAAAGGACACAATTCTGCAGGCGGTCGATCAAGGGCTGATGCCGTGTCAGTCATGCAAAATTAGCTTAAACATTGACACCCAACTCCGATAGAATCACTCTATTCAGTGATATGCCAATCATGCAATCGAGCCGCGTTCAGGAGAAACAATGTCATGCTGGAGGTAGACTAAAGTAGCGAGATATGCGTTGAGCCGCGGCATCAAGGGATGTGTGGTGGATCAAAGGCTGTGGCCATTATAGCCGTGCGGGATTTGAAAAGGAAAAGGTCGCGTAGACATAGTTTTTTCCAACCTGTACTGTAAGATTATTTGGGGCAAATTTGTGCAACCGGAACCGGAGGTAATTATTTCTAGAACCCGCAAGCATTAAAGAAAAGAGACAAAGGATTGCCAGTGAAAGCGCAAATGCAAATGCGATATTAAAAAGAAGCGTGCAGCAGATTACTAACCCGTTTTACCTCTGTCGGGCCGGCGTTGAAAGTGAACAGCCTGAGCCCGACAGAATTCAACACACCTGATAACGTGTGTGTTATCAGTGGCCTGCCGTCACTTGGCAGGAACCGAGGAGCAGCTGCGTCCCACAGTTTGTGTGGTGAACTCAAGCGAGGGGCATGGGATGAGCTGGATTAATAAAGGCGTATTTTACAAGGCAGGTTTTATATACATAGGAACAGTACAATTGTTACTGCATATTCCACAGTGAATATTAATGCATTTTGCAAAATATCACATAGTAGCAATTAAGAAATATTACATTCGTTTTGGTTTCAATGCATGGCCATTTACATATCTGGCTTGTAAGAATTAAGGACATTCATCATGGCAAACATATCCGTGGGTCATGTTATGGCATATCAAATGGGATGAACTTAATTAGAAGGGTAAAGTTTGAAACAGGGTTGTGTGAGATTAGTGTATACAATTACAAAAGGACCGCTGAAAATGTTAGAAAATATCACACAGTGGAACTTCAAGACATGTTGCAACATATCACAGAGTTGAAATTGGACTTTGTACATTCATACTGGTTTCCCCTAGTGATAATTTTCATACCTGGCTAATAAAAACGAAGGCATTCATCATAGCAAACGTTATCTGTGGCTCCTGTTGTGGCATATCATATATAAGAAGCAAATACAGTAGTTAAAATGCAATATTATACTCCAGTTTTAAAATCCGAGCAATAGACAAACCAAGGAATGGCCATTTTCCAGGTCTATTAAGGAGAGGCCGATTCACATAACTTGCAAATGATTATGGGCCATATGTATGAAGCAGTTTTGCGATCGCAAACACAGCGAATCGCAGAAAAACAGTGTATGCAATCGCAAAACACAGCTTTGCTATGTAAGAGACATATTCCATTCGCAATATTGCTAATTGCAAAAGTAGCGAATAGCAATTTTGCGATTCAAACCCCATTGCGAATAATTTGCGAAATCGCAAAATGTGACACGACTATAGCGAAACTCGCAATTGTCAACCTCGCAAATTGAGACTTCGCTAAATGGAATGCATGAAAAATTTGCTATTTGGTATTTGTCAAAATTCGCAAATTAAACAATCGCAATTACCACCAAGTCTGAGCAGGTGGTAACCAGGTGCAAACTATTTAAAGAGGCCCACAATGCAACAGATATTTTCCACAATGACTGTGCTGTATGTGATAGCCAGGAGGCTGCAACTCAGAGCTGCTGCACAGAGAAGAAGACGTCAGGGAAGGATCTACCGAGCGCGCATAACCCTGTTCCAGCGGACTGAGGAGGAAATCCATACAAACTACAGGCTGGATGAAGAGAGCATCCTGGATTTAATAGCGGAGCTCAAACCTATACTTGAACACCCCACACGCAGGACACAGACCATCCCCACCCATATCCAAGTCCTGTGCTCACTGCACCTCTTGGCATCAGGTAGATTCCAGGGGGTGATAGCCACAGCAGGAGGGGTCTCACAGGGTGCATTGTCGCGCTTTTTCCACGCGTTCCTTGATGCCATGATACAGAGGCTGCATCACCACATCCACTTCCCCAGCACACCACAGGCACTAGACTAGACCAAGCAGGAGTTCTATCAAATTGCACAATTTCCCCACGTCATTGGATGCATAGATGGGACCCATGTCGCCATGTCCCCCCCCTCCCAGAACAAGTATGTGTTCAGAAATCGCAAATCCTACCATTCCCTGAACAGGTGGTGTGTAATGCCAAGCACATGATCACCGACATCGTAGCAAAATACCCGCCACAGTGGGATACACCGTCGACTCACAAGTGGGGAGTTTGGTGAGGGATACCTACTAGGTAATTGCATTTGTTCATAGGACACACTAGTAAAGGACAGCATTTGCAGGACAGTGTTTAACCATATTCCTCCCACCCCACAGGTGACAGTGCGTATGCGGTCCGTGAATACATACTAACTCCTTACCTGAATCCTGCCAACGCAGGGGAGCGGAGGTACAACAGTGCCCACATAGCAACCAGATGTACCATTGAGCGGACCTTCGGAATCCTCAAGAGCCATTTCAGAGGCCTACATAAGAGTGGGGGGGCACTACAATACAGCCCCCAGACATGTTGCAAGATAGTGGTAGCGTGTGCCATACTGCCCTACATCGCCACCAGGAAGGGCTCACCAGTGGAGCTCACCGAATCAGAATCATCAGATGAGGATGGGCCAGCTCCAGGACGCATGACAGCCGGTGTAATTGGTGCAGTTGCTGGGCACCAGAGGCGTGATGAGATCACACAGAACTATTTCTAGGTAAGAAAAGATGACACAATGCTAAACATCTATTACGAGACTGTGTTTAATTTCCTTCAGAACAGGATATATAACGGCACACAGCCTTTGTAGCACACAATGTATTGGTCAATGTCCAGCACATGTTAGTTTCACAGTGCAAATGACCCTCGCTGTGGGTGCACAGTGCCCTCATCACCTGTCTCAGAAGCCCTGCTGTGATACACACTACAGCGCCTGTCCGGTGGGGGCGGGAGTGTAATGCTGCTCGTGCCAGATTGGGCATCCTCGTCTGTTGGAGTAAGGACTCCTGGGCCAGAAGTGGTAGCTGCCCGCAGCTGATCCACAGCACATGTCACCTGTACCAGGACCCTTGCCACATCCTGGCTGCAGTGTGCCACCTCATGCTGCACACTGATGCTGCGCCTTGACAGCACAGAGGTCGCTGAGGAAAGGCGGTTGATCACCCTGGTGTAGAGGTCTAGGCGGGTGTGTAGGCACTGCCTCTCCCTGCGCCTAGCAGCACGATCCGCCCTCAGTTCAGCACATAGTGCCTCCAGGGCACCCGTCAGGCCCATGAAGCCAACCCTGATTTGCCTCTGGATTGACCGTATGTTTCTTGCCTGCAGGCGCTGTACTTCTAACATGTGGGCCTCCAGCCTGTTGAAAACTAAAACAGCGATATGATTAAGCATTCACTGAAGACATGAGTTCTCTTTAGTCAACACGTGTTTCTTGTCTTATGTTGACTAATGTCCGGACTCCATTTTGTATTGTCATGTCTCCACGAGAAGAGTCCTACCTTTTCGCTAGTTGCTCTTGTAATCTGCCTAGTAACAGTCTATAAATAGCTCCTTTGTCCGTCTGGCGCATGTCCAGACTTGACCACATCTGTTATCAGTTAGTCCTTGTTTGACCATGTTTTCGCGGGCTCAGGAAATCGTTAACTCCGCCCATATATTGATCCTGTATCGAAAATGTCCATAAATGGTAATGAATTTTGCTCTATGTTGTATCCACCCACTTATGAGCCCCTCTGTTGTGTATAAAAGGGGACCACGTACGCAAGTTCTTTGTGCTACTCTATGCAATACTGAAGAGTGTTGTGTAGGTTGTAGGACCACCCTTAAGGGTTAATAAACTCTGTCTTTGTATTTGCAGTTTCCGTGCCAACTTCCTTCTAGCTTTCGTTACAGGAGAGCAAACCCTTGTATTTTGCGGGCCTGTACTCATCAATTGGCGCCCGTCACGTGGGGCTCATCGGCGACTCGGATGCTCGAAGGACTGGACGTGACGAAGGTGAGGAATTTGGCCGGGGATGTGATCACTGCCAGCGGCGTCTTTTAGTCCTGGCATCCCAAGGTTTCTTCCTTCCCTTCCGAGCTGACCAACTGGGTGGCGCCGGTCCTCGACTGAGACCTCTTCTGTCGGTTTGCCGCGTGATAGCCGTTTGGGCGAATTTTGGAACTTGGCAGTTGGAATCTGGACGCTCTTGATTGGTAAGAACCGTTGTACGGTACTTGCTCCGAGTTTTGAAGCCTGGGTTGGCTATTTGAGTTTGATTTGTGATGACCGGTCATTTTTTGTATTGATTACTGTGAGAATATATGCGTTGCAACACATATAGGGAGGTAAAGTGGAGATATTTCTCCGGAGTTGTTTAAATTTGAACGGTGCAACGTTTAAGTGCCATTTTTGATAATACTGCATATTTTGCATTATTTTTGAGCATGCCTGCTTTTAGCGCACTTCGTAAGTGGTGCTGCTGCTTTGGAAACCGGTTAAATCTTGAGGAATCCGCTCCAGCCCCCCCAGAGGGGACTCCTAATAGGGATATGTATGTGAAGCATGGTCTTTCCTCTATAATGTACAGCACAGTGTGGAGGAAATACACCAAAAAGGATCCTGAGTTACGATGGCCTTTGTATGGATCGTTTGATATGCGTAAGATTGAGTACGTGGAACAGTGTATGTGTAAACGGCGTGCTCGGCAAGACATGTTTGAATGTGTACGGTTATGGGTGAAGGAAGTGCGTGAGCGGGAGAAACGCGAGAAAGCGCTGATTGATAAAGAGCAACGGAAAAATTAGCATGTGAGAGTGCAGGAAGCGTAGCGTCGGGATGAAAGAGAACTGGCGGAGAGACAAGAGAAAGAGCGTAGGCTGCAAGTATCGGGTCAATATGCTGTCCGCCAGCCACTTTATCCTGTCCTTACTAATCTTGAAGATGATTTTCATTTATTAGATCGCTCTCCGCCCCCTTATGTTGGCGCGTCTGCCCCGAGGTCATAGGATTCTGGATCGGTTTCGGATAAGGTAGACACGTATGGGTGAGCTTCGGAAAATTTCTCTTCGTGCGCTTAAGGGCAAGCTATCTCTTCTGGAATTATTGGAATTTTTGGAAAGTTGGCAGGATAGACAAAAGTTATATTTTGTTGAAACTTTTTCTGATGAAGTGGTTACTGCCTTTCGGAAATATTCTGATGTTTTTGAGCCTGATGATATAGTATTAGATTTCAAAGCATTACGTAACGGTGTCTTTTCTCCCTCTAAGGTACCCAATGCGGTCCGACGGCTGTTTGCATTGCGGGACACGGCGTTTGAACTCAAAGAGAAAGCGCGCCAAAAGACAGGGGAGAAGGAGCAATCGAATCCACACGTCGGCGGGAAACAATCGTCTACCTCCCATTCAGATAAGAGTGAACTAGTGCATGCTAAACCGATGCGAGACGCGGCACCTTTGTATGTTCCTCCTAAAGGAGCAGGAACTAGTTCAGACATGTCTTCCCCTGATGCTAGGGGATATTTTGTGTATAATTGGGTTTATACTCCCTGGCATAGGACTGATGTTATGGCATCAAGTTACACGATGAGCATACCCAAGGTGCATCGTAAATTCGGGGATATTGCAATTTTGATGGCGAAACGTAGGGTGGCCTGTAGGTGGGGGAGGGGCCGTGCACCGAAATTTAAGGAATGGGTGGCTGATTTACTCTACTGTCAGGAACAGAATATACTATATGCAGAGACACAACCAGTGAGTAGCAGAGCCACGGACATATGGGACCCGTTCAGGGCGTATTTGGCGGCTGAAAACTCTTCAGGAGGAGACGAAACTCTGGAGGCGAGTGGCACTGGCCCTACCGCTGCGACATGAGGCCCAGTATTGAGAGCTTGGGATCTGCTGGGAGGGTGTGTTTGGCTGGGTGTTGTCTTGGTGACATGTTGGGGGTGTGCCTCTGGCAGGAGCCATTACAGATGTGATGGTACGACCAATGATATGCAGGTGAAGGGCCGGACCGCCCAGTGTGTGAGCTGCCCGGGGGGGGGGAGGGGGGCACTGACCTTACCCACAGACGGGCGGATGGGAAGGAGTAGGTTGTTCAAGGGGATGAGACGTAGTGGCTGGATGTTGGAGAGTACGGATGGGATTACTGTGGGGTAGTCCTCTACTGCGGAGCACTCCCGAAGCGGCTGGGTCAGGAGTTATTGGAGGGCGGAGCCACCGACAGACGAGTGTCCCCAGGCTATGGGGGGGCCACTGCTGGGAGTCGAGCATGCGTCTAATAGCTGGGAATTTCTGGTTAGCATCGGACTGTTAGACATATGCTCCTTGGATGGACACTGCCGATCTTACCCGACGTAGAAACGGGAAGGTGCACCACGTGTATTGCCATAACTCTGAAATTGATAGACAAAGAGCTGTACAGTTAAGGGGAAAATTGAGCAACACCCCGCCGCCGGACCTCCGGGTTGTCGGGCAAATGGCTGTGTAGTACGAGGATGATGGTGAAGAGTGGTATGGAAGTTAGCCGGCCCGAGAGGTTGTAGGCGTGCAGATGTAAAGTTGTCGCAACTTGTTAATAAAGGTTTTGAAAACTTAAAAAAAAATAAAAAATAAAAAAAACAACTTGTAAGTCCCTTTTAAAATGGTACTATAGGTACCCAGGGCCTGTAAATGAATTGCTACTAGTGGGCCTGCAGCACTGATTGTGCCACCCACTTCAGTAGTCTTTCATACAAGTCTCAGTCTACCATTGCATCCTGTGTGAGTAGTTTTAAACTGTTGTTTCGACCTGGGAAAGTTCAACTTTTGCCAGGTCTACACCATCCTTTTTATACACATAAGTCACATCTAGACTCTCTAGAGTAGGCCCCAAACAGCCAATAGGGCAGGGACCGTTGTATTTAAAAGTTTGGAAATGTACACGTTTTACATGCCCTGACAGTGATGAAATCTCCAATTCGTTTTTTTACTATTGCAAGGCCTACATCTTCCATAGGATAACATCGGGTTACCTTATTACATTTTAAGAAGTGATACCTTTTGATTAGGAGCAAGTAAGAAACTCAAGTTTGGTGTCTGAGGAATTGCAGCATACCCCCTCTTTAATGATAAAGTCAGATTTTAAGTCCCAATTCTGAAAATACCACTTTTAGATAAGTTGGTTCTGTTGGGTAAAGACATTACTTTAATCTGTCATAAACATATTATGCATGAAGAAAGAACACACCTAATTTGAATAAATCAAAAGTAAATGTATTAACAAATTAATCAATTTTTTCTGTTTACAATTTTATTTGGTTGTAAAATAGTGAAAAGGTGATCTAGAGGTGACAAGGTGCTTTAAGTGAATAAACTATATACAGTGCTTAACAAGAGTTATCTAAAATGTTCAATTCAATAGACACCGGTCCGGTTCCTTAACGCATGTATCTCCAGTCCATTTACTACTTGTTCCGCTTTTCACGTGGTGTGGAGAGGGTAGGGAATAGATTGTACAGGTACGTCGACGTTTCGACCCAGAGAAGTGCGTGATTCAAGAGGGAGTCACGGCGGGTCTCCTTCAGGACACGGTGAGACAGCCTATGAGGTGAAATAATGCAACCATGAGTAAGGTGTGTTACAAATGATACATAGAGGAAAACCGATGGTCTGTAGGACCTACCAGTGAGGCTGGTAACCAAAACCAGTAGGTTCTTCAATGTATAATCCACCAAGGGTTGGATTCTCTGTGAATAATGGAGGACAAGAATAAGGATGAGTGAGCTGGAAGAGTTTCTTGTGGTAATTGCCAGACTGAAAGATTGAAGGGTTACTTTGGCAATGATGGTGATGAACGATAAATTTCCTAGCTATCGTAACGGAAAGTTTTAATTCTATTAAGGATTCGGAGGCGAGGATTATGCATTTCTTTCTTTACTTCAACTCATAGCAGCCATTTTAAAACAACTTAACAAGACCACATTTCCAGGCAGCCCGGGAAATTGGTGAGAAAAACAAACAAGATACAAACATATCCCCAAATCCAATGTCCAATCATAGCGCTGGATCCACCATTTAGTCCCTCTTCAGACTCCTGCCCATCCTCTTTCGTTGCGCGAGTCACGCAATCCGTCTTATTTTATGCGTCTTGTTTCCTGGAATCCGCTCCTGAAACCAAAACACAATATCAGGGCTAGAAATCCAACATCGGCAAAAGAAATCTTTTGCATACAAGCTAACAAATCATCATTTGACAGCAAACTCTGGACTTGCATCACAAAAGTTTAGAAGAACAACTGATCCAAAATGGGATACAAAACCACTTCAATTCATGCAATTATATCAACAAATGTAAAAACAAGAGAAAATTGTGCTCACTCCCAATGGGTGGGTTTTTCGGAAGATCTCCACGGGTGGGATAATCCTCGCCTCCGAGTCCTTAATAGATTTGAAACTTTCCGTTATGATACCTAGGAAATTGTTCATTCTATGTTATGACTGGAGGCTTCGGAATATGCTAGTTTAAAGCTTACTTACCACCAAATGTGCCATATTGATAATAGGTTTGAAATAAAACCTTTTAAAGGTTGAATCTGAGGACCAATCTGCCGCATTCATTATGTCCTCCAACCTTGCCCCAAGTGTGAAAGCCTTGGAGGCCATCGCACCCTTTGCCGGATGACCTCCGAATTGTCCTAGGCTAATACCAGCCTCTTGCATGACCCACCGTACCCCATGTGGGATCGTAGGAGATGACAATGCCTAATGTGGCTTCCGGAAACAATCAAAATATGTCTCTCCCCTAGAGGTCTAAGCTCCAAAGACATTTCTTCATAGGGTTTTAAGCATCAAACCACACACAGTTTGGGGGAATCTGGAAACTCTGGGTATTCTATCACTCTAGCGTGACATTTGGTCCTTCGCCAAATGGTAAATGAAACTCCAGAGGGAGATAAAACTCTGCCCGTGATATCCAGGGCTCTTACATCCAAAACGTGCTTACAGGAGATAAGACAAAGGAGCATTGCCAGCTTAGCAGACAGCTCCTTTCTTGACAAGAACTCACTGGATTGGCAAGACAAAATCAAATTGAGAACTCTATTTACATCCCATAACTCTGAGAATCTCAGCTCATGGGGCAGTGACAATCTCAGCCCCCTCAAAAGCCAACAAACAAAAGGATGCTCCCCGACAGGAGACCCTTGCACTGGAACATGTCCCGCTGAAATGGCGGATCGAAATGTGTTCACCGAACGGTAGGCTAAACCCTGTTGGGCTAAGCTTACCACGAAGTTCAAAACCTAGACTAAATCTGCGCCCACGGGATCACAACCCAGTCGCACACACCAACAACAGCATCGTCGCCAGGCTGATCGATATCTCTTGACTGTACTATCAGCCCAGGCCTTGGACAAGAGGCTCTCAGCGAACTCTAAAAGGCCTGGCATTGACCATCTACTCCTGTAATCCTCCATGCCATGAGATGCAGGGATCCGCTGAGCACCATCTGATGTGGAACCTGATCAGGATTGAGGAACAATTCTGGAAAGAGAGAGTCGGATTGGAAAGTTCCACTAGAACTGGAAACCAAACTTCCAACCTCCAAATCGGTGTGATGAGAACCACCTGCGCTTGCTGCCGCCTGATCTGGGCCGACGCCTGAGTGATCATCGCAAAATGTGGGAACGCAAAAGCTTGTTCCTGCGTCCAATCCTGTAGGAAAGCATCCATGGCCACTGCTCACGGATCTGGCCTTCAGCTGAAAAATCGAGGAAACTGGTGGTCCAGCCTGGAGGTGAAAAGATTCACTGAAAAAGGTCCCCAAGGGCCCTGCACCATTGAAAAAACATCCGGCTGCAACGTCCACAGACTGGAATCTTTGAAGTGACACATGTGCTAAACTGCCACCTGATTCCCCCGAGTGGGAAGATATCCAGCGGTCACCGAAATGCGATGATCTACACAAAACTGCCATAGGTTCGTCGCGAGATCCGAAAGCACCTTCGATTGGGTGCCCCCCAGGTGGTCTATATTTCGTACTGCCGGGATATTGTCAATTTTTAACAGGACACACGACTGAACGCAGTCCTTGGTCCAGCACCACACGGTGAAGGACCACACCAGCAACTCTAGGCAATTGATATGCAGAGTCTGTTCTTGCGGAGACCATGATCCTCCTGTGGAAAAATCTCCACATCTGGCGCCCCAACCTGACCTGCTGGCATCTGACTCAATAACCAGGTCTGGGGTTGAGACGAAAATTGCTCGCTCATTCCAAGCTTCCATGTGAGAGAGCCACCAAGGAATCTCCTCCCGTGATTCCTCGGACAGGGAAACTAGATGAGAATAAGGAAGCCCCTTTCGCAAATGCTTTGCTTTCAGGCAGTGCAAGGCTCAGTAGTGCAACGGGCCCGGAAATATTGCCTGGATGGAGGCCGACAGAAGCCCCACTACGCGGGCGATTTGTCGAAGCGGGAGTCTCTCCTTGGTCAATGTTCGACGCAATCTTGAACATCTTCCGTGAAGGAAGGCTGAGAGTTGCCTCAATAGAATTGATCATGAAACCCAAGAAGGTGACCTTCTGAGCTGGGACCCACAGTGATTTTTGGTATTTTTCACGAAACTCAGACTTTCCAGGAGCTTGTTGTAACTGATCCTGTAGCACTTGTGGATCTTGTGCCAACAGAAGCATGTTGTCTAAGTACACAATGAGACGAGTTCTCTGTGCTCGGAGGTACCCCACGACTGGCCGCAGCAGCTTCGTGAAGCACCAAGGAGTGGGGGAGAGCCCGAAAGAAAGAGTGATGAATTAGTGCACTTGTTGGCACCAGAGAAACTGAAGGAATTTCCTGTGTGGTGGAAAAATAGGAATTGCCAAGTACGCATCACTTAAATCCAAATGGACCATCCAAACCGCCGGGCACAAAACCTAGCTTAAGAGGTGAATTCCCTCCATTTTGAAATGGTGGTATGCGAGCCATCCGTTGAATTTGCGCAGATTGAAGACCAGTTGTTGCCCCCATCCGTTTTGTCCACTAAGAACATGTTGCTTATAAAACCTTGTGGGTGCAATGAGGTGCGATAGACGTCCCCTTTTTCTAAAAGGGCGGACACTTCCTCATCGATCAACTCCGCCTCTTGGCGGGAGAACTGGATAGGTCTGGGCTGAACTGCTTGACTGGGGTTGCCGCAAAATTCTATTTGAAACCCTTGCACCGTTTGCAACACCCAAGCATTGTTTGTGACTGTTTCCTACACACGCACAAATTAGTCCTGGTTCTGAGCCAGGAACGTTTCTCTCAAGCGCTCAAAAGCGTCTTGATCCACACAGTCCACCTTGGGATGCTTGGCTGGAGCTGGATCTCCCCCTAGCGCACCCTGTGAGTTGCCAGGGGCATTCGAAGCAGGTGGGGCCCACCTAGCACACTCATGTGCGACTTTTTTGCGCTAAACGTTCCTCCATGGGTGACATGACTTCCTCAACTGCTCTGTAAATCGATGCATCAACTGCATCGTAATATTCGTCGTCCCAAAGAAGCTGGGCTAAGGTATCCTCGTCCCACTGCATGTCGGCCTGTTCTGACATGCTTAAGAGGACCCTGGACTCTGCCAACCAGACCACTATACTTTTTGTGCCAGTTGGCCACCTCCACAGTCTTGATGACTGCCTTATAAATGCTGGGGAACAGCTAAATTTCACAAGGGCACAGCCCCAATTAATAGAGGAGGTCAGCGCCCCTGGAACACAACCCTGCTTAAAGGAGCTTAAACAAAAAAATACCTAAACTACAAATGCTCCTTGACAGACCCAAACAACCCCCCTGGGAGCGTGTCCCTGCAAGCCAGTCTTAGAGCCTGTCACTCAGTGCCCAGAAATACACCCTGTGGGCGTCAGACTCACACATACGTACTCCGAGCTTTCCTTCTGAGCGTCAGTCAATTTGCAGGCTATTAAGCCGTACTGCCCCCTTGTACGAGGGCGTAACTCTCCAGGGGTTGGTGGAGGCACAGGCAACGGCGGGCGGATTTGGATACTGACAGGAATCCAATTCCGCATGCTGTTACCAGCGAGAAAGAATGAGAAACGCGTTCTCCATTGTGCCCCTAGCGGTCGGAGGTCCTGACCACACTCCCCCACAGGGACAGAAAGTTGGACATCGTGTAGGGCCAACAAGCGGACCCATGAGTCAACACACTGCAGGTAAATGCGCCTTCGCAAAACAATGCGCTAGCCTTTGGCCCCACTTAAACCCTGAGAAATTCGCGTAGGACCGTAACCCGGTCCTGCAACTGACGAAAACCATCGAACAGCACTAACGGCAACAATTGCAGCAGGTGAAAAACCAAACAAAGGCTAACGGCAGGCAAAGATACCTCACAGTCGTGAGAGACCGAAATGTGGCTCCACGACTTTTATCTACAATCCAACATACACAATTTGACAGAACGGTGAGGAAAAAAGATAAAACACTCATCTGATTACTGTGAGCAGCAAAGAAAGAGGATGGGCAGGAGTCTGAAGAGGGACTATATGGTGGATCCAGCGCTATGATTAGACATTAGACTTGGGGATATGTTTGTCCCTTGTTTGTTTTTCTCACCAATTTCCCAGGGCTGCTGGAAAATGTGGTCTTGTTAAGTTGTTTTAAAATGGCTGCTATCTGTTGAAGTAAAGAAAGAAAAGCATAATCGGAAGCCTCCGGTCCTGACATAGAATTACATCAGAGTATGATCCACCAATGGCTGGATTCTTAAAGCAGTGATAGTGATGAATCACATCAAAAGGCAGTTGTGGCACGAGTCAAAACGCTGACAGGGGGGACACAAATCAAAAGGGGGAAAACCAGGATGTAAGCCTCCATAAAAGGCAAAGATACTCATACATTGCACTGGTAGTAGTATGTGCAATAATGCATTGTAGTGGATTAAAAACATCCAAGGCGTGCTCCAGAGACCGCGAGTGAATAAGAATTTGAGTCGTCCACAGAAGCATGGAAGATAAGTGTTTAAATTGACACCAAATTGCAGGCAGGATATCAAGGGCTAAGGACATAGTAGCCGTGCAAAATTAGCTCAACCAAAGACCCTCCAGCGTTTGATCAGGTGAACTCACTCTACAGTGAATACCCGCGTTCAGTTGGAACAGTGACAAGGTTGGAATGATAACAAGCATTGGCATAGCCAATAGGTCTCGCTTTTGGGACCTTATAAGTGTTTAGTTATGCAACTGTTGCATGGCTAAACACTTATAAGGTCCCAAAGGCGAGACCTATTGGCTATGCCAATGCTTGTTGCTAGTGCTACTAGTTTGCTCACCCTAAGTGCGCTGTAGAATGCCATAGCAAACACGATTTAAACAGTGCTGCTTCAAAGCCGAATGTTTCTTGGTCCACTACTGCCAATAAGCAGCAGCCTGTACAACAAGCAGGAAGTGGGATAAGGGAGGGGGTGGCAAATGGTGAGGAATTTCGTGGCCGCTTTGATGTTCTCAGTGGCCGCGCGGCTCACTGAGAACATCAAAGCGGCCGCGAAAGTGATCAGGCAGGCTGCCAAATGGTGCGCACGCCCGGCGCACATTTAGAGGCCTGAAAAGCACTAGTTTGCACTTCCAAATCCCCCGTGTACTAAAGCTCTCGCGCTGGCTCAGGCGAGACCTAAAAATGACCCGCGTGTAATTAAAAGAATATGCAATAGATCAAGGGTTATGGCCAAGATAGCCGTGCGAAATTATTGAATAACCACTTAATCCTTCCTTTCCTGTGATGTGAGCAAATTAGAAGCAAACATGCACAACGGCAATACTGCAGTAGCGTTAAGCAATTCCCTATTAATGCTTACATATGAAGAAAGAGGCAATAGAATGCCCATGAAAGCACAAGTTAAGATTCACAAAGAAGGTGAAAGGACACAATTCTGCAGGCGGTCGATCAAGGGCTGATGCCGTGTCAGTCATGCAAAATTAGCTTAAACATTGACACCCAACTCCGATAGAATCACTCTATTCAGTGATATGCCAATCATGCAATCGAGCCGCGTTCAGGAGAAACAATGTCATGCTGGAGGTAGACTAAAGTAGCGAGATATGCGTTGAGCCGCGGCATCAAGGGATGTGTGGTGGATCAAAGGCTGTGGCCATTATAGCCGTGCGGGATTTGAAAAGGAAAAGGTCGCGTAGACATAGTTTTTTCCAACCTGTACTGTAAGATTATTTGGGGCAAATTGGTGCAACCGGAACCGGAGGTAATTATTTCTAGAACCCGCAAGCATTAAAGAAAAGAGACAAAGGATTGCCAGTGAAAGCGCAAATGCAAATGCGATATTAAAAAGAAGCGTGCAGCAGATTACTAACCCGTTTTACCTCTGTCGGGCCGGCGTTGAAAGTGAACAGCCTGAGCCCGACAGAATTCAACACACCTGATAACGTGTGTGTTATCAGTGGCCTGCCGTCACTTGGCAGGAACCGAGGAGCAGCTGCGTCCCACAGTTTGTGTGGTGAACTCAAGCGAGGGGCATGGGATGAGCTGGATTAATAAAGGCGTATTTTACAAGGCAGGTTTTATATACATAGGAACAGTACAATTGTTACTGCATATTCCACAGTGAATATTAATGCATTTTGCAAAATATCACATAGTAGCAATTAAGAAATATTACATTCGTTTTGGTTTCAATGCATGGCCATTTACATATCTGGCTTGTAAGAATTAAGGACATTCATCATGGCAAACATATCCGTGGGTCATGTTATGGCATATCAAATGGGATGAACTTAATTAGAAGGGTAAAGTTTGAAACAGGGTTGTGTGAGATTAGTGTATACAATTACAAAAGGACCGCTGAAAATGTTAGAAAATATCACACAGTGGAACTTCAAGACATGTTGCAACATATCACAGAGTTGAAATTGGACTTTGTACATTCATACTGGTTTCCCCTAGTGATAATTTTCATACCTGGCTAATAAAAACGAAGGCATTCATCATAGCAAACGTTATCTGTGGCTCCTGTTGTGGCATATCATATATAAGAAGCAAATACAGTAGTTAAAATGCAATATTATACTCCAGTTTTAAAATCCGAGCAATAGACAAACCAAGGAATGGCCATTTTCCAGGTCTATTAAGGAGAGGCCGATTCACATAACTTGCAAATGATTATGGGCCATATGTATGAAGCAGTTTTGCGATCGCAAACACAGCGAATCGCAGAAAAACAGTGTATGCAATCGCAAAACACAGCTTTGCTATGTAAGAGACATATTCCATTCGCAATATTGCTAATTGCAAAAGTAGCGAATAGCAATTTTGCGATTCAAACCCCATTGCGAATAATTTGCGAAATCGCAAAATGTGACACGACTATAGCGAAACTCGCAATTGTCAACCTCGCAAATTGAGACTTCGCTAAATGGAATGCATGAAAAATTTGCTATTTGGGATTTGTCAAAATTCGCAAATTAGACAATCGCAATTACCACCAAGTCTGAGCAGGTGGTAACCAGGTGCAAACTATTTAAAGAGGCCCACAATGCAACAGATATTTTCCACAATGACTGTGCTGTATGTGATAGCCAGGAGGCTGCAACTCAGAGCTGCTGCACAGAGAAGAAGACGTCAGGGAAGGATCTACCGAGCGCGCATAACCCTGTTCCAGCGGACTGAGGAGGAAATCCATACAAACTACAGGCTGGATGAAGAGAGCATCCTGGATTTAATAGCGGAGCTCAAACCTATACTTGAACACCCCACACGCAGGACACAGACCATCCCCACCCATATCCAAGTCCTGTGCTCACTGCACCTCTTGGCATCAGGTAGATTCCAGGGGGTGATAGCCACAGCAGGAGGGGTCTCACAGGGTGCATTGTCGCGCTTTTTCCACGCGTTCCTTGATGCCATGATACAGAGGCTGCATCACCACATCCACTTCCCCAGCACACCAGAGGCACTAGACTAGACCAAGCAGGAGTTCTATCAAATTGCACAATTTCCCCACGTCATTGGATGCATAGATGGGACCCATGTCGCCATGTCCCCCCCCTCCCAGAACAAGTATGTGTTCAGAAATCGCAAATCCTACCATTCCCTGAACAGGTGGTGTGTAATGCCAAGCACATGATCACCGACATCGTAGCAAAATACCCGCCACAGTGGGATACACCGTCGACTCACAAGTGGGGAGTTTGGTGAGGGATACCTACTAGGTAATTGCATTTGTTCATAGGACACACTAGTAAAGGACAGCATTTGCAGGACAGTGTTTAACCATATTCCTCCCACCCCACAGGTGACAGTGCGTATGCGGTCCGTGAATACATACTAACTCCTTACCTGAATCCTGCCAACGCAGGGGAGCGGAGGTACAACAGTGCCCACATAGCAACCAGATGTACCATTGAGCGGACCTTCGGAATCCTCAAGAGCCATTTCAGAGGCCTACATAAGAGTGGGGGGGCACTACAATACAGCCCCCAGACATGTTGCAAGATAGTGGTAGCGTGTGCCATACTGCCCTACATCGCCACCAGGAAGGGCTCACCAGTGGAGCTCACCGAATCAGAATCATCAGATGAGGATGGGCCAGCTCCAGGACGCATGACAGCCGGTGTAATTGGTGCAGTTGCTGGGCACCAGAGGCGTGATGAGATCACACAGAACTATTTCTAGGTAAGAAAAGATGACACAATGCTAAACATCTATTACGAGACTGTGTTTAATTTCCTTCAGAACAGGATATATAACGGCACACAGCCTTTGTAGCACACAATGTATTGGTCAATGTCCAGCACATGTTAGTTTCACAGTGCAAATGACCCTCGCTGTGGGTGCACAGTGCCCTCATCACCTGTCTCAGAAGCCCTGCTGTGATACACACTACAGCGCCTGTCCGGTGGGGGCGGGAGTGTAATGCTGCTCGTGCCAGATTGGGCATCCTCGTCTGTTGGAGTAAGGACTCCTGGGCCAGAAGTGGTAGCTGCCCGCAGCTGATCCACAGCACATGTCACCTGTACCAGGACCCTTGCCACATCCTGGCTGCAGTGTGCCACCTCATGCTGCACACTGATGCTGCGCCTTGACAGCACAGAGGTCGCTGAGGAAAGGCGGTTGATCACCCTGGTGTAGAGGTCTAGGCAGGTGTGTAGGCACTGCCTCTCCCTGCGCCTAGCAGCACGATCCGCCCTCAGTTCAGCACATAGTGCCTCCAGGGCACCCGTCAGGCCCATGAAGCCAACCCTGATTTGCCTCTGGATTGACCGTATGTTTCTTGCCTGCAGGCGCTGTACTTCTAACATGTGGGCCTCCAGCCTGTTGAAAACTAAAACAGCGATATGATTAAGCATTCACTGAAGACATGAGTTCTCTTTAGTCAACACGTGTTTCTTGTCTTATGTTGACTAATGTCCGGACTCCATTTTGTATTGTCATGTCTCCACGAGAAGAGTCCTACCTTTTCGCTAGTTGCTCTTGTAATCTGCCTAGTAACAGTCTATAAATAGCTCCTTTGTCCGTCTGGCGCATGTCCAGACTTGACCACATCTGTTATCAGTTAGTCCTTGTTTGACCATGTTTTCGCGGGCTCAGGAAATCGTTAACTCCGCCCATATATTGATCCTGTATCGAAAATGTCCATAAATGGTAATGAATTTTGCTCTATGTTGTATCCACCCACTTATGAGCCCCTCTGTTGTGTATAAAAGGGGACCACGTACGCAAGTTCTTTGTGCTACTCTATGCAATACTGAAGAGTGTTGTGTAGGTTGTAGGACCACCCTTAAGGGTTAATAAACTCTGTCTTTGTATTTGCAGTTTCCGTGCCAACTTCCTTCTAGCTTTCGTTACAGGAGAGCGAACCCTTGTATTTTGCGGGCCTGTACTCATCAATTGGCGCCCGTCACGTGGGGCTCATCGGCGACTCGGATGCTCGAAGGACTGGTCGTGACGAAGGTGAGGAATTTGGCCGGGGATGTGATCACTGCCAGCGGCGTCTTTTAGTCCTGGCATCCCAAGGTTTCTTCCTTCCCTTCCGAGCTGACCAACTGGGTGGCGCCGGTCCTCGACTGAGACCTCTTCTGTCGGTTTGCCGCGTGATAGCCGTTTGGGCGAATTTTGGAACTTGGCAGTTGGAATCTGGACGCTCTTGATTGGTAAGAACCGTTGTACGGTACTTGCTCCGAGTTTTGAAGCCTGGGTTGGCTATTTGAGTTTGATTTGTGATGACCGGTCATTTTTTGTATTGATTACTGTGAGAATATATGCAATGCAACACATATAGGCAGGTAAAGTGGAGATATTTCTCCGGAGTTGTTTAAATTTGAACGGTGCAACGTTTAAGTGCCATTTTTGATAATACTGCATATTTTGCATTATTTTTGAGCATGCCTGCTTTTAGCGCACTTCGTAAGTGGTGCTGCTGCTTTGGAAACCGGTTAAATCTTGAGGAATCCGCTCCAGCCCCCCCAGAGGGGACTCCTAATAGGGATATGTATGTGAAGCATGGTCTTTCCTCTATAATGTACAGCACAGTGTGGAGGAAATACACCAAAAAGGATCCTGAGTTACGATGGCCTTTGTATGGATCGTTTGATATGCGTAAGATTGAGTACGTGGAACAGTGTATGTGTAAACGGCGTGCTCGGCAAGACATGTTTGAATGTGTACGGTTATGGGTGAAGGAAGTGCGTGAGCGGGAGAAACGCGAGAAAGCGCTGATTGATAAAGAGCAACGGAAAAATTAGCATGTGAGAGTGCAGGAAGCGAAGCGTCGGGATGAAAGAGAACTGGCGGAGAGACAAGAGAAAGAGCGTAGGCTGCAAGTATCGGGTCAATATGCTGTCCGCCAGCCACTTTATCCTGTCCTTACTAATCTTGAAGATGATTTTCATTTATTAGATCGCTCTCCGCCCCCTTATGTTGGCGCGTCTGCCCCGAGGTCATAGGATTCTGGATCGGTTTCGGATAAGGTAGACACGTATGGGTGAGCTTCGGAAAATTTCTCTTCGTGCGCTTAAGGGCAAGCTATCTCTTCTGGAATTATTGGAATTTTTGGAAAGTTGGCAGGATAGACAAAAGTTATATTTTGTTGAAACTTTTTCTGATGAAGTGGTTACTGCCTTTCGGAAATATTCTGATGTTTTTGAGCCTGATGATATAGTATTAGATTTCAAAGCATTACGTAACGGTGTCTTTTCTCCCTCTAAGGTACCCGATGCGGTCCGACGGCTGTTTGCATTGCGGGACACGGCATTTGAACTCAAAGAGAAAGCGCGCCAAAAGACAGGGGAGAAGGAGCAATCGAATCCACACGTCGGCGGGAAACAATCGTCTACCTCCCATTCAGATAAGAGTGAACTAGTGCATGCTAAACCGATGCGAGACGCGGCACCTTTGTATGTTCCTCCTAAAGGAGCAGGAACTAGTTCAGACATGTCTTCTCCTGATGCTAGGGGATATTTTGTGTATAATTGGGTTTATACTCCCTGGCATAGGACTGATGTTATGGCATTGAAGAATGCATTGCCTGACCCCCGCAAGAATCCAGCGGCCTTTTATGAAGAGGTCGAAGGGGCCTTGAATTCTTGTACTATGACTTTAGCAGATATAGATTTGTTCTTTGGGCTTATTTTACCACCGGATATGTGGCGATCTGTGCGGAAGGTGGATTATCAAGCCGTTTTTAAGGCCAAATGGTCTGAGATTGAGGATGAGGATAGGGAGAGAAAGCCCGCGCAAAAACCGCCCCAGCTTATTTTAGATCTTCCTGCTGCTATCTTGACTAAGTTGAAAACGATTATTCCCCCTAAAAAGATTGACTGGAATATGTTAGCCTCGTGTAAACAGAAGGTTGATGAATCAGTTTCAGACTTCTTTACGCGTTTTGAGGAAACATTTCATGATTTCAGTGGTCAGTCACTTACGGATGATACGGGTCGACATCTTTTTGCTGATAAATATGTGGCGAATTTATTACTGGGAATAGCAGCTCGTTTAAAAGCGAGTGAAAGTTCTTGGTCCACCTCGTCTCCGGCATCCCTCCTGACTATGTCTCAGTATTATGAGCGTCAGGAACAAGAAGCGAAGGGGCATGAGGAGAAGAAATCGAAAGATTTGAAAACTAAGGTGATGTTAGCACAAGTGTATGGTCCGCCTCGTCGGGGTGTTGAGAAAGGTAGATGAGGATTTTATGGTCCCCCTTCGGGTCGGTCGGATGTTACTAGAAATCAATGTGCGTATTGCAAACAGTTGGGTCATTGGGCCAGGGATTGTCCGGTATTATATGCACCCCGTCAGGGACGTGGTCAGGGACCGCCAAGAGGTAGAGGGGGCTTTTCGAATTTTAGAGGGAATTCCAATGATCGTGCTCGCTTTGAGCCTACCGTGCAGCAACGAGATAGACCTAATGTGTTTGATCGGCAAAATCAGTATCAAATGTCTGGGAATGACCGCTCTGGGTACCATGATTCGCAGCATGCATAGGATTGCGTTGGGTGGGGGTTGGAATCAGTTGAAGTGCCAGTTGATCAGAAGGGTCCTTATTTTACAGCAAATGTTCTGGGTTCTCCTGATCGGTTCCTAGTTGATACAGGAGCTACTCGCAGTGCGCTGTCCAAACAATTGGTTCCGAGGGCTCCCCCATCTGGCTTAATGGTTACATCGGTAGGGTTTGATGGTACACTCACTCGAAGCCCTCTATCCCAACCCCTTGCATTTCATGTTGACCAATTTTCTGCACCCTGTCCGTTTTTGCTTGCTCCGAACACGCCTGACAACATTATGGGTCTTGATATGCTTAAGCACTTCAGAGCTACGATCCGCTGCTCCCCTACTGGAGTACGTGTGATATTAAACGATAATCACCCTATGACAGAACGGATGTGTGTGGTTGCGGAGGATACTGTATTAGCTTCTCTCCCTCGTACTTTGTGGGCCACTTCGGATACTGATGTGGGACAGATGGTGATTCCGCCTGTCCACATTAGTGTCCAGGAGGGTGCTGTGCTACCACGCCTCCCTCAGTATCGTATTTCCCAGGAGGGAGAGGAGGCACTCATACAGATTGTGCAGGATTTGATCAAGGTGGGAGTAGTGGAGGAAGTTCCATACAACGTCTGCAACAGTCCTATTTTACCCATTTTGAAGAAAGATACCGATGCTAGGGTTTATCGTTTTATTATTGACTTAAGGGAGGTGAATAAGATAGTGATACCTCAGTATCCAGTGGTTTCTGATATCACGACGCTGCTTACTCTGATCCCGCCAACGGCGACCACATTTTCAGTTATCGATTTGAAAAATGCTTTCTTTTCGATTCCTATTCATCCTGATAGCCGGTACCTCTGCGGCTTCACTTTGAATAATCGGTCTTATAGATTTTGTAGAGTCCCTCAGGGTTATACAGAGAGTCCTAGTATTTACAGTCAAGCATTGAAAAGACAATTGGATTCCTTTGTTCTGCCTGATGGTGTAGCCCTTATACAATATGTCGACGACATCTTGTTGGTGGCCGACACTCCTGAGCTATGTGAGAAGTGCACGTTATCCTTGCTTTCCTTTTAGGCATCTCACAATCACAAAGTGTCGAGGAAGAAATTGCAATTCTGTAGACCAAAGGTGACTTCCTTCGGTCACCTTTTGTCTAAGGAGGGGCGTGCACTCACACCAGAACGTATTCAAGCAATTTTGGACACGCCAGTACCTTCCACACAGAAGGACGTGCGTGCATTTTTGGGTCTTGCTTCTTTTTGTAGGCTATGGATATTGGGGTTTTCACACATAGCTAAGCCATTGTTAGCACTTTTGACAAAAGATACCCCAATTCCTCTTCCCTGGTCAAATAGTTGTGAAATTGCCTTTCAGAAATTGCGACAAGCCCTTTGCTCAGCACCAGTGTTAGGTACCCCTGATTATACGAAGCCTTTTACATTGTATGTGCATGAGAAAGATGGATGTGCATTATCAGTTTTAGTGCAGATGCACGGCGACAAGCAGCGCCCTTGTGCATATTTTTCGGCCGTACTTGATCCTGTTGCCCGAGCATTGCCTGGTTGTTTTCGCTCGGTTGCGGCGACAGCTGTGTCAATACGCCAAAGCGAGGGAATTGTGTTATCTCATAAGCTGTTGGTATTAGTTCCCCATGCTGTTGATGCCCTGCTTAATCAGACAAAGACGCAGCATTTGACCAGTGCTCGTTTAACGGGATATGAATTGACGCTTTTGGCTCCTCATATTACGTTAAAGAGGTGTGCAACGTTAAATCCAGCCACATTGTTGCCATTCCCGGAAACTCAGTCGGAAGCACGAAAGGCACATGACTGTATTCTTGTGACTGAGGAACAGACAAAGGGTCGTATTGATCTCCAGGATACGCCCTTTACAGATGTAGATGGAGAACTATGGGTGGACGGATCATGCCTGAAGCTACCAGACGGTACGACTTCAGCAGCGTATGCAATTACCACATTACAAACAATAGTGGAGACAGCACGCATACCGCAGAAATCAGCTCAAGCAGCGGAACTGATAGCATTAACGCGAGCATGTGAGCACAGTGCAGGATTGTGTGTGAATGTTTATACAGATAGCGGCTATGCCTTCGGAGTAGCGCACGACTTTGGCCTACTCTGGAAGGAGAGAGGGTTTCTAACGTCACATGGAGCACAGATAATGTATGGAGAGTTAGTTCACAACCTTTTGACTGCATTAACATATCCAAAGAAGATTGCTATAGTTAAATGTAGTGCCCATAAAAAGGTGGTTGATAAAGTTGGAGAAGGGAATGCTTTGGCAGACCGGGTGGCACGAGAGACTGCGATGCAGCCTGACTCTACTGCAATGTATGTTGTGAAGTCACAGGCAGAAAGATGGCACGATGCTAGGAGAGAAGTGCTGGAGATACAGAGGACCGCTTCCGATAAGGAACGGGAGCAATGGTCCAATGATGGAGAATTAGATGATGAAGGGTGTTGGAGAAATAAGCAGATGGATAAATGGAAGTTACCTACAGCTTTCGTACAACCTATGGTTCAGATGGCACATGGACTAGCGCATGTCGGAGCTTCCGCAATTGTAAAATTACTCACACGAGTTTGGGAGCATCTGGAGATTGCTAGTACGGCAAAGAGGGTAGTGCAGACTTGCATGATTTGCCTGAGGTATAACCCAGGAAAGGGTACACGAACTCCAGCAGGAGGATTTGCAACACCTACTGCACCCTTTGAGGTTTTGCAGATGGATTACATTCAGCTTGAGCGCTGTAATAATTTGAAGTATGTTCTAGTAGTGGTTTGTGCCTTCAGTAAATGGGTTGAGGCATACCCTACGAAAGACAATACTGCAATGACTACAGCCAAGATGCTATTGAAGGAGTTCTTCCCTCGATATGGTGTTTGTAGATTGTTGTGGAGTGATAACTGACCTCATTTTATAGCAGACGTTATCAAGTATGTCCTGAAAGGACTGGGAATTACCCAGAAATTTCATGCAGTGTTTCACCCTCAGTCTGCGGGATTGGTTGAGAAATATAACGGTACTTTGAAGCTTAAGATCGCTAAGATCCAAGCTTCGACTTCTTTGACTTGGCCAGACGCTTTACCGCTGGCATTATTGTCAATTAGATCGATACCGCATTCTCGGACCGGTCTCACGCCATATGAGATCGTGTTTGGACGCCCAACGAATATTTGGGGTCCACTGAAACCGAAGTCAGTGTATGATGTACCTTGTGCAATGATGAATGATTATCTGGCACAGTTAACGGATAAGTTGGTTTCTATTCATCAACAGGTTCGAGAAGCGCTCCCTGATCGGTCCACAGGTGAAGGACATAACCTCCGGCCTGGAGACCATGTTATGATCAAGGTGTTTGAAAGGACGAACAGTCTGGAGCCGAGATGGGTTGGTCCTGAGCAAGTCTTGCTCGCAACGAGGACAGCTGTGCGAGTCTCCAATCGGAAGAACTGGATCCACTCCTTGCACTGTCGTAAAGTGCCGCCTGGATTAGTGGAGCCTGCTGTATTGACCGACCATCGAGAAATCCTGACTGCAGAGAAAGGCCCTGCTGTGGACCCGAACGATACTGAGGAGCTCTTTCCGGACCAAGCGATTCCTGGAGGAAGAAGATATCATCTCAGACCGAGGAAGTGATTTCTTTCTGTATCAGGACACGTTGTCAGAACGGCCCTTAGGTTAGTGAAACGGAGAGCCAATGAGGCAAGGGGGGGGGTATCAGCCCTGCATTAGTGTAGTGACACCCGTCTTGGCCCGCTGGTGAAGAAATCAACGGCTGCCTAAGGGGAAGAGTTCTGACAACCTTTTAGTTTCAGGAAGATATTGACTTTTACTACAAAATGGAGAAGAAGAAGATTCTTTGTGTGACAAGTTTTATTATCATTGTAGCTATTGTTGGTATAACCACATGGTTTGTTGAGGATGTGACTCCTGCCCGTGAGTTGCTTGTTTTGACTACTCCAGTGCCTGAGGAACACCCTTCCGTATCAAGAATTGAAGCATCGTCAGTCTTATTTGAATAATACTTTTATCCAGATGTTGCATCATACCCATGTTGCTACAAATGCTACGAACTGTTGGATATGTGGTATGATGCCAGCTCATCAGAAGAAAGGAGGAACGCCGTTTATACCTCTTCCTTTCTCTCATAATGGCTCTTGTAGAGCATGGTACACTTTGCTTTTTGCCACACGGAAACCTACAGTGGGACGACTACTTTTTAGACTTAATAAGGAATGTCATCAAGATAAAGAAGGCTATCCACAAGCGAATGGGACAATATGGGAGTGGGAAGAATATCGACCAGATAATGAATCAATCCCCTACATCTTCACGAACACTAGAGACCTTGTCGGAAATGAAAAATTTGTAATTCAAGTGGCACAAGCTCAAGCGGACCTGTGTGTCCAGAGTGTGGGTCATATTCCTGTTGGTGTTAGTGACTGTATTATTGTTTTGAATATAGATGGATTAAATAATAGTACTTTCTTAGCTTCCCATAATACATACTTCGTATGTGGGAATAAGGGTTATTATCGCTTACCAGCTGGCTGGTCCGGAGTATGTTATCTAGCGTTCTTATTACCCCCTGTATTCTTAGCGCCTGCATCCTATCATAAAGACTTGAAGTTATTGAACAATGTAACTGTAAATAGGTATAAACGTACTCTATCTATTGATGATGTTGACCAAAGCGACACTAGCTTACAGCAGTATGTTGATTTTAACTTAGGATTGTTTTTCTTTGTCGGAGCTGCTCTAAATAGTAGGAAAGTTCGACGATTAACGAGAGTTGTAGAGGCTGTGACAAATCAAGCTGTTGCTGCTCTTGGGAATCTTACGGAAGAATTACAAATCACTAGAATTGTTGCGTTACAGAATCGTATGGTATTAGATGTTATGTTAGCAGACAGAGGTGGAGCATGTAGAATTATCGGAAGTAGTTGTTGTGTATTTATTCCTGACCACACGCCATCAGTCTATAACGCTATTAATAAATTGCATAAAATCGCAGCTCAGATCCATACAGAAAATGGCACTTGGACCTTTTCTGGATGGTTTTGGGCATTGATCACTACATGGGGATGGAAAGTTTTAACTGGTCTCTGTATTATTGTAGCAGTTCTGTTTTCCTGCTGCATCTGTGTTCAGTGTGGTCCTTTACTCTGTTCTTTATGTGTGTCATTTTGTATTCCTGATAAGAAAGCTATTGCCAATGTCAGCTATCAGAAACACTTAAACAAGGAGGTGGAAGAGATGATGAAAATTGACATATATGATGATTATCCTAATAAGCCGAATCTCTTCAGTAAATGCTGAAAGGGTCGTCTGTTGAAAACTAAAACAGCGATATGATTAAGCATTCACTGAAGACATGAGTTCTCTTTAGTCAACACGTGTTTCTTGTCTTATGTTGACTAATGTCCGGACTCCATTTTGTATTGTCATGTCTCCACGTGCTTTGCACGAGAAGAGTCCTACCTTTTCGCTAGTTGCTCTTGTAATCTGCCTAGTAACAGTCTATAAATAGCTCCTTTGTCCGTCTGGCGCATGTCCAGACTTGACCACATCTGTTATCAGTTAGTCCTTGTTTGACCATGTTTTCGCGGGCTCAGGAAATCGTTAACTCCGCCCATATATTGATCCTGTATCGAAAATGTCCATAATTGGTAATGAATTTTGCTCTATGTTGTATCCACCCACTTATGAGCCCCTCTGTTGTGTATAAAAGGGGACCACGTACGCAAGTTCTTTGTGCTACTCTATGCAATACTGAAGAGTGTTGTGTAGGTTGTAGGACCACCCTTAAGGGTTCATAAACTCTGTCTTTGTATTTGCAGTTTCCGTGCCAACTTCCTTCTAGCTTTCGTTACAGGAGAGAGAACCCTTGTATTTTGCGGGCCTAGCTGGGGCCTGTACTCATCAAGCCCTCTGAAGACTGTGTCCTCTCCTGTGACTGCTGCACTGGTGGATGCACGTGCCCTGCGCCTGGATGGTATTGGCAGTATTGGATCTGCACGTGCTCGAGCACAGGGTTGTGGCTCTGACTGTCCCTGGACTGGTTGGAGATCAGCATCGGTGTCCTGGGCTTCCTCCTCCAGCGGGGGCAATGGTGGCACTGCAATCCGCCTGCTGCGTTTTGGAGGAATGACTGGGCTGGCCTCCTCCTCCTCTTGCCCTGTCGCCTCTGGGTTGGGGGATTCATCCTCGCCTCCACTGATTGTTCCCTGTGTCCCTGCTGGTGCTGTGGACGTAAATGCACACATTCGTTTTCTGTCCTGCCTTGCATTTGTTATGCATTAAATTTCACTGTTTGGAGTTACATGGGTCCTGTCTGTATTTAGCCTTTCAAGATGTGCACATACTGGTTGAGACTGGCTGGGTGTCAATGCCCCACTGTTAGGTGCATGTGACTACATCTCCCATAATGCATTGCTGTGTGTGCTTGGGTACCTGCACTGGACTTCAAGTTTTGTTGTGCCCCTGGGTCTCTCCAGGGTGTGTGGGGGAAGTAGGGAGGTATTAGGGGTGTGATGGCATGCTTCTTACCTTGTCTTGGTACCGGGGGGTCGGAGCTGTCCAGGTCTGCCACGCCCATTACACTCTCGGGAAGCAGGGTCCCCTCAACCATTTCCTCGAGTGGTGTTGAAGCGGTGGCAGTAGAGGTCCCACCACCGGTCTTCTTCACCTGCTCCAACCTGGCAGCAACCTTCTCCTTTGAGCGCTGGCGCATATCATTCCGTTGCTTTCTGAGGTCCTCCACGCTTCGGTGTGTGACGCCAATTGCGTTGACTTTACACTGGATGTCTGCCCAAATCCTTCTCTTGCATGTCTCAGGCACACGCAGTTACTTCTTGCCAAAGAGGAGCTCATGGCTAACAACCATCTCCTGAATCAGGACCTCCAGCTCACTTTCTGAGAACTTATGTTTTCTCTTTCTGGGTGTCTCCCCCTGCTGCTTGTCCTTGCTGGCCATGTCTCCAATCTCTGCCATTGTGTGTGGCACTGCAGTGATGCCTCTCCTCCACTCCTAGTCTCTCACTGTGCTTCTGGAACTCAGGTGCAGCATGGGTAGTCACACTTCCTGGTTGTGATGTCATCATGCTGCACCTGAGTTTCCGATTCTCAAAATTGCGAGTTTTGCAATTATGCAATTTTTTTATTTAAGGAATCGCAATTTAGGCATATCGCAATTGAAATAGCGATTTTTACAGAATCGCTATTTTATTGTGAGTTTTTATTAACATACCGTTTTGTGATTCTCAATTTGCGATTCGCTATAAATCGCAACTTGGGAATCGCAAAAAGGGAGTTTGATACATATGGCCCTTTGAATTTAAAGATCTATACAATGTATACGTAGCCATAACCCCACCCCACTGAGGATTTGTTTCACTATTGGGATTTTGCAAACCACAAGGCATAGAATGAGTAGTATTTTTAGGTACATTATGTAGGGTGTAAGGTGTAACAGGTGTTGGCTATTGACAGACCACTCAATAGCGTTGAGCTACGAGTGATTCGAAAAGGACTGGGTTTTGTACCCACCCCAAGGGTAGACAAATTCAGGGAAGCATGCGAACTTCACAGTTTCTTTCGAAAGATTCGCCTAAAAGCCTTTTTTCATAACGAATCTTCTATTGATGCAGATAACACAGACACTGGGCTACATAAACCATCAACCTTCACCCCCAGTGCGGGCATGGTTCCCCCAGAGGTCCTTACCTTTGAAAAGGCTATACTCAAAGATCTAGCCGGGGCACAAGACAGGTCTAATACTTTTTACAACCTCTCTAAAGAGGAAATGAATGCAGCCAGGGCCCTGGCTGACGACCACTCGATCACAATTAAACAAGCAGACAAGGGTGGTGCTACAGTCATCCAGTCCACCCTCGACTATGAGAGAGAATGTCGACGGCAACTATGTGATCGGAAATACTACACACCTATCACATTAGATCCCACACCAAGATTGAAGAACGCTATTAATAGCCTTACCCTTGAGGCAGAGACGAATGGGTGGATCACGAAGAAAGAAGCAGATTATCTTAACGTGCGTGATCCTGTAACACCATACTTCTACACTTTGCCCAAAGTCCATAAAGGTACTTCACCGACCCCAGGCAGGCCCATCGTGTCCGGGATTGGCTCTGTTTTAGAGCCGTTGTCCAGATTTGTAGATCACTTTTTACAACCCTTGGTCCAAAGAATACCGTCCTACATCAAAGACACCAGTGACATCCTAAGAACTGTTGAAGGGTTTGAACCGAATGGGGAGATCAGCCTTCTGGTCACCTTAGATGTGGAGGCGTTATACACCAATATCCCACAACAAGCAACCCTGACAGTGATCGAAGAGGCCCTTCGCAATGAAGACTGGACATCACCTACACCTGTGTCTTTCATTATGGACCTAGCGTCCCTGGCATTAACGGAGAATTTCTTTGAATTCCGGAACGAACTGTTCCACCAATGCCAAGGGACTTCTATGGGCAGTACATTTGCCCCTAGTCTGGCCTGCCTCTATATGGCAGCATTCGAGGAAGAGATCATCCAGAGCCCTACCAATCCTTTTGGCGAAAATCTGATCATGTGGAGGCGCTTTATAGACAATGCCCTCATCCTTTGGAAGGGATCCTGGAGTAGATGTGAAGAGTTCTGCCAATGGATTAATGCACAGAACCCTTATTTAAAATTTACCAACCACATCTCCCCGTCTCACATTGCCTTCTTGGACCTAGACATTAGATTAGCGTCCGGGGCGTTAACAACTAGCCTCTACAAAAAACCAACAGACAGGAACAGCCTTCTGCTGTATAGTAGTCACCACCCCAAGGCATTGAGGGATAACTTACCTTTCGGTCAGTTTCTCCGTGTGAGGAGAAATTGTAGCTCAGTGTCGGACTACAAAAAAGAGGCAGATATCCTAGCAAACAATCTAAAAGAGAGATGGTATCCGACCATCACTATCACAAAAGCCATGAAACGTGCTAGGAATAACCCCAGAGAGGTATTGCTCGAGACCAAGACCCGGGAACAAACTGACATCCTGACCTGTGTTACCTCGTTCACCCCCTCCTCTAAGACAATGAAAAAAGTAATTAAAAAACATTGGGGTATACTAGCTGCCGGTAACCTCTCCTTTCCTCAACCCAGATTCGCCTTTAAAAGGACTCAAAATCTGAAAGATATCTTGATCCACACTAGACCTGCAAAAAAAGAAACACAGAACCCCCAGGGCACTCTATGGGGGCTTCCACCTGTCATTGGACATTTCCCCTGTGGTAACTGCACGTCCTGTAAACAGACGATGACTACCAAGGAAGTGAGTCTGTCTGACACTCTAACCTGGACATTGACACGTCATACCAATTGCAATTCCACCAACTGTATTTATCTATTACAGTGCCCTTGTACACTGAACTACATAGGGATGACGACACGGCCCATCAAAACACGCATCACGGAGCATAAAAGCAACATAAGATGCTTAAAAGAGACCACAAAACTGTACTGCCATTTTAAGAGTCTTCATCACACACCAGACTCCCTGAGATGGGTCGTATTAGAGTCACATCCAGGTATTACATCACAAGCCTTGTTTAGATTAGAACAAAGATGGGTGCACAGATTGGCATCTGACACGAGAGGTTTGAATGACGATATACCATGGGGTACTTTAACACACTGATATCCCGCCCGAGTATTGTCAACAAACCTGACCACACGTGGGAGACAAGGGATGGACTTAGACTTACAGATACGACAGCGATCCTACATATCTTTTAGCATCTTCTGGGCATCACTGACATATGACTGACATAACAGTAATCCCGTGAATAGCCTGATTCAATCCCCATTACCTGATCGTATTACCTGATCTTGGGCACTATGCACATAACTAGTCTTATATTCTCCCTTGTAGACATTGATCAACCCTGTTACTCAAGACCAGGGCATAATGGAGTTCATTAGTCTTCCCGGGGACCCTCTCCTGGCCTCTGAGATATACCAAACATGACCTGATGCTGCCTCAGCACCCCATTCCAAGATGGCGCCCGTAGTCACTCTACATAGGCGGGGTTTTCCGAAACTAGTCGTCAGACTGCAGACGCCCAATTAGAACTCGCCTACACTTGACCGGATTGGTTCTTAACTGAGCATTGGAAAGTGAACCACACTTCCCGGTTTCGGCGGAGCGGGGTAGGTTTGCAGACCACCCTTGGGCGACAGAAATGTAAGTAATCATCACCCGACTAACATCACTTAGATCGAACGGTCGGGGATTCCCTATACGCCGGTGGACGGTTGACCGCTGCTGTTGTGGCGGACCGACCCTTACGCTGCCTTGTGCCGGTTCTCACCTGGCAGGCGCTCCGGGCTTGGGGTCGGCTCGCTCCTCGGGCGGTGGTCTCCGGTGACCGGGGTACCGGGGGACCTTGCTTACCAGTTCCTCAGACAACACCTAGCACCAGCAGGTGTTTTATCCGTGTACACCTACCTGTTTGAGTCTCTTGTTTATACTACTGTCCACAGTAGGCTAACACGCCATCCCAAGAGGCTCGCCATGTACCGATTGGAGCGGCACCTTTTATAACTTTAGGTAAGCATTGTCAGACCTCATAACGTAAAATTCAGATTGGCTTGGATTTTGTATCACTTGACACGTGTCTTCACACTGCATCCACTTATGCATGATCACTCCTGTTTAGCGCAATTGCTACGTGTATTGGACATGCATATGAGGAGTCCTTGGCTCCAGACTATGAATTGTATATATATGACAAAGTGTATTTTTAATGTTCTGTGTTGGCCTGTTTTGCTTCCTCTCTCCTTCTCCTTTAGGCCATTCCAATGCGGAAGTGTTAAGTTTTCCAGACACTTCCCTAGGGTAGTTTTATCCAGGCACTACCATAACAATTTAATATCCTATTTTACACCCTCACAATTTGTAGATAGTTCACCTTTCACTGGTCCTGATGAATTGCCGCTGGATCCCCCTGACCTTGAGGCAAGAAACATGTTGACCATCTGAGTAGAGCAGAGTTAGTCCTTGACCCATTGTGTCCAGACTACCGCCACTCATCTCGTTTTTAATAGGGTGGTTTACTGACCGAATAAAATTCATTATTCAGACTAACCAACCCTGTTTTAGAATACACTCACCAACGTCTACACTTACCTGGCCCTCACTTGCACTCACCTTCGGCAAGGAACAAAAGATCTCCGCTAAAGAGCCCCATCTTTGGGTGCCCGTTGGGAATTGCAGCGCCGACCCGACGAGGAGCAAAACCCAGATGATGAAGCATGACACCTAGCTTGCTGGGTGTGTGAGGGTTTTAGTTCCACCAGTGTGGGTTCCCCCACCCATCACATGCTATTAGCTCCCAGGCTGTCTAGACATTATCCCCCACTTTGTCTCAATCTTAGGGATAAGTGTACTCCTCACACTACTCCCCACTAGGAGGAACGGTATACCTTTCTCGTATAACTACTTCAGGGCTTGTATACTGGACCTCGTTAAACATAGCCCACCCGGTTTTATTTTCCTTCGCTTGATTGTGAACGGTGGGGCAAACAGAAATGAGCCCTACTCCATTGAATTAGATTCATCTCCTTGATAAAAGGCCCAATTGTCTGCTTGTCTCCTCCAGTTAATTGAGACCATGATTTACAGTGTTCACAGTATGTATCTCTCTGCATTCCTTGAGTTTGCAGGATGATCTCACATGACCCCCTCTCAAATGTTGGAAGATCCTTTCTACGACTCACCACCTGAGGCTGTCCACCTCATGCCCCATCTCCGTAAAGTGGTCTACTAACGGGGCCCCCTGTACCTCACACTGCAGCCTACGACAATCCTGTAAGATTCTGCTATTCACTTTGTATTGTTTGGCCAATGTATAATTGGTCGCAAGGAAATTTGATAGTGTAAATAATATTGCCGCTGTTGCAATTTGTATGATGTAGTAGTTGGAAAGTACATTCTTGGTGTGTGAAAGTGGAACCTTCAATCGTCAGTTTACAGGCCTTGCAGCTGCTGCATTTGAAGTGGCCAGTCAGCTGTGGTAGTTGGAGTCGAGTCCTGATGTCCGGTGGTGTGGGTGGCGCCAAATATGAGCTCATGACAAAGTCTCTTACATTCTTTATCCGTTTGAAGGAAAACACTGGTTCCGATCTAGTGTTGATTTCCGTGGAAGCGAGGTGCCAGTACCTTTTGATGATCTTATTGATCTCTTGGCTTCTTGTATTAAAGGTTGTCACGCAGACCAGCTTCTCTTCCGTGTCAGCACTTCTAATAGGGGAGAGTACCAGGCTCTCTTGAGTGCACGGTTGAGCAATCCTTTGGGATAGCCTCTTTCCTTCAATCTGGCAATCAGGGTATCAGTTTCTTTGAACAAATCTGTTCTCCGGAGCAGTTCCTCCAGAGCCTTATAAACTGTCCGTAAGGTAAGGCTCCTTGGATGGTGGGAGGAGTATTTCAACAAGGTATTGCGCTCAGTAGATTTTCTATATAAAGTGGTGTAGATCAGTCTGAACTGAATATCCAGTGATCTTCCATTGAGCCATAGATGGAAATCGATTAAGTTGAGTTCTGTACCTCTCCACACCATTATGACATCATCAATATAGCGCTTCCATAGCGTGATGTTATTAATGACAGGGTTATCTGTTTTGTATGTATATTTAGATTAATACTTTTCCATATATAGATTTGCCAGGCTAGGAAAAAATCCAGCCCCCATGGATTGGAAGTAAAATGTCTTTTGAAATATGAAGAAGTTCTTCGTCATAGCAATCTCAAGCAAAGAAACCAAAAATTCTGTGGGGATCCAGTGCGGAGTAGATCTCTTTTCCAGCACCACGCTTATGCATTCAATGGCTTGGTCTTGTGGGATGCTAGTATATAATGAGGCCACATCCGAGGTGACTAAGAACTGTGTTGATGTGTTGAAAGGCTGGTTCTCCATTATCTGGATGATGTGCATTGTATTGCGCACATAGGACTTTGTTTCTGATACCCAGGAATGCAAGAAGCTGTCTATGAACTGGTCAAAGGTTCAAGAATGGACCTAGAGCCTGATATAATAGGTCTTCCGGGTGGGTGGGTCAAGTTTCTATGAATCTTCGGGATTGGTTGGTGTTCTTAGGTGTTTCTTGTTGAGGAAGTTGTACTCCGGTTCGCTGAGGCATCCCTCCTCTAGGCCTCTTAGTGTGAGTTGGTGAATCAATTCTGACACCTCTACAGTGGAGTCCTTATTCAATCTGATATAGCTGTCCGGCAACTGATTTGTTGTCGTATCTCAGCCACGTAATCCTCAGTGTTCTGCACCAAAACTGTGCCACCTTTATCAGCAACTTTAATTGCGATTGCAGTGTTGGTCTTCAGGGAGTCAAGTGCTTGTTTCACTTCTTTTGTTGTATTGTATTGTATTGAATGTACGTTTTGTTATCCCATAGGGCCATTACTTCTTCTAGTACAATTTGTTCAAATGCAAGTATTTTCTGGCTCATAAGATATGCTGTGGGCTTAAAAGTGGAAGATGGTCTGAAGTTTGTGGCAGTAAAAGGTTTGGGACCTGGTTCATTATTTAGGTAGAAATACTTCAGTCGAATTTTACTGAAGAATTCTTGCAGTTCCAATTTGGTTTTGAAAGAGTCAGGGAGCGCAGTTGGTATAAATGAGAGTCCTTTCGATAGTATGGAACATTCCGCAGAGGTAAGATTATGATTCGAGATGTTGATGATGGGCTTAGATTGGTCTTGGTTAATATCAAGAGTAGCCGTGTCGTTGGTCCTTGGTTGATCTGTTTGTTGTTCTCCAGCAGAGGAGGGATCCGATTGAGGCTGATTACGCTGGAACTCTCCAGTTTCATCCGAAATGTTGTTGCTGTTAACTGTAAGCTGTTCTCTGGCTGTGTTGGGATCAGAGTGGTCAGTTTCCTCCCAGGTGTTGGATTGGTCCTGGTAATGGTCAAGGGGGGTCCGATGGTATATACTATATGCTTCAACCATAGTTGGAAGGCCATCAGAGGTATTGGTGTCAGGATTAACTTGGTTTTGGTTTGGGACGTTGTTGCATATCATTGTTTGGTTGGTAGCTTGTTTAACCATCTGTAAGTCTGTGGTCTCGTTTGGATCTTTCCATGACTTACTTGGGAATAGAAATTGACCCTGTCGTTTCCCCCTTGTATGTTTCTCCCTCTGTTCCATCATTTGGGTCTGTCCCATCCAGCGTCTTCGTTCCGGCCTCTGTTTTGTGGCTATCCTGCTGATAACAGTCATCCGATAGGGATATGTGATCTTTTTGTTGTAGACTCTAATATCTTTACTGAGTTTGTCCAATTTCTTGTTTAGAGTGATTGAGTTAAACTATGCAATTACTTTCTCCACACGTTTGCGTGCCTCTTTGGAGTTACTTAGAGCTCTCTTCCAGGATCTCTTTCTTTAGACCAGCAATTTCTTGTCCAAGCCAAAATGAATGTAATATTTCTTAATTGCTACTGTGTGATATGTTGCAAAATGCATTAATATTCACTGTTAAATATGTGGTAACAATTGAACTGTTCCTATGTAACTGCCTTGTAAAATCCGCCTTTATTAATCAAGCTCATCCCATGTCCCTCGCTTAATTCCCACCACACAAACTGTGCGACGCAGCTGCACCTCGGTTCCTGCCAATGAATGGCAGGTCGCTGATGACTCATGTCATCAGGTGTGTTGAATTTAAATTACCTCCGTACCGTCGGGCTCAGGCTGTTCACTTTCAACGCCGGCCCGACAGTGGTAAGATGCGTTAGCAATCTGCTGCATGCATTTTTTTTAAATATCTCATTTGCATTTTCACGGGTAATCTTTTGCCTCTTTTCTTTAATGCTTACGGGTTCTAAAAATAATTACCTCCCTGGCTATGTTCCCATTGCTCGACTTTGCCCCAAATTATCTTACAATACGAGTTGGACAAAACGATGTCTACGCGACCTTTTCCTTTTCAAATCCCACATGGCTATTATGGCCACAGCTTTTGATCCACCGCACATCCCTTGATGCCAGGGCTCAATGCTTATCTCGCTCCTTTAGTCTACTTACTGCCAGCCATGACACCTGTTTCTCCTGAATGCGGGTAAATTGCATGATTGGCATATCACTGAATAGAGTGATTCTATCCGAGTTGGGTGTCAATGTTTAAGCTGATTTTGCAGGGCTGGCACGGCCTCAGCCCTTGATCGACTGCCTACATAATTGTGTCCTTTCACCTCTGTGAATCCGAACTTGTGCTTTCATGGGCATTCTATTGCCTCTTTCTTTATATATAAGCATTAATTGGGCATTATTTAACGCTACTGCAGTATTGCCGCCGCACGTGTTTGCTTTTAATTAGCTCACATCACAGGAAAGGAAGGATTAAGTGTTTATTCAACAATTTCGCACGACTATCTTGGCCATAGCCCATGATCTACCGCATATTCTTTTAATAACACGCAGGTCTTTTTAATCATTCCAACCCTGTCACTGTTCCAACTGAATGCGGGTATTCACTGAAGAGTGAGTTCACCTGATCAAACGCCGTAGGGTCTTGGTTAAGTTAATTTTGCACGGCTACTATTTCCTTAGCCCTTGACCGGCTGCCTGCAATTTGGTGTCAATGCTTCTGTGGATGACTCAAATTCTTATTCACTCATGGTCCCTGGAGCAGGCCTTGGGTGTTTTTAATTCGCTACCATGCATTATTGCACATTTTACTACCAGTGCAATGTATGAGCATCCTTGCCATTTATCGAGGCTTACATCCTGGTTTACCCCCTTTTGTGTTGTTTTCCCCTTGACAGCGTTTTGACTCATGCCCCAACTGCCTTTTGATGTCATTCATCACCATCACTGCTTTAAGAATCCAACCGTTGATGGATCATACTCTGATGTAATTCGTCATAATCATTGCTAAGGTAACCCTTCAATCTTTCAGTGTGGCAATTACCACAAGAAACTCATCCAGCTGTGCCCATCCTTATTCCCACTGAATGCAACCCTTGGTGGATTATACATTGAAGAACCCTACTGGTTTTTGTTACCAGCCCCACTGGTAGGTCCTACTGACCATCGGTTTTCCTCTATGTATCATGTGTAACACACCTTACTCATGGTTGAATTATTTCACCTCACAGGCTGTCCCTCCGTGTCCTGAAGAAGACCCGCCGTGACTCCATGTTGAATCACACACCTCTCTGGGTCGAAACATCAACATATCTGTACAATCTATTCCCTACGGTCTCCACTCCATGTGAAAAGCGGCACAAGCAGTATATGGACTGGAGGTTCATGTGTATAGGGACGGATGTCTATTGAATTGAACATTTTAGATACCTCTTGTACATCACTGTATATAGTTTATTTACTTAAAGCACCTTGTCACCTCTAGATCACCTTATCACCGATTAGCTAGCCTGGCGTTGTTTTTCAATCATTTTTGGTTTTTGTGACAGCCTGACTATGTGACAACCAGATAAAATTGTGAAAAGAAAAAATTGATTCATGTGTTAATACATTTCATTTTGATGAATTCAAAAAGCTGTGTTCTTCTTTCTTCATGCATAAATGTTTATGACAGATTAAAGTAGTTTCTTTACCCGTTAGTAAAAACATTAGCATATACTCTAGACACCCAGGTTCTGAGGGTCACTCCATTATACTTGATGTACTTTTAGAAAGTTAGCATTTTCTTTCCCTAACCATTTGGTGCCTGCAGTCTGTTCCTGGGTAACATTACTAGGTGTATTTAACAGTTGGCCTTTGGTATTTCCTCCTAGACAGTATCACAAAAGGAGGGTCTGGGATTGGCTGCATGGCCATCTTGGACTTGCTAAGGGGGCAGAGCTGTCACCTACCACACTCACACCTCAGAAATACTGGGTCATCTCACACACAAAGGACTCCACGCTAGGCTATTGTGCCCCCAAACAGACTGGAACCAGGGCAGGGAGGCAGGAAATTCCAGACACCTCTATCGGGGAAAACTCCAGAAGCTTCACCCACTTTAAAGTGGGTACCAGGTATATAAAGAAGACCCTCATACCCACTCTTCAGTACACTCCTTGACCTGTGGTTACTACAGTAGAAGGATGCCCCGCTGCTCTGCTGCTTGAGGCCTGCCCTGCTTTCTGAGACGGAAGACTGGAACTTCACCCTTCATCTCAGGCTGAAGTGACTCCAAGGTTCAGGTGACTGACCTCCTGTTCTGAGCTACAGGGACACAACAAACCCCAGGGGAGTTCCTGCAACTGCCCAGCTGACTTGCTGGCATGCTGGAGTAAGCTTCTGAGCCCCAAGAAGTGCCCCTCAGGTCCCGGACCCTTGGAGGGCATTAGTTGAACTCCTCCTTGAAGAAAATGAGAAATCCTGGCTGTTCGCGACAGGAAATGGGCCTGTTTGCACAAAGATTTTGCCACTGTGTCGCCTCTTCGTGCTACAGCAACCATCACAGATGACCAGCAATGCAGAAACTGCCAATCTCCGGCAATGACAACCCAGAGCACCCAGGACCAAACTTAGGAGAACATGGCAGCTGCTAGCTGATCTGCCGCTTGCGCCCGGAGCACTCATCTCCCGTCCCTCGTACTGAGTATTCCCGCATTATCCCCTCACCGCCTGTAGAGCCGCCAGATCGTTTCTGAAAGAGCTCTCCTTTTTTGCCTGCTGAGTTACGATTGTTGGGGATGTGTGTAGGGAAGTCGACGGCTCTCCATTTTCTCTACCCGTCTCGCTGGTCTGAGGCTGCCCTGGAGCTCAGGAGGGGCCGCAGAGCAGTCGCTCGCGGGCTCCTCCGGGTCAGGGGAGGCAGCGTCAGCACCAGCCGGCACCTTGATTCACGGAAGCACGACGAGGTCCAGCAGAGGAAACAGCAGGAGCCGGCTCTGGCAAACACTGCAAACACCGCTACTTTGGAGCTGACGGTGCCATATGAGGAGTCATCAGTGCAGCTACTGAGGGAGCCACAGAAACTGGGAGCCCAGGAGGCCCAGGTTTGTCCCTTACCTCAGGTGAGATCAGCCTTTGCTAGCTATTTCTATTAAGGGGCAGAATAAAAAAAGGAAAAAACGTGGGATGGCCACCCTGGGGCCTGTTAAATTAAAACCAAGCACAAATTACAACAAACAGCCCACAGAGGAGCGGGGAAGAGACAGCTTGGATAAAAGTCAGGGTTTGGGCGGTCCCCCTAACACAGAGATATTTACCAGTAGTTCTGCTTTCCAAACATACCAGGTCAAAGGCAGAAGAATTAATTAAGCCTGGGAAGTCCAAAAGTAACCCCTCTGATACTAAAGTTAGGATCACCCCCTACCTACGGTCATACTTTAGAGTACAACCAGATGTATTGGACATTGCGAAGTAAGGTAAGGTCCTCAGAAGTGGGTCAACAGGGCAATCTTCAGTAAAACCAGTCCCTGATAGCATGGAGTGCATTGGTAGCCTGTTTCCCCCGGCTTTAATACCAAGTACTGTCATTGAGAGTTCACTAATGGTTGGTTCTGATAAAGCTACAGATTCTGCAGGTCAGGGTCAGGTGGCAGTAGCCGGCCAAGGCAGTGGGGGGATAGATAAAGGCTCCAAGGATCAGGAAATGAGCGGCCCCTCAGTAGCTTCTTTGGAGGTTCTTTTCTCCACACATAAAGAAGGGCTTTGCGGTATCCGCTGCTAATCAGGGCGAGATCAGAAATGTTTGCGAGTCGTTGGAGAGGAAAGTGGATCTCTTAAATACCAGGACTGAGACCTTAGAGAACACTGTTGGAGAACTAAAATACCATTTTGGAGCAACTAGGGCTGATATTCAGGCACTCAAAAGGGAGGAAGAGGCCCTTCATGACAGAATGGAGACGCTGGAGAATAATTCCCGCAGGAACAATCTTCGCCTTCTGAATATTCCGGACGGGAGTGAAGGGACCGACCTTAAACTGTATAACATCTCACTGCTTAAAGCATCTTTGCAGCTTACAGAATCTGAGGAGACCCTGAGTAACGACATACAGAGAATCCATAGGGATCCGTTTCGTAGGAATCCCAATAAAACAAAGCCAAGGAAAATCCTCATCAACTTCCTCACTTACTCTTTAAAGGATAAGAGTATTAATATGGCTCTAAAGGTTAAATCAATGAAAGCCAGAGACTTCTCCTTTGAAATCCACTCGGACCTTGCCAGAGTCACCCTCGATAGGCAGTGGAAATTAGGAAAGAAGATGGACGATTTAAAAAAACTCAGTGCCGTTGCTCAGTTGAAATTTCCAGCATCTCTGAAAGTTATGTATAATAAAATGCATAACATAAGATCAGTTCAGGAGGCAGACTTGCTTGAAAGTATGGGGAAGGGGGTCCCCTAATGGCAGTATTCTATTCTCTAGGCTAGGATTGAGCTTAGCCTCCTTTCTCTAGATTTGCCTTTCCTCCGCTTGTATCTGAAATAATATAATGATGACTTAAAACACTATGTAATCAATTTCTTTTTCTTTTAGTTGGGGCTGAAACTATTCTATTTTTCTTTCTTGACTTTTTAAACTTACACACTTAAGGACGGAACTGGCTGCTCCAGGTGGCAGCATATGGACTCCATCTGTCCAGACAAATGGGGAGGGGTTCTCCAGGGGGGGAGGGCAGGATCGGTGGAGACCCGGGGAGTGGGGTGGGGAGCACAGGGGCATAAAACATAAAATGTCCTAATTCGCTTCATAGTCAGCTCAGACAGCCATTGTCGGATTTCGATTGGTCTGGTGTTGGTGTCTCCTTAGTTCCGAGTGGGCCGGGGATCCTGGACTTGAATCGCCATGAACACAATCCAGATATTGTCCTGGATTGTCAACGGCTGGCGCGTGAGGTCCAGAAGAGCAAAAATCTTGCAATATCTAAAAGATTCTCCCATGCAGGTCACTGTCCTCCAGGAAACCCACCTTCTTAAGGAAGAGACTATCGGGAGACTATCGAAATCTTCAAAAATAAAAAATGGGTGGACTCCTTTGTCTGCTCGAACCAGACTGATAATATTAGAGGGGTTCTTATTCTCTTTACAAAACAAGCTAATAGCCGGATTTTACATCATCTGGTCGACCCATGTGGCACAAGGGTAATTCTGAAGGTTAAATATGGAAAGCGTCTCCTGAAGTAGGGGACGTCCCCCTGCGCACAGCAAGAACCCCTAAAGGGTTTAAGAAGATCGATGATCAGTACACAGTGGTTTGAAAAAATAGTCAGAGACTATGTTAGGATGGTTAATTTGATGATATTTAGTTGATCAAATCACAAAAGATTCATCCATGAATATTCAAGGTATCAGTCCATTAGTTATAGTGAACCTTGCCCAATGCATTTCGGTCCTATCAAGACCTTCATCAGGGGACATATCTACAAGAAAAGTTTAAAGCAAAGAATCAGGAAGTAACCAAAAACATAACAGTTCAAGTCAGTGTTGGTATCACCATGGCAAAGCATAAAAAAGCAACTAATCAAATCCGATGTAACAGTAATACATATCCTGAAGGGAAGGAGCTGATGGTGTGGCTCACCAAGATAGGAAAGCAATTAAGGAAGTGCAATGTATCCTTGAAGAAATATCGAGCCAGAATGGCAAACCAGCATAAAACCAGTAGCGTTCAGGAAAATAGACGAGTGATAGCTATCTCGTGGAAAGTAGTGAAACGTGACCATACAAGAAAGCAAAAAGTATTTTAATGAAAACAAAGGTGATAAAATTGCCGCAAATCAGGAAATACGAAGGTTAAAAAATGTGTTGCGGGCGGTAAAAAAAGACTCGTGCTCAATGTGGTACCCGGTCACCTGGTTATCGTTCACTCTATCGTTGTTAACTCATTACACTCGGTGAACGGTTTCGTTTTCAACCACCGCTTTTTTTCGTGAGTTTATCTTTGTTTCACGGCAACTTTACCACTTCAGTTTTTATTTGCATGAGGATACCACATTGAGCACGAGTCGTTTTTTACCGGCCGCAACACGTTTTTTAACCTTCGTATTTCCTGATTTCATTTGTACGAGTAAACTTTATTCAACATTAGTTGTTTTCTATTGGTTAAAATACTTTTTGCTTTCTTGTATGGTCACGTTTCACTACTTTCCACGAGATAGCTATCACTCGTCTATTTTCCTGCACGCTACTGGTTTTATGCTGGTTTGCCATTCTGGCTCTATTTTTCTTCAAGGATACATTGCACTTCCTTAATTGCTTTTCTATCTTGGTGAGCCACACCATCAGTTCCTTCCCTTCAGGATATGTATTACTGTTACATCGGATTTGATAAGTTGCTTTTTTATGCTTTGCCATGATGATACCAACACTGACATGAACTGTTATGTTTTTGGTTACTTCCTGATTCTTTGCTTTAAACTTTTCTTGTAGATATGTCCCCTGATGAAGGTCTTGATAGGACCGAAATGCATTGGTCAAGGTTCACTATAACTAATGGACTGATACCTTGAATATTCATGGATGAATCTTTTGTGATATGATCAACTAAATATCATCAAATTAACCATCCTAACATAGTCTCCGACTATTTTTTCAAACCACTGTGTACTGATCATCGATCTTCTTAAACCCTTCAGGGGTTCTTGCTGTGCGCAGGGGGACGTCCCCTACTTCAGGAGACGCGTGCCATATTTGAATTCTGACACTCTAGACCAGAGAGTGATACCCCAGCAGCACGCCACAGCCAACCACAACGCTCAACACAGATAGTGCGCTTATCAATTTTTTGTTCTCATTATTTAATTCTGAAGGTTACCATAATGGGTCTCCTGTCTACTATGGTCGGTTATTATGGTCCAAATCAATAGGATCCCTCTTTCCTCAAAACCATCTTCTCGCATCTCCTAGATTTTCCAGACCCGATTATAATGGCCGGGGATTTTAATATTGCTTTTAACCCTAAACTTGATAAATCTGTAAGTAGTAGAGCCATCGTCCCCTTTAAGTCACAGGCGTATTTACAGAATATGATGGTGTAAACTGGCATTTGTGATATATGGACAGAAATATCTGGTCAGCAGCTTGGTGTATCGTACTGTAACAGCAAGTACCGACATAAATCAAGAATAGACTATATTTTGGTCAGCCAATCTCTAAGAGTTAATCCCAATTTTGACACAACTATTTAATGAGATCCTTTCGGATGGCCTCAAGCCCCCAGGATCTTAGAACAACGCCACAATTACTCAATTACTTTGATTTTGAAACCTGGAAAAAATCCAGTGAGCTGTGGGTCCGATAGGCCCATCTCGCTGTTGAACATGGATTATAAAATCTTCGCTGCGATCCTGGCAGCCAGGCTGGGTCTTGTGGCTGGTGATCTCCTTCATCCTGATCAGAAGGGGTTTGTCAAGGGAAGGCATTTATCGGACCTTACTTATGACCTTATTGGGGCAATAGATATTGCTTCTACCTACTCACTCCCTCTTGCTGCCATGACACTTGATGCCATGAAGACTTTCGATAGGGTCAATTGGGTCTATCTGTCGGAAGTCATGGGGAAATTCAATCTGGGCAGGAAGTTTTGTTGAGCTGTTCTGCTGATATACCAATAGCTGTCAGTCATACTTCTGGTTAATGGCAACTTGACCAAACCTTTCAAGATTACAAGGGGGACCAGGCAGGGCTGCCCCCTCTCCCCTCTCCTTTTTGATCTGTACATTGAGCCTTTTGCTCAGTGGCTCAGGGAAGAACTTAGTATCATGCCATTTACGCACGGTTATTGGGAGAGGAAGGTGGCTTTGTATGCAGACGATATCTTGGTTCTCTCCGCAGACTTGGCAACAGCTTTCCCTGCTGTGATTCGATTGGCACAGGACTTCGGGGAGGTTTCGAGGTATGAGGTGAATGCCGGGAAGACCGAGGTCATGACGTGGAATCTTGAGGGGTGCCAGCACCAGGCCAGTCCTAGCATGCGATATCTGGAGGTTAGAATAGTCCAGAAAGTTGCCAAGATTGCAGAGGATAACCTAGTGCTAGTATCAAGGGAGTGCCAGAAACAGATGAAATCTTGGGTCCCTCTACCTTTAACCATTCTTGGGAGGGTTAATCTGGTTAAGATGGTGGTTCTCCCTAAGATTACCTTTCTTTTTAATTCTATTCCCCTCCACTTTGATAAACCGGCTATAGATAAACTTCAGCAGGCCATAAACTCTTTTGTCTGGGTATATAGATCTACCAAGAATAGCCTGGAAGAAGTTGAGGCGTAGGTGAGAGAAAGGTCGTATTGCTCTCCCCGACTTGCAATACTATGCATGGGCCTTTCAGCTTTCGCATTCTCGTATGCTGTTAGAAATGCCAGTAAGCACTGGGGCGGGTGGCATGTTTCTGGCCATGTTAAAGGGTGCCAGCTCACCTGAGGAAGGCTTTCTGTTCAAATTCAGGGAACCAACATTTTAAAAAGAAAGGTTAAGCTTAAAGTTCTCCAGCCATTGGCCAGAATGTAGGCCAATCTTAAGCATCTCGCAGGCCTTAATTATTTCTCAAGTTTAGCCCCTCTCTGGGACTCCCTGGGCACACCGGAGTGTTTAAGGGATAGGCTGACATTAACCCTTAGAGAAGCTGGTTTGATGGTTTGGGGGACTTGGCCTATGAAGGTACACTCATGTCATGGGCACAACTCAGTGAAAGGGTCAGAGCCGGTCTTTCAAGGTTTAAGTATATTCAGCTGCGGAGCTGGGCTCAAACCCAGCAAACTCTGAGAATTGCCATAGGCATGGGCAATACCTTAGAACATCAGTTAGTGGCTGGGGCAGTTGGAAGGAGGGAGGTCTCTTTTTGGTATTTGACCATGGATGGTGACTTTAAACTGGCCAATGAACTGTGGGGCTCTGCTCTACCATACGAACAGTGTGAGCATTTGTGGCAAAATTCTTTCAAGATTCTTTTTGATATTGTAAAACTGCCTGGCTGAAGAGAAACCACCTGTTCATTGTACATTGGGCCTAACTTTCTCCATTGAGGCTGACTAAATTATCGAGGGGGTCTCCAGTCAGTTGTGGAAAGTGCGGCCTGGTAGAAGCTTCGGACGTACACATGTTTAATGACTGTCCAGCCATAGCAGTTTTTTGGAAAGGAGTTGGAAAGTCCCTGGTGGATATTTTGGGCTTCCAAATTCAAATAAACTTGGCCTTGATTATTTTTGGCTTTTCTAACCAAGTCACTGGAATAGCCAGATTTTTTTTATTTTACGCCATTCTGTTAGCTAGGAGGCAAATTTGTAAGCGATGGACAGAACCCACTCCCCCTACGCATTCTGACTGGCTGGCTTCGCTCTTTGAGATATCTAAGATGGATTTATCCAGAGTCTGTGGCAGAAAAAAAGACAGCATTCTGGGACCTGCTGTTCGAATGGGCATGGTCCTAACTTGTAGGAAGGTATATAATGTGTTGAATACCCATATAACAACCAGTGGGTCCTATGATTATGCCTCTTTGGTACTCTTTGGACTACGTTGGGCACTCTCAGTTATCCCGTTGGCCAACGACGATTGTCACCAGGTTCATTCGGACCTTGTTGATGAGCAACCTCTCCCACTTTTCGGGGTTATTGACATTCAAGTCTGTCATAGTACCTGTAGGTGGTGTTTTCCGAGGCTCCAACTCAATGCCTACTTTTCCCAGATCACTGGGTATTGGTACGGACGGCTTGTCTGCTCAGTGGGGTTGGAGGCGAATGAGGGAAAAAAAAAACCCACAGCACCCATCAACGCAAATCTCCAGCAACCACTGTCCATGACACCTGACAGGATCTTCATGGTAAAGAGAGAGGAGCATCCGCAGCGCTCTCCCTGCTCCTCCACCGCAAATGGAACGCTTTACGCTGCGCTTTCGAAGGTAGCATTTTGAGTAGGACTAACCTGGTCCCTGTATCAGTCCACCCTCCATCCCGGTCTACCTGAACTTGTGCCTTTCACCGAGTCTCGTACAACCAGAAAACCGTGAGTGGCACTCTGTTCTTTTAGGCGCTGTACTTACCTTAAATCTTTAAAATTGAATATCTCCAGTACTGCTGATTGGGTGTTAGTTGTTTGGTGTCAAATAATGTATTACATTTGCTCTATTTTTCTAAATAGGTGTGGAATGTTTCTTGTGTTTTCACTTTATCACTGTTTGGGTGCAGAATATCTACTTTACACATTGCCTCTAGGTTAAGCCTGAATGCTTTTGTGCCAAGCTACCAGAGGGTTAAGCACAGGTTTATTTAGTGACTTTTTGTGGCTCATCCTGACAAGGACTGTGGCTGTTGCTCGAGTACGGCCTAACCCCCTCAACTAACTCTGATTCTCACACTGGTCTACTGCTACTATTGACTATCATTGGTACTTATTGTTTCTTGGAGGTATTTCCTTCAAACTTCCAAATAAAACAGTTTGCTAGTCCCCTCATTGTAGTTTTGTAATCTTGGTGTTATTTTGATTATTACTTCTTACTCTATTTTTCTAAATTGATTTGAATTTTTATTGTTTTGCGTTTTGACTTTATTATTGTTTTGGTGCTTCATAAATAATGTAGACATTGTTCTAGGTTAAGCGTGTCTGCTCTGTGACATAGCTACAAGGGGGCTGAGCTCATTTTAATTTAGTGACTTCAAGAGTTCACCCTGGCAGGAGCTTTGATTATTTCTTTTGAGCTGGATAGTCAACCACTCTAATTGCTAGTCTAATTTCTTACAAATATATAATATTACCTCCTACTCTGCTGTGGTCTATCCATCTCAAAGAGCTCTAGCGCTATTATGCAATTTTATAAAAGAAAGCTACAGTACATAAATGTACAAATGTTAGGCCAATTATTTTGGGAGGAATAGATAGAAATGTACAATGGCTGGATCACTCCATGCTCCCTTCCGCTATGAGCTGCTTATTTTACACTAAGGTGCCGATCTCGATCCGGTAAAAAAATTCCCCGTACGACTCGTATCCGGTCTTTTTACCGTACGAATCGTACAAGTGCCGTACAAACTGCCAATTACGATTCGCATGGTAAAAAGTCCATACGAATCGCATTGGGAATTATTCCCCACATGTCCTCGGGTCGGAAAATGTGTCCGACACGTCCACGGACGATTTACCGTACAAATGTGAAAAGTGAAGTCCGACTGCGGAATTACGATCCATTCCGTGCGTCCGATGTTACAACCGTATGGAAAAAACACCGTCCGCACCGAACTCCCATAGCAATCATGGAGACATGTGCCCGCATACGCACCGACCCCCCCCCTAGCCCCCATACGTTCGTGTCGTACCCCCCCAGCCCCCATACGTACGTGTCGAACCCCCCGTGTATGTACACCCGTGTACGGGTCGAACCCCCCGTGTATGTACACCCGTGTACGTGTCGAACACCCCGTGTATGTACACCCATGTACGGGTCGAACCCCCCGTGTATGTACACCTGTGTACGTTCGAGTCGTACCCCCACCCGTGTATGTACAGTGCGTACCCCCAGCGCTACCTGCTGGGGGTACGCACCGTACATACACGGGTGGGGGTACGACTCGAACGTACACAGGTGTACATACACGGGGGGTTCGACCCGTACACGGGTGTACATATACAGGGGGGTTCGACCCGTACACGGGTGTACATACACGGGGGGTTCGACACTTACACGGGTGTACATACATGGGGGGTTCGACCCGTACACGGGTGTACATACACGGGTGGGGGTACGACTCGAACGTACACAGGTGTACATACACGGGGGGTTCGACACGTACACGGGTGTACATACACAGGGGGGTTCGACACGTACACAGGTGTACATACACGGGGGTTCGATACGTACACGGGTGTACATACACGGGGGGTTCGACACGTACACGGGTGTACATACACGGGGGAGTTCGACACGTACACGGGTGTACATACACGGGGGGGTTCGACACGTACACGGGTGTGCATACACGGGTGGGGGTACGACTCGAACATACACAGGTGTACATACACGGGGGGGTTCGACACGTACACGGGTGTACATACATGGGTGGGGGTACGACTCGAACGTACGGGGGCTGGGGGGGGGGGTCGGCGCGTACCGGGCCACCTACTCTGGTCGTTTCGCGCCGTACTTCGCTTTTCCGGCACTTTTTGGGTGCCGTGAAAATATTGCCGTCCGGACTGCTGTCGGTTCGAATCGTACTTCCTGGGTCGTGAAACGCTGCATGAAAGTGTCCCGACGTCACGTCGCAGCATTCCCGGATCACATTCGTACGTATATTTTCGTCGGTCGGTGTTTTTTACGATTCGTACGGAAATGGTGTTTCCGTGCGAATCGTAATTCCATGTTTGTAAAGTTTTACAACCGGGTACGAGTCGGACGGAAAAAACGCTCCAACCGACGGTTCGTACCCGGTTTTTACCGGATCGTAATCGGCACCTTAGTATCTATGTGACTGTCCCACTCCACCTGTTGAGAAGAGATGGCAAAGTTATTCCCATCTCCTAAATGTGAAACTCTGAGATACTGAACTCTACAAGTAATACATATTATTGAGCAATGTTGAATGGGCATGACTGGGACTTTGAGAGGAGAGTCAAGTCGAGATAAGCTTTATTCGATTTAAAAATGTCAAATCATAAAAGCAGAGTACACAATAAGCATGAGAAAATTAATTCATGTGTTCACAATTTGACAGACATATATAAAATACATCATTGGAAAGTTAAAAAGAGTATTTTAAAAAGAAAACAGCTATCTACAGTTTACAAAAAGTAAAGACTAAAAACAGATTTCAGTGTTGACTTAACCTGAATTAAAACTGAAATCAAATTGGACAAAAGATGGAATTTACATTGTTTTCCTTGTTCTTATCACCACTTTCAGGTATTTTATGATATGAACATTAAAGGTTTTGTCATCTAAAAATTGCAACTTAACAAAAGCAGGTCGACACTGTCTCAGTCCTTGCAGCTTCAAGTAAGGAAGAATCCATCTTCCTGAGAAGGTTATAAAACTTACAGAAAAATAGTGTGCAGATTGTGGACTGTGCAGATGATTCGTCACAGGGACATGGACAAAGAAATTGTGACCAGTCATTTACCTGGGGGAATGTTACCAGGTGATGGGAATTGCCAAGACGTCGACGTGTCAGTAGCATCCTGTCGTAATAGTTGTTGTTAATAGGTAGGGTTGGATTCCTGGCTGAGTCAAGAGCAATTGATTGTCTCTGACTGAGATTTTTGTGATATTAGATGACAATCTAATCGTCTCCAGGTAGTTAATACATAAAGCCTTCAGGTCCTTTCTTGAGATACGAGACAGGGTATCAGGTTTGGCAAAATAATCTGAGCAATCTAGGTCGTGAATAACATTTTTAAAGTAGGAGAGCCAGGGAATACGTTGGGCCCATTGCAGGTTCAGAAAGTCTGATCACATCCCGATTGAGGCCGGTAGTAACACCTGTCCAGACTTTGTGCCATAATAAAATTGGCTGGATTTTAATAAGATCTGACAGGTATGACAGTCCTAATTCAGCATGGCAGATGTACGTTACCGTGGAATTTGGGACAGCTAACAAAAATCTCAAGAACCTGTTCTCAACTTGCTGGAGGGACTCTACATTTGCACAACCCAAATGCCAGCTCCATATAGGGCAACTGTAATACATTTAGCTTTATATATTATCAGCAATTCCTCGATGGAGCGCATTCCTAACTTCCTGGTAAAATTAATCAAGGCACCGGTTGCTTTGGCAAAAAGCAGTTTTCTACAGTTATTAGCTTTTGGCTATGAGCTCCTGTTATCAAAGACAATCCCCAGGTCGGAAAAGTGATTAGTGAATTCAAGTTTATTAGAGTTATTAACAAATGTTGCGGCACTTCACACTGGGCTTACTTCATTTTATTATAAAAGTTTTACCTGGAGATCCAGGCTTGACATATAAGAGGCAAAACTCGTCACAATGTTCTGCAGGCCTATTGGTGTGCGGGCTAACAGGACCGCATCATCGGCGTATAGTAAAGCACCAATTGTCCTTGTGCCTAGTTTGGGTAGATCTTGGCATTCTCTTGATAAGGTGTCCCTTAGGCTGTTTATATAAAGGGTGAAAAGGAGGTGTGCTAAAACGCACCCCTGCCTGACACTCTTCCTAACAGGAAACTAGGACTGAGTTCACCAGTTCTACCATACCGCACCCTAGCCCGAGCGTCTAAGTACGACTGTTTGAGGAAGTTGATTAATGACTTTTCCACCCCCATATCCTCTAGGATGCACCACAGCTTCTGGTGATTGACACAGTGGAACGCCGAACTTAGGTCGACAAAACACATAAAAAAGCTCCCTCTTTTTGCCTGCATGTATTTACCCATTCTGAGCTTCAGGTTCAAACTCTGTTCCACAGTACTGAGACCTTGACGGAAACTGTACTGTAGCTCTGAGATGACACCTGAATCCTCCACCCACGACTGCAGTCTGTTCAACACTACACGTCGAGCCACTTTCACCAGGGAATCTAACAAGGAAAAGGGTCTGTAACAGGCTGGGTCATTGCTATCACGTATCTATTTGATATTGAAATAAAATCTATGATTGTGCATGACCCACGACTGTTGAATGTAGGGCTGAACGGTATGGGTGGTGAACCAAGGTCATTGGTAAAGCCCAAACCCAAAGTGTATATGACCAAGTTTAGCGTATCCCCGAGGTGGGAATGAGAAAAGTGAGGGGTGCCTATACCGTCATCAGGTGATAGACCGCAATATCCTACAGCCATGTGAGTGTAGAGACTAGTATTAAAGTCCCCGCCCCAAATAACACAAAGGTCTTTGGTTATGCTCCCATAGATAGAGTCCAAATCCTCCTGTAACTGCCTTAAAACTTCCCTGATTTGCAGCACGGGTATGTTATTGTAAAAGTTTAAAAGAACAGTACAATGGAATATGTCTATATGAATTTTTAAAATCTGATAATAGGTATTGGATACTGCAAGGGTTATCCTGTTTACATTCAATCTATGTGATACGAAAGTACATAGTCCATCCTTGTTCCTCCCGTGACTGGACAAAGCAGCAGGGGTGAAGAATGTTTTAAACCCATTGATATGACATATATTGGCTGCCCAGGTTTCTTGAAAACATAAAATATCAAAACCATAAATAAAGTTAAGCCAGTCAGGATTAACCAGTTTGGCTGTTAAACCTGCCATTTTCCAGAAAAGTATGTTTATTAAGCTAGACCGAGGTTCGTCAATGGTAGTGCACATGGTAGGACCACAATCAGATTTAGAAACATTAGGAACATGGGGGCATATGTATCAAGCTAATTTTTACTCGCAAACGCTGCGAATCGCAAAATACAGCGTTTGCGAGTAAAAATTCGCAAAACGGGATGTATTAGGCAAAATCCCATCGCAAAATTAAGGAATTGCTAAGTTAGCGATTTCTTAATTTTGCGTACTCATTTAAGAAATCGCACATTGCGATTTCTTAAATGATATGTAAAAAGCACCCAAGTTGTGCAAATTAACCTTAAGAAATCGCAAATTACCACCAACTTCCAGTTGGTGGTAATTTGCGATTTCCTTTCAAAATGCACTATTTTTAATTTTGCAAAGTGCCACGTGACGCTCATACATGCCCTTAGGGCATGTATGTGCGCCATATGCACACACATGCTCATTTCAGGGGTGCATCAGGGTGTCATCATGACACCCTTGCACCTTTGAAATTATTCTCAAATAGCGATTAGCAAATTGCGAATTCGCTATTTGAGAATTACTTCCCATTCATTCCTATGGGTCTCCTGGCCCATAGAAATGAATGGCCAGGTATTCCTTAATTGCGATTTCGCAATTTGCTAATCGCAATTAAGGAATTTTAAGAAATCGCAAAAAGTTTGCGAATTTTTAAATACATCCCGTTTTGCAATTCTCAAATAGCGATTCCTTAACAATCGCTATTTGAGAATCGCAAATGGTGATGTTGATACATATGCCCCCAGGTCTATGTAACTTGAGGGATAAGGATAATTAATGTACGTGGTTGTCAGATGATGTCCCTGCATGTTATTACAGAAAGTAGTATGGTCATGAACTACTTTGCTACATGGATGTGCTTCGAGCATTGGCCCTAGACATTGCAAAGTAAAGTTGTCTTTTAATGCTTCAAGATTGCTATGTTTAGTATAGGCAGCCTCCGTTGAATCCATGGATACCAGCGCAAGGCTAGGAGAGTTATGTTCAGTGGTCCTGCTGGGATCTGCGTGTTTTGCAGTAGATATAAGTCAGTCTATGTCTTCCAGAGATGAAAGTAATTCGAATCTATTTTGTCGTGGAAGACTGAATTGTTGGCAACTAGTAGGGTTTTTAGGTTTCTGTAAGGAGGGCTGATAGACATGGTACCTGGGAGGATAAAAATATCCTAGTGGTAGAACACTAGTTCCGTTTAGTGACACATGGTCACTACCAAGTCTACACAGGATCTCGCGTACCAATCTTGGTGACCTAAAGGTAAGAACAATGCAGTCACCGGGCAGTGTTTTCTCCCTTCTCCTAACCCAGTCTACTCTTCTCACCATTTTAAATTCACCAAACATGGCCTCTGTGAGCCCGGTTTTAGTCCAGAGCTAACAGAGGGCCTTGTTTCTCAGAGTCTCCCATGATTCAAATGCCTGGGTAGAAGGGTGAGGTACATTCACTAAAATTAGGGTGTATGGAGTGGCTTCGGGGGGGCAAGGTCAGACTTGTCTCCTCCCTTCCCGTTGGGATTATATCTGAGAGAGGCGGCAATTGGATTTTGCTGTGCTTGGAATGGGCTAACACTGTATTATGTAATGGGCCAGTAATAGGCGTGGGTCCTAGCGGCCCACAGTTTGAAGTGTGCGAAGAATTTGCCTGGGAGGAACAGGTGACAGCTCCATCTGCCAATAAACAATCTGGGGGGTTGCGTGAAGGATTAGTGGTATTTGCTCCAAGACCCTTTTTCAGCAAATCCTCAATGGCAGTTACCCTGACTAGCATGGTTTCTAGGGGCGCTGTTACCATGGTCTGCGGAGCATTTATAGCCAAGCCTACCCCTATGGGAGTAGTAGGCTGAGATGACCCAATTAAGCTCGACAATTTTCGTAATTCAATGTCCAAAAAGTCTAGATGGCCCCGCAGTTCAGCAAAGCTATTGTCGATTGATTCATTCAGTTGTGCGAAAGCCATACCCATGGTAAATCCCCCTGCGACGACAGGCACGGTGATCCCAAGAGCACCGTTTGCGGGTTCCAGTAGGGCATCGTCAGTCTGTGTGCCAATGGTATGGTCTTAAGGCACCTCAGGGTTGGGTCTCCAAGGCCGCTTCTGTTTTGATTTATGGATGCCCTCTCCCCTCCTCCTCTTCTCCAGAGGCTCACTCGTCTTGTCGTTGGTTTCCTTAGAGTGAGGTAAGGGGGCCCGTACGTGACCTTGCAGCTAAACTGGGCACATTTGAGGTGGCAGAAGGTACAGAAGGTGCTTCCAGATCGATTATAGGAGGGGGCTGGTGCTGATCGGCCGCCTTAGAGGGCAAGCAAGTGATGGGCAAACAGGTGATCAGCGCTCCACCCAAGGTGTTAGAACCTAAAGAGGAGCCTAAGAAAGAACGCCTTTGCAGACGTAGGGGTTCTAGGGACAATTGCCTCTCCGTGAGTTCGACCTCTTGTGTAAGCATTGATTCTGCCCTTATGATGAAGGCGTCCAGGGTGCCCGCCACTCCCCTATGTTTGCTCATTCTAGATATGAGGACAACGTCACAAGATTTAATTTAGGAGCACAATTGAAGAAGGGGGCGCCTAAAGAGTGTGGCTAGAGGGCAATAAATTCCAATCCGGAGTCGCAGTACAATATGACCCTGTCCCGTTAATAGCACAATAGGATGAGAACAAAGTGTCATAGATGGTAAACAGTACCTTAAGGCTCGCAACCTAAGCCCATGTGCAGCGTGGTCTATGATGTAAGGGGGGTGGCCCGGCCCAGCCCAGGCTCTTCCGGTCACTGACAGGCACAGGACGGGCCCGCCCTTGGCCCGGGTTTGGCCCAGGCCTGGCCCGCGCGTCCCGAGCTGTGGGAGTCCACGGGCACTTTTAAAGCACCTTCTGGCGTGCGATGATGTTGCTGGTGGTGACGGCCGCACAAGAGGCTGGGGGCGGTAGTTTTAACTCCCCTCCTCTCCCCTTCGGTGGAAAAACAGGCAAGACAGCAGTGGCAGACAGTGGAATACAGGCAAGAAAGGGCTTCCCACGTTGTGGGAGCTAACGGGCACTTTTAAAGCGCCTCCTGGCACGCGATGATGTTGATGGTGGCGACGGCCACACGAGAGGCTTGGGGCGGTAGTTCTAAGAGTTGAGAGTCAAATTAATTCCCCTCTTGACAATACTCTGTCAGGCAAAATTAGTGATTTTAAGTTTACTACACATTTTGCAGATTAACTGATGTAATTATAACCTGCAGTATTGTTAAGAGAGACAATAGTTTGAGTGTGTGAAGCCACCCTCAGTAGCAGCCAGAATGGAAAACATTCACGGAACCAGTATAAAGAGCACCACCATACCTAGAACAAAAGGCTGACACAGTGGAAGTTAGTGGTAATGTGCATTCCCCATTAAGAATCCCTGTACTGCACTTGCAAGCTCTGTGCAGTTCCAAGAAAGGAAAGAATCCAAGATTATAGAGGATCTCCTGATGGCAATTGCACGCTGGTGGCTAATGATAGTGGTAGTGGTGGAGAATCTGTTGGAGGGGTACTCTCTTCAATCAATCAATCAATCATTTGTAAAGCGCACTACATACCCGCGAGGGTCTCAATACGCTGGGGGGGGGCACTACTGATCGAACAGCCAGGTCTTGAGCATCCTCCTGAAGGTCAGCAGGTCTTGGGTCTGTCGTAGGCTCAGTGGAAGGGTGTTCCATGTCTTGGCGGCGAGGTGGGAGAAGGATCTCCCGCCGGTGGTTGTTCTTCGGATGCGCGGGACAGTGGCGAGTGAGAGGTCGGCAGAGCGTAGCTGGCAATTGGGGATGTAGAAGGAGAGCCGTCTGTTGAGGTAGGCTGGGCCGGTCTTGTGGAATGTCTTGTGTGCATGAATGAGGAGCTTGAAGCATATCCTCTTGCTGATGGGGAGCCAGTGCAGGTCCCTCAGGTGGGTGCTGATGTGGCCGTGGTGCCACGCCGAGGATCAGTCGTGCCGAGGCGTTTTGGATGCGTTGTAGTCATTTGATGAGCTTGGTCGGGGCTCCTGCATAGAGAGCGTTTCCGCAGTCGAGTCTGCTGCTGACGAGGGTCTGGGTGACTGTCTTTCTTGTATCTGTCGGGATCCATCTGTAGATCTTGCAGAGCATGCGGAGGGTATTGAAGCAGGAGGAGGAGATGGCATTGACCTGCTTGGTCATTGAGAGCATTGAGTTGAGGATGATTCCCAGGTTGCGTGCGTGGTCGTTGGGTGTCGGGGCTGCTCCCAGTGCCGTCGGCTACCAGGAGTCGTCCCAGGCTGAAGGGTTGGAGCCGAGGATGAGGACTTCCGTCTTGTCTGAGTTCTGCTTCAGACGGCTGGTCTTCATCCAGTCGGCGACGGCCTTCATTGCTTCGTGGAGGTTGGCTTTGGCGGTGATTGGGTCCTTGGTGAGGGAGAGGATTAGTTGAGTGTTGTCGGCGTAGGAGATTATTTTGAGGTTGTGTTGTCGGGCGACGTGTGTGAGCGGGGCCATGTAAATGTTGAACAGTGTCGGGCTGAGGGAGGATCCCTGGGGTATGCCGCAGATGATCTCGGAGGCTTTGGACCGGAATGGGGGGAGGCAGACACAGAGGAAGGAGCCTTGTCTTGGATCCCTGCGGCGTGGAGGCGTGCACGTAGTGTGCGGTGGCAGACTGTGTCGAAGGTGGCGGAGAGGTCTAGAAGGGTGAGTGCTGCGGTCTCGCCATTGTCCAGCAGGGTCCTGATGTCGTCGGTGGCGGCGATGAGGGCAGTCCCGGGGCTGTGGTTGCTGCAGAACCCTGACTGGGAAGGGTCCAGGATTCTGTTTTCTTCGAGGTATCGGGTTAGCTGTCTGTTGACGATTTTCTCGATGACCTTGGCCGGGAAGCAGAGCAGAGCGATGGGCCGGAAGTTCTTGAGGTCTCTTGTGTCTGCCTTGGGTTTTTTCAGTAGGTCGTTGATCTCGGCATGTTTCCAGCTCTCGAGGGAGAGATTGATGACATTGCACAGGTGGGGTGCGATGGAGCTGCTTGCTTTGTTGAAGACGTGGTGCGGGAAGGGATCTGACGGAGAGCTGGAGTGGATTGTGCTCATGGTCTTGATGGTGTCATCGATGCTCACGCTGGCCCAGGCTAGCAGGGGGTCGTGGTCGATAGTGTGCAGAGGGTCTGTAGTGTTGCTGTCTGGGTGTTGAAGCTGTCGTGGATGTCTGCTATCTTGCGGTGGAAGAAGGTGGCACGAGGGTGTTGATGCAGTCCTCGATCCAGCGTCGGTGGTGTTGGAGGGTTCAGTGGGTGGGCTGACAGCAAGGTTTGCATGTAGTTGGTCTTCGTTGATTTTGCTCCAGCAGCGGTGGGGGATCTGTTGGGTGCAGTGGTGTGTGGTGGGTTTCTGGAAGGTGAAGTGGATGCAGTGGTGGTCGGCCCAGAGGAGTTCGGTGGTGTGGCTGACGGAGACGTGCGGACTTGAGGAGAAGACTGGGTCGAGCGTGTAGCCGGCGGAGTGGGTAGGCGTTGTGACGAGTTGCTTTAGTCCGAGGTTGGCGAGGTTTTCGATCAGGGTTGTGGAGTTGTTGTCGTTGTTGTTCTCAAGGTGAAAGTTCAGGTCTCCGCGGAGGATGCAGTCGGTGGAGGTCAGGGCGTGTGTGCTGATGAAGTCGGCGATGGAGTCGTTGAACTGGGGGCGGTGTCCGGGGGGGTCGGTAGACGAGAGTGCCTCTGAGGGTGGAGTTGGGGTCTGTGTGGATCTGGAAGTGCATGTGTTCGGTGGTGCTGACCGTGTCGTCGGTGCTAGTCGAGACCCTGATGCTGTTCTTGTGGACGATGGAGATTCCTCCTCCGACTCCGTTGGTGCGGTCTCTGCGGGTGATCTTGTAGCCGTCTGGCACCCACCATGGCAGGTGGGTGCGATGCATACTACTTGGCAAATGTTAATGTAAATGAGAGAAATAAGATGGACTTGTTTGCCTCTTGTGTTCTTCCTTTGCAACAGGAAGGAAAGGTGAACAGTCAAAAGAGTAATACCTCACAATCCCTGACATGCCTTAGGTCGAATGGTTGTATCCGGGTTAAAAGAAAATAAGAAAAACAAACTATAACACAGCCAATGGCAAATGAGGGTTGAGCCATTGCTTACTCTATATATGTTAACTGTGGGCTGGCTCACTTTTTCAATGTCAGTGAAGATTACCAATGTAACAAAAATGCTGACCCAAAGTCGATTTTCCCAATGTATTATGTTTTTAACTACTTGGTCAAGCAGAGAGCTAAAGTTGTCTTCAGGCCAGAAGTACAAAAAAGAATGAATAAAATATGAATTCCTAAAGAGGGGGTGGGGGGGGTGACAACATGAGCTCTCTGGAGAATTATGTTTCCAGTAACAGTCACTCCAGGCATGTTTTGAGCCAGGGTTGTTTTTTTGCTTTTCCGGCTGTTGCTTGGCGTTTTAGTCTTTCAAAATTAGGATTATTTGATATAGTACATAGAAAGATAGTGCTTACATGCTTAAAATATTCTGTGTTATTATGATACAGGAAATTCCCACACACAATACATTGACACCTAATATAAATTCTTATTTCTCAATTCCACTTACCCACTGACATCCTGTTATTTCTCCAGTTTTCAGATTCCATTCAAGGAATGTTAAAAATGCTTTCATTGACAAACTACATCGAAAATAAGACTAGTGCTCATGAACATAAATCCACATATGTATATAATGAAAGAAAGAAGATACTTTAAGTAGAGTAACATCTGTTATCCTATTCTTCAGAAGCCGCAAGGAGAGGAGTAATAACAGTGGTGAGGACAATATGATCTTTTTAAATCCATCTGAAGAAAGAAGGCTCAGCTCATGACTGGAGATAGGGGTAACTTGTTCAAAAGCAAAGGTGCCTGAACCCTATAACCCTCATTGTTAAATCTACTTTTGAGGAATTTGGGCAGATCCAGACCGAACAGGCTTGTTAATCTCACACTGTGACTTGTTAAAGCTGTGAGAGACATTACCTTATAAGGCTTGAAGTGTCAGTCAGCTGATTGCATTACAATTTGGTGACAAGTGGCAGGCAATGCAGAAACCACCAGGAGCCAGACATATGATAAGCAAGTGTAAGATCTCCTACTAACATGGCCTTCATATTCTAGGCATTGGATAAACAATCAGGGTAGGGAAAATATACAGCTTATAACAGAAGTCTTAATAGGACTTCACTATTGAGAAGTCAAAGCAGGACTACACTATTGAGGCATAGTCATCTTTAGGGTTCAAGATTAAGGGCCAGATGAACAAAAGAACAGGGACTCGCAAAACAGTGGCAAAGTGGTATGCAAACGGAAAAGAGGCTGTATGCCATGTACGAAAACCATTTGCAAACCGAAAATAGCAAAGCGACCAGTTTGCGTTCTGCTATTTTTTGCGAACAGAGTTAGTGAGTCGGTAATAAGAAATCGCTAATAGTGACTCGCAAACAGGATGCTCGTGGTAGTCACAAGTAGCAATTAGTCTCAATTTTGTCTGAATGCACATGCAAGTTACCACTAATTTGAACCAGGTGGTACTCGGTACAAAGTATAAAAGCTGGCCTAGAATGCACCATGGCTGTCTACAATGGCTGCCCTCAACATGATAGCAAGGAGGATGCACATTGTAGCTGCTCAGAAGAGTAGGAGCCGGAGACAAGAGAAGATATTCAGAGTAAGGCTGACCATGTTTGACTAGAGGAAGACATATATGACAAATACAGGCTAAGTAGCACTGTAATTTTGGAGTTAATTGTCCAATTAAAACCACACCTAGAAAGCAGTACTCAGTGCAGTAATTCCATCCCTACCCATGTCTAGGTGTTGTGCTCATTACTCCTATCAGCCACTGGCAGTTAGCAGGATGTGGTAGCTGTTGCAGGTTGGGTGTGGCAAAGTGCCCTTTCGTGTTTCTTCTGCTCATTCCTCGATGCAATGCTTCTCAACATCCACCACCACATATACATGCCCAGAAATGATGAGGAAATGTACATTACCAAATTGCATTTTTACAGGATTGCAAAATTTCCCCAGGTCATAGGGTATATGGATGGGACACATGCTCATATGTCGCCCACCCCATCTTGAATACCTTTTCAAGAACAGGAAAAATGCACATTCCCATAATATACAAGTGGTTTGCAATGCCCACAACATAATATTTGACATTGTATCACAATATCCAGGGAGAAGCCATGAGCCCTTCACGTTTAGGCACAGCGGAATATACAGGCAACTGGAAAGTGGGGAGTTTGATGATGAATACTTATTAGGCACTGACAATGCAAATTCTGATTTGTAAGGACCCAATACTCATATATTTGTTCCAAGTGACAGTGAGTAGACCCTTCGTCCCTGGGTCCTCACACCCTACCTTTCTCCCACCACCCAAAATGAAAGACAATACAACACTGCACACAGTCACACCAGGACAGTGATTGAGCAAACATTTGGACTGTTTTTGATGCCTCCATAAGAGTGGGGGGGCATGCAAGATATACCAGAAACTGCTTGTAAGATTGTAGAAACACATGCCATCCTACACAATACTGCCTACAGGAGAGGCCTACACACTACGGTGTTCCAACCTGAATCAGAGGAGGATGCTGGTCCACCTGTTCAAAAGCCAATAGGGAAGAGCAGAGCAGTGGAGGGGAGAAGGCACAGGTACCACATTGCTACACATTAATTCACACGGTATGACATTCTCATATCCACAATGCTGAAGCAAAATGCCAACACACTTGATTGATTGCTCAAAGCAAAGCTACCTTTAATGGCAAATGTTATCAAACAGACCTGGCTGCTGAACTGTTCACATGAGGAACAGGGTCCAGACTGATTTGCATATAGGTGGGTCTGAAATGTGGTGGTGAAGTGAGCTAAAGAACAATGATGGAGTCATCCCAGATCTGTGACTGGGGGTGAGTGTCTGAAATTTTACAGCACTCCATCCATCATCTCCTTGTGTTTGCTCTGAAGAAACCAAGTCTAGGAGTTAAGTTTACCACTCAAGATGGTATACAAGAACTACATAGGGTGATAGATACTATGATGGGGATATGGTGAAGAATATGTAAAATCGAAAAACAATGGACAAAGGTAGTAGAACAACGTAGGCCAAAAATACATCCCAAATGCTATTGAAAATGTCTAAATAATCATTCTGTATGACATTACCTCCTCGTTATTCATCCTCGCCACATGACTAACGAAGTGAGCTTCAGCTCCACCACAGAACCCTCCAAAGCAAAAATTAGCCTCCCATGCTTCCCATCCCTTCCCAATATGGCCGACCCCTACCCCTATGACTCTATAAGAGAAGGGCCGGCCCAACCCCACATCCTGTTTTTTTTGTTCTGCACTCTCTCCAGAGCGCATCATGTGAGTGGTGCCTGCTGTAGCAGGTGCGTGGGTCCTGTGTTGGAGGTCCTGCTATAGCGGACCCTAGGAGCTTGGACCTTGTTGTTTCCCCTACTTTGTTGCCCCCGGTGCTCTGCATGTGCCGGTGAGGCTCTGCTTCAGCGAGCCGTGGGTTTTCAGGGTAGGGGGGGGAGATTGCATGAGGGCCACCGGTTCCCTTGCATCGTTGCATTCCCTTCGCCGCCCGCCTTTCCTAATACTGCGGGCGGCAGCTGTGATCGGAGCTGTCATTTTTCCGAGATTGCGGGCGTACACTTAAGCTTAAGTTTCTCGGACTGTGTCAAATCCTGCCCCGTGCCGCGTTTTCGCCTACCCGCCTGCCCCTCGTGGTGTTGGGGGAGGCGGCGGCTCTACGGGGCTCGGTCCGGCTGTGGGCCGCTGTGCGGCTCTGGCACGACGACATCCGCGCCGAGGCGGCCTTGCATGGCGCTTACCTGCGTTCATGTGCTGTGTTTCGCTCTACACTTAGGAGCACTCCGGGGACGATGGCGTTGCTGGTGGCACGCTGTTGTTCCTCGCGGCTGTGGGCCGGCTCGTTGTCCCGGGGGCGGGGCTTCGTGGTGGGCGTGTCCCGCCGGGTGTTTCTCCCGCCTTCCTTGCCTTTTTTGGCGCCGAAGGTTTTCTTTCATTCTGTACCTGGTGTATCTTGGCTTGTGTCTTTGCTTGCTGGACTGTGTCTCTCGCGCTTCCTTCATTATGGATGGTGGGGATGTCCATGATGGGGATGTCCTGCCCTCCCAGGCTCCTCCTGTGGCAATTATCCTGCAGTCCATTCAGGACATGATTGAGACCGCTGTTTCAGCGGCTTTTGCACAGCGCTCATTGCCTGGTCCCTCTTCCCCGAAACGTCCTCGCTTAGATCCCACCTTGGTCTCTGACACTGAGGGGGAGGAGGAGGATCTCCGGGGGCGCTATGTGCAGGGTCAGGAATTGCGGGAGGTCCTGCTTCACATCAAGCAGAACATGGCTTTTCCAGCTCCGGCGGCTTCGGACCTTTCTGATGATTTCTTCTTGCAATATCAGCGTAAGGAGCCGGAGTCGCTGCCTCTTCATTCCTCCGTCAAAAAGGTGTTGGATGGGGAGTGGTTGGAGATCGACAAACAGGCCTTCCCGAGGTACCTGGCGAAGCGCTATGCCATCCAGGACTTTGCGAAGGTATACCCTTCTTCTGTCAAGGTTGACTCTCTGATGGCGGGGCTGGCCTCGCAGGGTTCCATCATTTCCGAGGACGCCTCTCCCTCAGACCCTGTTGACAGGCGGGTGGAGGCTGCGGCCAAGCGTGCTTACTCGGCGGCCAACTTCTCCATTCGAGCCTCTGCCTACTTATCCTACACGGTCCAGTCCATGTTAAAAGATTTCCAGTCCTTGGCGGAGTTGCTGGATCAGGGGGCGGATGTGGTTCCTACCCTGGCGCTTATGGAGCAGCAAACCCGGCTCCTATCTGACATCTCCTTTGACACCTTGGGGGCTTCTGCTGCGGCTGGGGGCGCTGCCATTCAGGCCAGGCGGCAGATTTGGTTGCGCAATTGGAAGGCGGAGTCTGCCCAGAAGTCCTTATTGATGAGGATTCCCTTCTCCGGCCCGAAGCTCTTCGGTTCTTCCCTGGAGGAGATGGTCAAGAAGTCGGCTGAGGACAGGAAGCTGCTGGCTCCCCTTCGTTCTTCCAGGGCCCGCTTTCCGGGTCCAAAACGGGCGTTTTCCACCTCATCCACGCCCAGGGGGAGTGCGCCCTTTCGAGGCCGGGGTCGCGGCCGGGGTGCCCCCTTCTTCTCCAAGTCCGGTCTCAGCCTGCTGCCTCCACCTCCGCTCCCAAGTCCTGACTATCTTCTGACGCCGCCGGGTGGGCCTCCGGTGGGCGGCCGTCTTCGTCACTTCATTCCGGCTTGGGAGTCCTCTGTCTCGGACCTTTGGGTTCTTCGGATTGTAAGGGAGGGTCTCATCATTTCCTTCAGTTCCCCTCCTCCGGACGCCTTCCGCGTTACCCCTCTGCCTTCCTCTCCGGTCAAGAGGGCGGCCTTGCTCGCTGGTATTCAAGACCTGCTCGTGAAGGGGGCCAACCAGCCTGTTCCGCCGTCTCAGAGGGGACTCGGCGTTTACTCCATTCTATTCCTGGTAAGAAAGGTGTCTGGGGAATTTCGGCCTGTTTTGGACTTGAAGCTGGTGAATTCATTCATTCCTCACACTAAATTCAAAATGGTTTCCCTGCAGGAGATTCTCCCGCTGCTGGTCCAGGGGGAGGTGGTGGCTTCGCTGTATCTGTTGGATGCATACCTACATGTGCCAGTGCACCTGTCTTCACAACCCTTCCTCCGATTTGGTTTGTCTTCTGCCCCGAGGGTTTTCACCAAGGTCCTGGCTCCATTGGTGGGCGTTCTTCACCGGGAGGGGATCAGGGTCTTTCCATATCTGGATGACTGGTTAATCTCTGCTTCTTCTTTTTCGAAGGGGAGGCTTCACGTCCAGAGGGTCTGCGAGGTCCTGTCTACCCACGGCTTCCTGATCAACCAACGGAAATCCCACCTCGATCCTACCCAGGACTTGATCTTCATTGGGGGCCGGTTGGACATGCTTCAGGGGAAGGTGTTCTTGCCCCTGGCTTGCCGCAGTGTCTTGTGGCGGGATCTGGGAGCTCTTATGGGGCGGGATTGTGCTCCTGTGAGTCTGTGGTTGCGGGTTCAGGGGTTGATGTCTGCTACCATCAATGTCCTTCCCTGGGCTCGCCTTCACCTGTACCCCTTAGTCAATCACCTCCTTTCGCATTGGGATCCCCGCTCCGAGGACTACGAGGCTCTGGTTCCGGTGTCTCCCCTGATCCGGTCCGACCTGGGCTGGTGGCTTGTGGCGTCCCATCTCTCGGAGGGTCTTCCCTTTCTGGTCTCCCCGTTCCGGGTTGTCACGACGGATGCCAGCCACCTGGGCTGGGGGGCGACCTTGGGGTCCCGGTCGGTTCAGGATCAGTGGGGTCCTCTTCTGTCTCGCTGCTCCTCCAACTACCGAGAGCTGATGGCGGTCCGGCTGGCTTGCCAGGACTTTGCTCCCTCCCTCCTTGGTCATCATGTTTTGATACGGACAGACAACCAGGTGGTACGGTGTTACATCAACCACCAGGGGGGTTGCCGGGTGCGCTCCCTTTGGTTGCTGTCCAGGGACCTGTTGTGTTGGGCGGAGGGTGCGGTCTTGTCGATCAGGGCGGTCTATCTCCCGGGGTCGGAGAATGTGGTGGCGGACCATCTCAGTCGGGTGTTCACGCCTTTGAGTGCCCTCTCCCTGTCGCCGTCGGTCTTTCACCTTCTGGTGGCCCAGTTTGGTCTTCCCCGGGTGGACTTGTTCGCGGAGTCGGGGAATGCCCTCCTGCCCTGCTTCTGCGCACTCCATCCGTGTCCGGGGGTATGGAGGGTGGATGCTCTGTCATTCCCGTGGCCTCGGGGTCTCCTTTATGCCTTCCCTCCTTTCCCTTTGATTCCTCGGGTCCTCTGCAAGATCCGTTTGGACTGGGCTCTGGTACTTATGGTGGTTCCCGGTTGGGTGCGCCGCTCCTGATATCCTCTCCTGGGCGAGCTGGCGATTCGGCCTTGCTGGCCGCTTCCGGATAACCCTTTCCCCTTGCGGGGCCCTCCTCTGCCCGGGGTGGTGTTGCGCCGGCTCCATCTGCAGGCTTGGCTGTTGAGAGGGTGACCTTGTTGGCCCAGGGGTGCTCACCGGGGGTGGTTGATTTCTTGCAGGGGTCCAGGCGGTCTTCGACCTTGTTGTAGTATTCCAGGCACTGGTCCTCTTTTTCCCGTTGGTGCGGGTTGCTGGGTTCTGACCCGGTGTCTGTGGATCCCATGAGGGTTCTGGATTTCCTGGCGGAGGGTTTTTCCCTGGGGTTGGCTACCTCCACCCTTAGGGCTCAGTGGGCTGCATTGCGTGTCTTCCGCAGTCCGGAGCTGGACCTCATGGATTCCTTGGTGGCCCGCTTGCTGCGCAGCTTTTCTCTGAGGCGGCCTAGGTCTGTTTGCCTCTCTCCTCCCTGGGACCTTCCCTTGGTCCTACGGGCTCTACAGGGTCCACCATTTGAGCCTCTGCTGTCGGTGGATCCGAAGTTCCTCACCTTCAAGGTGTTTTTTTTGGTCACCATCGTCTCGGCCGGCCGCATGGGCAAGCTGGGGTCTTTTCTTCGGTCTCCCCCATTCTTGAGGATCCTGCCGGACCGGCTGGTCCTGCGCCATGATCCACGGTTTCTGCCTAAGGTTCCTTCCTTGGCTAACCGCTCTCGTGAGGTTTCCTTGCCTTCCTTCTCCCCCTCGGTGGGCGTTCCCCTGTCCTTGTTGGATGTCCGTCGGGCGGTGGAGATCTACTTGAATCGCACCGCCTCCGTTTGTCAGTGTGATAGCTTGTTTGTGACCTTTGGCCCGGTTCGGTCGGGGCACAAGCCTTCTGTTTCCACTCTCAGTCGCTGGCTGAAGCAGGCTATCATGCTGGCTTACGGGGCACTGGGGTCTGACCTCCCGGGGACTATACAGGGGCGTTCCACCCGGGGTGTCTCGGTGTCTTGGGCCTCGTTCAAGGGTGTGTCCACTGAAGAGATTTGCCGGGTAGCTCCGTGGTCCTCGTCCTACATGTTCATGGAACATTACCGGGTGGTCCTGGGGGGCTCTGTTCCTGGGGATTTTGCGGGGGCAGTTCTGAGTGCGGGTTCTGCCGCCCCTTGATTTGTCCTTTATTGGCCTGTTTTTACCATGTGGTTTTCATTGCACGTGTATTAAAGTTGTTTTGTTAACCTTTTACCGCTTTGGTGGTGTTTTGTGTGTGCCATGAAGCCGTTTGGCTTGGGTATGTGCTCACTTCGTTAGTCATGTGGCGAGGATGACTAACGAGGAGGTAATGCCCCGATTACTTACCGGTAATCTTCATTACTCCGAGTTAGTCTTCCTCGCCACATGAGTTCCCGTCCCTCCCTCCCTGTCTGGCTATCGGCTTCATGTTTTGCTTGGTAGTTTCAGGCTGTGGGGCTGGGCCGGCCCTTCTCTTATAGAGTCATAGGGGTAGGGGTCGGCCATATTGGGAAGGGATGGGAAGCATGGGAGGCTAACTTTTGCTTTGGAGGGTTCTGTGGTGGAGCTGAAGCTCACTTCGTTAGTCATGTGGCGAGGAAGACTAACTCGGAGTAATGAAGATTACCGGTAAGTAATCGGGGCATTAACCTTTCCCAGGATGCTGTGTTTGCTATGGCCGCTGTCCAGTCTTCCACAGTTGGTGTTGTTGCAGACATTCACTGTCTCAGAATACAGATTGTGTTCACCTCCAGGGAGGAGTCTAGTCAAAGCTTTTAATGAATTGAAATGCCATCAAATTGTTGTTTTGCATGCAGAAGAGCCAGGATTGCGGGATGGCTATAGATGAAGATCAGTTGCACTTGAATAACATCCCTGACTGTCATGTTGCTACAATAGGCCCGGATAAAAAGAAACGCCATTTTACATGCTCACGTTGTTAAGTTGTCTTCTCTCCTTAACCACAATGGCGTTTGACATGCATTGATTACATTTCCACTTCGCAGGCACAATATCACAATACCTTGAACATTCAGTAAAAGGGATAAAGTTCACTGCGCAAATGTTGTTGTTTGTTATTGTCCATTAGGTGAGAGAGCTATCACAATAGAATAAATCGAATAAACAATAATGGGCTAACTGAGGCTTCGACATGGCAACATGCGGGGGGTGTATTGTATAAACAGCATCACCGACTTGTTTAGTTAGAGGAGTATTTCCGACTGCATTCGTTATTGGTGATCGAATTGGTAATCACAAATAGTGATGGTCTATTTTGCGAAGTTACTCATTTCAGAGTCACAATTTAGCCTGGCCAGCTTCCGTACACGTCGTTTTGCGATTTCGTAATTGCGATTCGCAAAAAATTTAAAATAGCAAATCGTAAAAAGTCTATTTCATATATCTGGCTCTTAGAATCCAGTTTTCATAATAAAGTGGACAAAAATAGCATTAGCAGCATCACCCAAATGCTCTCTTTTTATAAGCTACACATATACCCATATTAGGCAAGACTTAACACGCCACCATGACCCTTCCCCCGCCTCTCTCATAGCAATGCTCCCACCTAGTTGACTGCGCCAAGGTTCGAATAGGCTATTCCCTCACCACCCACCCCAGCTAACCAACCCCAACTCAGGTCTGAAGAAGCAAGCGTAGAGGTAATACAAACAACTCACAGTCGCATAGCAGTCACTGCCTCTCTCACATCTCGAGCTCAAAAGCACAGCTCTTATACAGCCAGAAAGAGATATTAACTATAGCCTACCTCAACACAGAAGGGTGTACCTACCTCCTACCCGTTACAGCCCCACCCTCTCGAACAAACAGACTGAACACAGCTCAGGATAACCATTCACCCTCCCAACCTAGGCAGAATGTCATCACCCACTTCACCCCCTCGCCGCCTACTCGCACCCAGCGTATTGAAACCACACGGACCGAACTCCTTCTCCATCACTTTCCCACCCAACCTTACACCAAAAGCTAAAAGAAACCTCAAACACGGATTGCTTAGACAACATCCTGAAACCCTATTTGCAGACATATACCACTGCTCTTTCAGAGGCCAGCTAAAAATGGATCTCATTTTCCATACCCTGAGACCTAATAAATGGAACATCCTCCTCAAAACTCATCTACACATATCCAAAACTACTAACACTCCCTTCAATTGCTAACTAAAGTCCACACTCCCAAACCGCCCAATACGTAGTGGCAACATCTCTGTGACCATCTACACCAATGGCACAGTCATGATCCAAGCTAATGACGTCAACCTAGGAGCTTCGACTCCCTATTCCCCGTACTTTGCAAAGCCAACAATGACATCCTAGAAACCTCTGACTCTCTCTGGCCTTTGCACTGCAAAACCCCAGCACACTCGCACAGTTCCCACCCAGCTAGCGCCCTATCCCCAGACAGCTCGCCCCTACAGGAGCTTGTACAAATCAACCACAAAACCCCCAACATAAGAGCCACCCTCCCTCCTCAAGACACCATCCGAACATACACCTAATCCTCCCCGACAGTGCTCAACTCATCCCTCCCTCACACGTTCAATCAGAGGCCTGACACTGATGAGGCTCTGCACCCCCCCCACTGAACAACACATGCCCCCACCCCTTAAACCACCATCAACAAACAACCAGCAAAATCAGTCCGCAACCCATGACTCTAGAACCTCCCCCACATACGAGAGCCGGCAGCCTAGATCAAGCCATGGCCTTACTCACCCCACATGCTCGACAACATATAAGGCTAACATGGACAACACCATAAGCCAACACCAAGGACTTAACCAACACACACACATACATATATAACAACCAAAAATACCAATACCAACCACGCAAGACGTACCAAAACTCAACACCTGAGCTCGACCGTCACCTCTTGCTGGAACCAGACACAAAGAAATACAAAATCTACAGCCACTAGGTCCCACCGATCCTACTGTAACTCCCACACCCATGCATCCACAATGACGACCCTATCGACTTGACATACTAGAAAGTCAGCTAGTGACAATAATAAGAGGCCTCACCGAAAACTTACGTAACCTAAACACACCACGAAAACCCAACCTGCACACACAACGGACACCCACATTCACCAGCACCAACCCCACAAGACCCCCCAAAGGTTCTAATCCGCCCAGATGGACCACAACCCCCCTCATGAACCAAACACAGAGACCCAATAGAACAAAGGCTGCAATGTCTATGAGTGAAGCAATGGAACTTGCCACCTCGTACAACACACCCACCACTACCACCTCTAGCTCCAAGATCCAGGTTGTCACAGGTTTTGGAAGAGACTACCTCCTCCCAAGATCCTCTAGACCCCCAGCCTTCCTCTCCCACATCCCCAGGGCACCCCTAAAGAAGAAACCCAAAAACGGAGGAGCCAATACCAATTGCATGCTCATCAACTGAAGATCAGCCAGCAAACAAGCAACAGAACTGACCGAGACCATCCTCACCCACGACATAGACATCACGTTCATCACCGAAACATGGCTAAATGAGTTCTCTTCCCCTATTATGGACATGCTTGTACCCATGGGCTTCTCAATCATCCACAAAGACAGGAAAAACCAGAAAGGAGGAGGCATGGCTATCATACACAAAAACAACATCTCTGTGAAAGAGACCAACGCCCTCGAATATAACTCCTTCGATTGCCTTAATACACCCATCAAGTCGAATGACAACAAAACTCTACTCTGTCATCTCCTCTACCATCTGCCTGGAAACACTATCACTAATGCAAACAGTCTTCATCGACCACACCCTACCGGTTGACTGGTCCGATCACCATATCATTCTATTTCACATCAACCAAACGATCCACCGCCAACCAAATACGCAGGACCCCCCTCGATGGATGAGAGATCTAAGGCAGATTTCCCTTGATGAACTAAAGGAGAGGGTAAGCTCACTTCTCCCCATAAACAATACAAAGGAGCTCTCTACAAATGAACTCATCTCCCACTACAACACCACTATGACCTCCATTATGGATCAAATAGCACCCCTGAACCTAAAAAGAACTAGAAACATACCATATAGATCATGGTTCAACACAGAACAAAACTCAGAAAGAAGAGAACTAAGAGCAGCAGAAAGACTCTGGCGAAACAACCAATCGACAATCCTACGATCTAAACTCAAATCAATACGCGGGAAATACAAAAAACACATACAGAATGAAAAAATCTCCTTCTTCTCCAAAGCCCTGGCCAACGCGAAAAACAGGCCTAAAGAACTCTTCAATCTTATCAGGCAACAAACCTTCAAGCCCTCTTCGACACAAATGACTGCCTCCAAAGTCCTATGTGATAACTTTGCCAACTTCTTCAACGACAAAATAACCAAGATTAATCTCTCCCTGGACATACACCGCAGTTCCCCAGATAAGAAATCACTCACAGTGACAGTAGTTATCACACCCAAGCACCCTTCATACGTATGGGAATCCTTCAATCCCATCCCCATAACAAAGGTCATCAAAATGATTGCCAACTCCAAACCCTCATCACACGACCTGGATCTCATACCTGCCCCACTGGCAAAAATCTCAAACTCTCCCTAGCCCCACATTAGACCAAAATTATAAACAGCTCCCTGCGCACTGGAATCATCCCAGATTGCCTCAGAATCGGCAAAGTGACACCTCTACTGAAAAAACCAGGCTCCGATAAAAACGACCTGAATAACTTCAGACCCGTTTCCAGTCTCCCTCTCCTAGCGAAAATACCAGAAAAATGTGTTCTCCTCCAGCTCACCCAACACCTTGACAGCATCAACCTTCTAAACCCTCACCAACGGGTTTCAGAAAAGGCTGTAGCACAGAGACAGCAATCCTAAATGTAATAGATGACATGCACACATTTCTAGATAAAGGCCAATGCTGCCTACTCCTACTTCTGCCCCTATTTGCAGCCGTTGACGTGGTTGACTACAAACTACTCACCAAGGCACTGCAAGAAAGGGCTGGAGCGGAAGAGGTGGTCCTACAATGGTTCACCTCATTTCTACAGAACCGCACCCAAAGAATGAAAATCACAAACTTCCTATCAGACCTAACACCCATCAAACGAGGTGTCCCCCAAGGTTCAGTACTCTCCCCACAACTCTTTAACATCTATATGGAACCCCTTGCCACCATACTCAAAAGAACCAACATTCCCTTCCACCTCTATGCAGACGATACCCAAATTTATATGAAAACCTCCTCCATTGAAGACATTCAGAGACTGAACGACACTCTAAGAGAAATCCAACAATGGCTATCCAGCAACTACCTGAAACTAAACCAAGAAAAAACGGAAATCCTCCTCATCTCCAACAAGGAGAAGAACGTCCAAATCATAGAATGGCTAAAAGCTATTGACGCTCTCAACTACTACCCCACACCAGCCGACTCTATGAAATCACTTGGAATCACCCTGGACCCTAAACTAGACATGAGCAAACACACCAACAACACTGCAAAGAGCGCCTTTATCAACCTGAAGAACAAGTTACTTACCTTCGGTAACGATGTATCTGTAAGAAACATTAGTTAGTTAGATTCCTCACCTTAGATTCCTCACCTTAGTATATCCCCAGGCATCAGGCTGGATCCGGAAAGATTTTTGTAGCAATACCCCTTGCGCGTCGCTAGGCGTTGTCTGCGGCTCCGCGTCCGTCGTTGGCGTCGTGCGCCGGAATGACGTCGTCGGAGTACTTAGACGCCGCCCTCGCGCGCTGACGTCAGTTCTTGTACATAGCTTTCCGTGCCAGGAACGCAGAGCCATGCAAGAGACCGACACTGGTGCCAAAAGATCTAGGGCCCTGAAAATGATAGCCTTAACCCTAGATGTCAGTTCGCAGAACGGGGAGGATGGGTGGGTCGGTGAGGAATCTAACTAAATAATGTTTCTTACAGATACATCGTTACCGAAGGTAAGTAACTTGTTCATCTAACGTTAGTTAGATTCCTCACCTTAGAATAGATACCCCAGCAATACCAACCCCGGTGGTGGGTCTGCGAACCAAGATCACACCAGAAAGTCCTGGAGAACAGAACGGCCAAAGTAGCCATCTCTCCGGACTTGGCTGTCCAGGCAATAGTGCTTGGCAAACGTGTGCAGTGAAGCCCACGTCGCCGCCTGACAGATGTCCCGTCCCAGGGCAGTAGTAGCCGCTGTGGCCCGGGTGTAATGGGCCCTCAGCCCAACAGGAGGGTCCATTTTTGCCAAGGAGTAACACATTTTAATACACAACACGACCCACCGTGAGATGGTCCGTTTGTGGACCGCTTTCCCCTTCTTAGCTCCTACGTATCCAACAAAAAGTTGGTCGTCCACCAGGAACTGTTTGGTGCGGTCCAAATAAAAGGACAGCACCCGTTTTGGGTTCAGACGGTGGAGCCTCTCTTCCTCTTTTGAAGGATGCGGAGGCGGAAAGAAGGTGGGCAACGTGACAGATTGCCCGATGTGAAAGGGGGTCACCACTTTTGGTAGAAAAGAAGGACGAGTCCGGAGGACAACCTTGTCCGGATGAACAGAAAGAAAGGGAGGCTTAGATGACAGAGCCTGGAGCTCACTCACCCGTCTAGCCGAGGTGATAGCTACCAGGAAAGCAGTTTTCAGGGTCAGAAGACGAATGGGACAATTGTGAAGAGGCTCAAAAGGAGCGCACATCAGAAAGGTCAGAACAAGATTCAAGTCCCACTGAGGCATTACGAAGGGGACAGGAGGGAACATGTGAGTAATGCCTTTGATAAAACGTGAAACAACAGGGGACCTGAAAAGAGAAGGCTGATCAGGAAGCCGTAAGAAGGCAGAGATTGCAGTAAGATAACCTTTCAAGGTGCGCAAAGCAGAGCCCTGCTGGGCCAAAGAAAGAAGAAAGAGGAGAACCTCAGAAAGAGGGGCGGAAAGGGGATTCACAGCCTTTGCTGTGCTCCATGCCACAAATTTGTTCCACCGGCAGGCGTATACCATCTTTGTGGAGGGACGCCTGGCTGCCAGAATGACATCACAGACTTCAGGAGGAAAGTCAAATGGCATCAACTGCCGCCACTCAATCTCCACGCATTGAGGTGGAGGCTGGACAGGTTCGGGTGGAGGACCGTCCCCTGCTGCTGCGACTGAAGGTCCTCCTGAAGAGCCAGTCGTATCGGGGATCGATTGACATACTGAGTAGCTCGGGATACCAGAACCTTTGTGCCCAATCCGGAGCCACTAAGATGACTTGGGCCCAGTCGCGCCTGGTCTTCTTCAGCACTCTGGGCAGAAGTGGTATAGGCGGAAAGGCGTACAACAGACCGCAACTCCACTCGCGACGAAAAGCGCCTCCGAGCGAGTGCTGCCTTGGAAATTCCAACGCGCAGAACTGCTGAAATTGCGCGTTCTCTTCGGTGGCGAATAGATCTAACCAAGGCTCTCCCCACTGCAGAAAGAGACCTTGCGCCACGTCCGAGTTCAGACGCCATTCGTGATCCATCATGCAGCTGAGTTTGTCTGCTCTGGCGTTCAGAGAGCCCGCCAGATGTTGAACCACCAGGGTGATGCCCTGGTATTACAGCCATGTCCAGAGGCGCAGAGCCTCCTGACAAAGGTTCCACGACCCCACCCCGCCCTGTTTGTTGCAATACCACATGGCGGTGGTGTTGTCCATGAACACCTGCACGGCACTTCCCCGGACAGAGGGAAGGAAGGCTTTCAGTGCAAGCCGGATCGCTCTCAGCTCCAAAAGGTTGATCTGGAGTTGAGCCTCCGCCGGAGACCAGAGTCCTCTGATCTCCACCTCTCCCATATGGCCCCCCCCATCCCAGGAGGGACGTGTCCGTCACTACTACGTGGTCCGGTTGGGGTAGGGAGAGGCATCTGCCGCTGACCCAATCGCGGTCCGTGAGCCACCACTGTTTCGCAGTGCCCTACGAGATCAAGACATGGTCGGACAGGTTGCTGCGATGCTGGGCTCACTGAAACTTCAGGTCCCACTGCAGAGCCCGTATTCGCCACCTGGCGTAATGCACCAACAGGATGAAGGAGGCCATCAGCCCCAGAAGCCGCAGCACCAACCTGACCGAAACCCAGGATAGAGGCCGAAAGATGGGAATCAGAGCCTGAATATCCCGGACCCGCTGTTCCGGAGGATAAGCCCGGAACTGCGCCGAATCGAGAACAGCTCCGATGAAGAGGAGCTTCTGGGAGGGTCTCAGGTGTGACTTCGGCACGTTGATGGAGAACCCCAGCAAATGTAGGAGGTCGGCCGTAGTCTGGAGGTGGGAGACGACTTGCTGGGGCGAGCCCACCTTCAACAGCCAGTCGTCGAGATAGGGGAAGACTGGAATCCCCGATCTGTGCAGATGAGCTGCGACCACCGCCATCACTTTCGTGAACACCCGAGGGGCACTGGTGAGGCCGAAGGGGAGCACGGTAAACTGAAAGTGCTCCTGACCCACCGTGAACCGCAGGTAACGCCGGTGGGCCGGAAGGACGGGGATGTGAAAATAGGCGTCCTGCAAGTCCAACGCTACCATCCAGTCTCCAGGGTCGAGGGCAGCCAGAACCTGAGCTAAAGTTAGCATCTTGAACCATTCCTTCCGGAGGAAGGTGTTGACGCTCCTGAGGTCCAAGATAGGGCGTAGGCCCCCTTTGCCCTTCTTGGGAACCAGAAAGTAGTGGGAATAGCAACCATGGCCTACTTCTGGACCAGGAACGCGCTCGACGGCCTCTTTGGCCAAGAGGGCCGTAACTTCCTCCCGCAGAAGATTCAAGTAATCCTCCGATAAACGGTGGCACTGTGGTGGCATGGCTGGAGGGGTCATCTCGAAGGGGAGGGAGTAGCCCCTTCGGATGATTTGCAGCACCCACCTGTCCGAAGTGGTGGAGCGCCAGTGGAGCAGGTGATGGCGAACTCTGCCGCCCACTGGCGTGGAATGGGCCTGAAAGCTCGGACTAGGAGGGCTTTGAGGCGGATGCTGCCGGGGTGGATGTGGACTGACCGGCACGTTGTCCTCTAGTACCGCCACGGCGGAACCCACGTCTGCAACCGCGTGCAGGTTGGTTCTGTGGCCGGTGGCTAGGCGGACGTGAGGAGGCGCTCCTTCCTTGGCCGCGAAAGGCGGAAGTTTGCGGCCGTGGGGCCGAGAGACCCAAGGACGTGGCCGTAGCCCGGGAGTCCTCAAAACGAGCCAGCGCACTATCCGCCTTCTCACCAAAAAGGCGAGTGCCATCAAAGGGCATATCCATGAGGGTACTCTGGACATCCCCCAAAAGGACGTGGACCGCAGCCAGGCGTGGCACCGGAGCGCCACCGTGGTGAAAATCGCCCTACCCAGCGAGTCCGTGGTGTCTAGTCCACAGCGTATGGCATGTCGCGCTGCATCTCGCCCGTCAGCAAGTGCCTGGGAGAGACGTGTCCGGGCCTCCTCCGGACACAGGGGTAGCACGTCCTCCACCGCATCCCACAGAGAGTGGGAGAAACGGTCCAAGAGGCAAGCGGTGTTCAAAGACCGCAGGCCCAAACTCAGGGAAGAGAACGGATTCTTTCTGAACTGTTCCAGCCTCTTGGATTCCCGATCCGGAGGGGTGGACAGGAAGGAGGATTGGGAAGTGGAGGCCTGGATAACCAGGCTCTCGGGGGTGGGGTGTTGGGACAGGAAACTGGGGTCGCCCGGAGCAGGGCGGTGGCGCCGGGCTACGTTCCGATCCACAGGAGGAACTGTGGAGGGCTTGGACCAAGTGCCCTGCAGAACGTCGATGAGGGCCTCATTGAACTGCAGCAAAGGCTCTGTGGAGCTTGCTGACGGTTGAAGCACCTCTGTGAGGATATTCGTCCTCACGGCCACAGCAGGCAACTCGAGCCCCAGGTCTTCGGCTGCCTTGCGCAGCACCACTGAGAAAGCTGTACCTTCCTCCGAGGCCACAGTCGGAGGAGAGATGAAACCAGCGTCCGGTGAGGTGTCCAGACCACTGGCATCCCCCAGTTCATCTGCCCAGTCCTGTGAAAGTTGGCCCTGTATGGCCATAGGGTCCTCAGACCCCTCCCAGTCGCCCCCGTCATCCGATTCCTGATAAACAGTCCGGACAGGGGCTAAATCGGGGAACGGCGTCGTCCGGAGACAGCGCCGGAGGTGGAACCGGTGTCGGCGCCGGCGGAGGAGGCGTCGTGAGGACGACCGGCGCCGGCAGAGATCCAGGCCTTGATCCCTCGGGGACCTGCGGCGTCGGGACCGAAGTTGTCAATGGCACCGGGGCCGGAGCCGCCAGCACGCGAGGTTGCCCAGTCGAGCCCGCGGGGCCCGAAGGCACGCCGGCAGGCATCGACGGCGGAGCCAGGCCCCTCATGGCCGAGAGGAAGGCACTGACCTCCGCCGGAGTCGCGTCAGTCCCAGGGACCAGCGGGTATGGAGACGGACGCAACTCCTGCGGCTCCGACGTAGCCGCGGTGGTGGGACCACCCTGACCCTCGGCCGAGTCGCGCGACCGGCGAGGGGAGTCCGAAGAGCGGTGTCGCCTCTTGGACTTCTTTGATCGCTTCGACTTACCCGAAGACTTCGAGCCCGACGAGCGATGATGGTGACTGCGGCTCCGCGACCGGTCCTGGGACCTCCTCCTGGACCGGGACCGTGAGCGGCGCGGAGCCGAGTGCCGAAGCTCGAGAAGCTTACGGGACCGCTCCCGCCTAGCCTTCGAGGTCAAGGCCTGACAATCGGGGCACGACTCCGCGTCATGGTCGGCCCCCAGGCAGTAAAGGCACCGGCGATGGTGGTCCGTCACCGACATCAGTCGATGACAGGAGTCACAGGCTTTAAACCCAGGCATCCTACCGGCACCAGAGTCGAGTCGACAGAAGACCAAAAGGAGTCAAAAAGTTTAGTCAAAAATTGACTAAGGGGTAAGCTCTTCCTGGATCAGCGCTGTCTGGCGCGGAAAAAAGAAGAACTGACGTCAGCGCACGAGGGCGGCGTCTAAGTACTCCGACGTCATTCTTGCGCACAACGCCAACGACGGACGTGGAGCCGCAGACGACGCCTAGCGACACGTAAGGGGTATTGCTACAAAAATCTTTCCGGATCCAGCATGACGCCTGGGGATATTCTAAGGTGAGGAATATAAGGTGAGGAATCTAACTAACGTGTTTCTTTCAGATACTACTTAACAAAATAAAACCCTTCATCCCTCGGAATGACCTCAAACAAGCCACTCAAGCACTGGTTTTGTCGAGACTGGACAACGGTAATGCAACCCTCACGGGAGCAGCAAAATCGCAGCTAGCTCCCCTCAGAGCAACTTTTAATGCAGCAGCCAGAATGGTCAGCGGAATAAAGAAATACAAACACATTTCGCCTGCTTTCAGAGATCTAAAATGGCTCCCAATCGAAATGCGTGCCAATTTCAGAACTGCCTGCCTCACCCACAAAGCACACAGGGAAACCAGCTTACTTGGCTTCCAAACTCCAGAAAGCCGGACAGACAAGAAACCTAAGGAGTACCAACACTCTACTCCTCATCCCTTCGAAAACACGCAAACAAAAAAACGCATCTCGATCCTTCACAGGAAATGCACCCAAATATGGAACTACATACCAGTCAATATCATAACCAACCGCTCCTACTTAGAATTCAAAAGACAGCTCAAAGAACTCCTCATCAACAGATCTCTCACAAAAGGATAGCCTTAACCAAACAACCGAATCATGCCCACAGGAGCACACAGACACCCTTGATACCAGGACATCTACCTCACTCGCCTCATGACCACCTCCTCTTACCCCCTCCCTGGTCTCATCCCGCCATGAGTCACTGAGCTCTCTACAAAGACAGTAATGGAAGCAGCGGTGAGCAGTCTAAATATCGAAAATTTTATTTCGACCTACAATAATATCGAGTCTAGAATATCGAAGGGACAGAATATCGATGTCAAGAATATCGATGGACAGAATATCGACCCTAAGGTAAGTAATATCGATTTTTTTCATATCGATGTTAGTAATATCGAAGTTAGTAATATCGATATGAAATATATCGATGTTACTAATATCCATGTCACTAATATCAATATGTATAATATTGCTATGTATTTTATTATGTATTTAATATGTATGTGTTAATTATTTTTTGTTAAGTGTTCAACTGGTTTTAAAATATATGTATATAATTTTATATGTTATTAATGTTTTTTTAAAGTTAATTTTGTGTTTTAGTACCGTAGCGGGTTGTGGGTTTATAGGGGAATAGGGTGGGAAGTAATTTAATTATATGAATTTAATTATACATTTTTGGGAATTATAAATTAATTTAAAATAATTTTTGCGTGTAAATTCTGTAGCGGGTTGTGGGTTTATAGGGGATTAGGGTGGGAAGTAATTTAATTATGTGAAATGAATTATACATTTTTAGGAATTATAAATTAATTTTAAATAATTTTTGTGTTTAAATTCTGTAGCGGGTTGTGGGTTTATAGGGGAATAGGGTGGGAAGTAATTTAATTGTAATTACGTAATATTTTTATTTATTTATTGGTATTGATAATTATATTTTTGTTAATTAAGTATTAATTGGTAATTCATTTTTATTAATTGGTAATTAGTTTTTATTAATTGATTAATTGATAATTATGTTAACTGTATTATTTAATTATTTGAGTGTTTCGTGCGTTTATAGGGGAATAGTGTTGGAAGTAATTGAAATTTAATTAAGTAATTATTAAATTTGTTGCTGGGTATTGATAATTAATTAATTGGAGATTAATTATTAATTGGTAAATATTTTAAATTATGATATTTTGGTTATGAAAATTGGGTTATTGTTGATTAATAATCAATTGGTAATTAGATATGTTTAAATATTATTTATTGATATTTCTAATTAATATATGAATAAGTAATTATTAATTGGTAATTAATGTATAATAATTATTATTTTTGGTTTAAAAAATATGCAATTGTTTAATATTTTTTTATTGGTAATTAAAGTTTGCTAATTATTTTTTGGTGTAAAAATGTAATTGTTCAATATTTTTTAATTGGTAATTAATATTCATTAATTAGTATTTATTGGTATTTATTAATAATTTATTGCTAAATTATTATTTATTGGTAGTTATGTTTTTAATAAATATCAATTGGTATTTGTAAGTAATTTTGAGTTATTTTATAATTACATTATTAATTATTTTAATTAATTATTGTATTTATAAGTATGTTACTTTTTAACTTCTAAGCTATCCAACACTTTCCCTACTGTTGCACTCTCTGGAGTTAGAATAGTAATTTTACCCCTACGCAATCCAACACTTTCCCTACTGTTGCACTCTCTGGAGTTGGAGTAGTAATTTTTACCCCTACGCTATCCAACACTTTCCCTACTATTGCACTCTCTGGAGTTGGAATAGCAATTTTTACCCCTACGCTATCCAACACTTTCCCTACTGTTGCACTCTCTGGAGTTGGAATAGTAATTTTTACCCCTACGCTATCCAACACTTTCCCTACTGTTGCACTCTCTGGAGTTGGAGTAGTAATTTTTACCCCTACGCTATCCAACACTTTCCCTACTGTTGCACTCTCTGGAGTTGGAATAGTAATTATTACCCCTACGCTATCCAACACTTTCCCTACTCTTGCACTCTCTGGAGTTGGAATAGCAATCTTTACTCCTACGCAATCCAACACTTTCCCTACTGTTGCACTCTCTGGAGTTGGAGTAGTAATTTTTACCCCTACGCTATCCAACACTTTCCCTACTGTTGCACTCTCTGGAGTTGGAATAGCAATTTTTACCCCTACTCTATCCAACACTTTCCCTACTGTTGCACTCTCTGGAGTTGGAATAGTAATTTTTACCCTTACGTTATCCAACACTTTCCCTACTGTTGCACTGTATGGAGTGGGAATACTAATTTTTACCCCTACGCCATCCAACACTTTCCCTACTGTTGCACTCTTTTGGAGTTGGAATAGTTATTTTTACCCCTACGCTATCCAACACTTTCCTTACTGTTGCACTCCCTGGAGTCGGAATAATAATTTGTAACTCTACGTTATCCAACACTTTCCCTACTGTTACACTATCTGGAGTGGATATAGTCATTTTTAGCCCTCCGCTATCCAAAATTTTCCTTTCTGTTGTTTTTTGGAGCTGGAGTAGTAGTTTTATTGTCTCTGCTATTTAATATTTTTTTTATTATTTTAGCTAATGTAGTATATAATTAATTTTAACAACATTTAAATTAAATGTAATTTTTTTAATTTGTTATATATAATTATTTAATTTTTATTTATGTTATTGTTTTATGTGTGTAATGTTTTTGCAATTTTTAATATTTTTAAATAATTTATAATTTATTAAAACAATTATAAAAACATTATTAAGTAAATATATATATTATATATTATATGTGTATGTTTAATTATTTTGTTATTACATTATATTGGTTAATTATTAATTTTTAACATTAGGAAATATATTTAATTATGTTTATTTTACATATTTTTTGTAACCAAAAAAAAACCCGATATTTTTAAAAACGATATTTTTGACATCGATATTTTATTTTCAATATTTTTGTACTTACCATGTTGTAGATAGGATGTCGATATTCTTGACAACGATATTTTTGTTGCGATATTTTTGTAGGTCGAATTTCTGACCTTCGAAATTTTGTCAGAGATCCGGAAGCAGCATGAGTCAATGTGCATACCTAGGTGATACTATAGTGGCCGATTACGATCCTGGAAAAACCGGGTTGTAAAACTTTACAAACATGCAATTACGATTCGTACGGAAACACCATTCCCGTACGATTCGGAAAAAAGACCAACCGACAGAAAAATACATACAAATGTGATCCGGGACACCGCGGACGTGACGTCCGGACGGAGTTAGGCATGTTTTTACGTACCAGCAATTACGATTCGCACCGACTGCAGTCCGGATGGGAACATTTTTACGGCACCTAAAAAGTGCCGGAAAAGCTAAGTACGCAGCGATGCGAGCTGATTAGGGGGCCCGGTACGCGCCGTACCCCCCCAGCCCCCCGTATGTACGGAGCGTACCCCCATACCCCCCAGCCCCCCGTATGTACGGAGCGTACCCCCCAGCCCCCCGTATGCATGGAGCGGACCCCCGGACCCCCCAGCCCCCCGTATGTACGGAGCGTACCCCCGTACCCCCCAGCCCCCCGTATGTACAGAGCGTACCCCCCAGCCCCCGTATGTACGGAGCATACCCCCATACCCCCCAGCCCCCCGTATGTACGGAGCGTACCCCCCAGCCCCCCGTATGTACGGAGCGTACCCCAGTACCCCCAGCCCCCCGTATGTACGGAGCGTACCCCCACCCCCGTATGTGCGCTGGGGGTCCGCACCGTACATATGGGGGTGGGGGTACGCTCCGTACATACGGGGGGCTGGGGGGTACGGGGGTACGCTCCATACATACGGGGGGCTGGGGGGTACGCTCCGTACATACGGGGGGCTGGGGGTACGGCGCGCCCATCCGCGGGGGGCTGGGGGTACGGCGCACCCATCCGCGGGGGGGCTGGGGGTACGGCGCGAACATACGGGGGGCGGGGGGGAGGGGTACGGCGCGTACCAGGCACTTGTTTGGACATCTCCATGGTTGCTATGGGAGTTCGCTCCGGACGGTCTTTTTTCCATACAGTTGTACAATCGGACAGATGGGACGGATCGTAATTGCGCATTGGGACTTCAGTTTTCCCATTTGTACGTAAAAATGTCTGGGGACGTGTCGGAGACTTTTCCCGACCCGAGGACGTGTGGGGGAATTTTCCCAATGCGATTTGTATGGACTTTTTCCCATACGAATCGTACTTGGCAGTTTGTACGGCGCTTTTACCATTTGTACGGAAAAAAGTCCAGATTCAATTCGGTTGGGGAAATTTTTTCCAGGATCCTAATCGGCACTATATCTTTCAAGTGACATTTTGTTTTAGACAATGGTATTGTTTGATGCCTCTTAATTATCTGTACATACTAAAAGGTTAATGCTACCCTACAAGTGACAATGTTGTGAAGCGCTCCTATACCTTTGGGTCTGGCTAGCGCTATAGAAAACTCTTGAAATAAAAATAAAAATTGGTATTTGCAATAGATGGTGGAAAAATTCAATAACAGTAAAATGTGCAAAGTTTAATAACACAGTAGTTCATCTGTTTGTGCATACAGAAAGTGGTCCAACACAGTACAGAATTTCCACTCAAGCGTCAAAACCTGATCCCTCTAATGGCCCAAATCACTTCAGGGCATAGTAAAGCATGGCTATCCAAAGCTGGACAGAACAGTTTACAATGCGTAATCCGTTTTTAATAAACTGGAAACAGTGGGGTCCCTAACAGTTGTTAATCAATGGGCTTACATAAAGAGAAGGGAACCCCCACAACAATATCAAACCACATTGGGGTGCCGATTACGATCCGGCAAAAAAATTCCCTGTACGACTCGTATCCGGTCTTTTTACCGTACGAATCGTACAAGTGCCGTACAAACTGCCAATCACGATTCGCATGGTAAAAAGTCCATACGAACAGCATTGGGAATTATTCCCCACACGTCCTCGGGTCGGAAAATGTGTCCGACACGTCCTCGGACGATTTACCGTACAAATGTGAAAAGTGCAGTCCGACCGCGGAATCACGATCCATCCCGTGCGTCCGATGTTACAACCGTGTGGAAAAAACACCGTCCGCACCGAACACCCATAGCAACCATGGAGACATGTGCCCGCATACGCGCCGACCCCCCCAGCCCCTGTATGTATGCACCGACCCCCCCCAGCCCCCGTATGTACGCGCCGCCCCCACGCGCCGACCCCCCCGTCTATGTACACCCGTGTACGTGTCGTACCCCGTGTATGTACACCCGTGTACGCGCCGTACCCCCGTGTATGTACACCCGTGTACATGTCGTACCCCCCCGCGTATGTACACCCGTGTACGTGTCATACCCCCGTGTATGTACACCCGTGTATGTGTCGTACCCCCTGTGTATGTACACCCGTGTACGTGTCGTACCCCCGTGTATGTACACCCGTGTACGTTCGAGTCGTACCCCCACCCGTGTATGTACACCCGTGTACGTGTCGTACCCCCCGTGTATGTACACCTGTGTACGTGTCGTACCCCCCGTGTATGTACACCTGTGTACGTGTCGTACCCCCAGTGTATGTACACCCGTGTACGTGTCGTACCCCCGTGCATGTACACCCGTGTACGTTCGAGTCGTACCCCCATCCTTGTATGTACGGTGCGTACCCCCAGACACGTACACGGGTGTACATACACGGGGGGGTCGGCGCGTACTTACGGGGGCGGGGGGGTCGGTGCGTACATACGGGGGCTGGGGGGGTCGGCGCGTACATACGGGGGCTGGGGGGGTCGGCACGTACATACGGGGGTGGGGGCGGCGCGTACATACGGGGGCGGGGGGGGGGGTTAACACGTACATACGGGGGCTGGGGGGGGTACGGCGCGTACCGGGCCACCTACTCTGGTCGTTTCGCGCCGTACTTTGCTTTTCCGGCACTTTTTGGGTGCCGCGAAAATATCGCCGTCCGGACTGCTGTCAGTTCGAATCGTACTTCCTGGGTCGTGAAACGCTGCCTGAAAGCATCCCGACGTCACGTCGCAGCATTCCCGGATCACATTCGTACGTATATTTTCGTCGGTCGGTGTTTTTTACGATTCGTGCGGCAATGGTGTTTCCGTGCGAATCGTAATTCCATGTTTGTAAAGTTTTCCGACCGGGTACGAGTCGGACAGAGAAAACTCTCCGACCGACGGTTCGTACCCGGTTTTTACCGGATCGTAATCGGCACCAAAATATCCCCCCTTACATGGAGACAGCACCAGCAATGGGGAATGGCAGCCAGTTTTACCCTGTGGAGTTTAATGGGTGACTAGTGTCAATCATAGAGAATTTTGAAATATGTAAATTTCAGCCTAGTGTCCTGCAGGCTTTTGTCATTTGAATAAAGGACGTATACCCAATCTGTTTTATCCACAGAGTCTGAATGATGTGGCTTCCATCAGTTATACAGGCAGCTAGTGGTGGCCTTAAAGTAAAAGTGATCAATGAGGGTTTCATAAAGGCATGAGATAAGTTTCTTATACGTACCCCAGCTGGCCAGATACCAATACAGGATAGAGCCGCTGAGAGTCTGTGGGTTGCCACCCAGTCTTCAGAGAAGAATCGATTTCATTTTGCAGTGATAAAGAAATTGCGCAGACTCCAGATGGAATTTGAATTGAAGATCCACACGTGATGAACTGCCTTTACGAAATCATATGATTCACAGTCAAAATGCCCTTCTCGGACCAGAATGGCCAGGCAATCGGTTTACCGTCTAAGGTGATATCCGCATTATGCTGGATGGGTGCAGAGAAGTCAAGAAATCCCTTCTGTTTCAGGAGTTTATGTCTCATCTCCAGACCATCAGTGTACCCTGGAGGATAGGATTTGCTCGGACTTAATCGATTGCTCTAATTTTGTATAGTATCTAAATGAGTGTCTTGGATATTTTTTTCTAAAGGCAGCCAGTCTAGGGCTTCAAGTGTAGTATAAAGGTAGTATGCAAACTGGGAAAGATGTATAGCCGCATGGTACGACTGAAGGCAAGATAGGCGGAGTCCTCCAGCTGTAGTGCTGGCATGGAGCTGGATTGCTAAAAGTCTCGGAGTTTCCACATGCCTTATGTAATGCCTAATCTGGGATTCAATTTGCCATAGGTAAGCCACAGGGACCGGTATCCATAGCATGCAGAAAATTTTAATTAAACGAGTTGCCACCACCATTTTGATAATTTGGTCTGTGCCACATAGCGAGATCTGTAAATGCTGCCATTTTGTGAAGTCTCTCTGCATTTATTCAGTGACGGCTTTGACATTATCAGTCCCCATATGATGAGGGTTGGTGGTGATCAGAATGCCAAGGTACTTCATCATCTTCTGTTTTTTCATTAGGTTAATTCCTTTTTTTGGTAAAGCAACACAGCAGTCCAGGTGGAGCTGAGTGAAGGTAGATATTTTATTTCCATTTATCACTTTTCAAAACCATTCCACCCTTTTTTTATCATGTTTTATGGCAGTTTCTTAGGAGAAAAGGAGACAGCCGACACGTGTTTTGCCCTATGTGGCAGATTGAGCCAGGGCTTTCTCAAGGCTGTAAGGGAAAAAAATACAATAAGTACTAAGGATAAACAAATAATAGGACCCCAAAGGAAGCAACAACTGTAGTGTGACAAGTGGACATAGTGGGAATTGAGGATTAAAAAAATTATTTATTTTATTAGTAATTTAAAAATGAGCTTCAACCTTAATGATAAAAGCAAATGTGAGAAAAGGTGAAAAGAACGTGACCCAAAGATGTTTTATATACGTTTGTGAGAAAAGAAGTAAAAGATGAATTCAGAGGAAAAACGGAATCAGGTGCTGGCAAGAACATGTCTCCAAATATAATATTCTGGATGTCGAGAGAGCATAGGACCGAGATTGGACTAAGAATGATGGTTAAAATGAAGGGGTGGAAGCCACATTCTATTCTATTCCAAAACCTGATTTAATATGCAGAACAATTAATGTGACGATTTGGGTAGGTTCATGCAATATCAAGGCATGCCATAAGGAAAGGTTAGTATGAAGGGTGATCAGCTACAATACCTAGTTGTAGACAAGTTATCTTATCGCCATGACCAGCGCAATGGACAACGCTTTGCTGTTTGACCAGTTGATCCAGTAGCCACTTAAGGTCGAGAAATATTCGATGATCTCCAACAGCACAGGAATAGAGGCAGTAGGGGAGCTGGGGTTAGCAGCATATCGTTTGTGTATAACCTCACTTTCAGGTTCTCTGTGGTGTGCGTATACCTTGTACATTGGGCGCTCTTTGAATGGCTATGGACAGAGGTTCTAAGGCCAGTATAAATACCTGAGGGAAAAGTGGACAACCTTGTCTGGTTCCTCTGTGGATATTCGGAGAAGTGGAATGCAAGCCATTAGATCTGATCAATGCTGTTGGAGTATGGTACAGCCATCAGAGCCATGTAAGGAAGGTCAGATCTACGCCCATTCACTCCAACATCCTATGCAAATAATCCCATTCCACCTCATCAAAGGCCTTCTCATCATGAAGGGAGAGGGTTATCTGTTCGGTGGTGTTCTGTTTAGCAGTACAAAGAAGATGGGAGAACATCCGTGGATGATTAAGCAAAGAGCGGCAGGGGACTAATCCCACTTGATTTTTGTGAGCCAAGGATTGGATGTACTGTTAAAGTTTTTTTACAAAGGCTTTGGCTACAAAATTCCCATCTGAGTTGATGAGGGGGATTGGGTGGTAGTTCTCACAATTCAAATGGTCCATCCCTGGTTTTGGAATCAATGATATAGAAGCCTAGGTAAATTCCAGCAGCAGGGGGGTCGTAATAGGTGGCAACTTGGAACAGCTTACTACAGAGTTAAATGGAGTATCTAGCTGTAATGTTGTAGAACTCTATCTGAAGTCCACCCACTCCAGGCACCTTGCTGGAGGGCACAGTTTTAATCTCTTCTTCTAAATCCTACTTGATTTCTTTGGCGAGATCCATTTTGATTTTCACTGCATTACATGGTTTTAGGAGGTCACTGAAAAACTGAAACTCCTGAGCAACATTGTCTGGGGATTCTGAGGTGTAGAAGGTAGTGTAATAAGCTGAAAATTACCTAATAATGTCTCCTGGATGAGTGATTAGCCTCCCATCCTGTATACACAGCACAGGCACATTGGTTTGTGCTGCGTGTTGCCTCCATTGGAAAGCAAGTAGTTTTCCTGCTTTTTCCCCTCATTCGCAACAGCAACTACAGACTTAAAAGGGCCTTTTCGAAGACGTACAGGAGTAATAAATTGAGTTCATATTGTTTTACTGTAAGGCTGGTAAGATTCATTGATCGATTCCGATGATAGGCACAAGTCAAATCATTGATTTCACCTTCCAGAGCTAGTTTACGTTGCTGATTCTGTTTTTGTCTGTCCTATAGAGGCTTTGCCTGCAGCCAAGACTTGCAGGTAGGATGCAATGCCATCATTTACTCCACCTTCTTTTGATGATAGCTAAATAGTTTTGATTTTTATCTGGAAGTTTATACCTAAAGGTACCCATCATCCAGAGCCTTTTCCACAACGTTTGTAGTTGGATATCTAAGTCTATAGATCTTGGCGCATGGTTCAAAACACATTGCCCTCCTATCGCCCAGGAGGTGGCCTTCAGGAAAACAGATGCACTGAGGAAGAAGTAATCTATGGGGGCTCCACATTGTGTAGGCATGGAAAAACAATGTAATTCCCTATCTGATGGATGGCTGAGCCTCCAAGGATCTGCTAATCTGTGGTCTAATAGTAAGTCATGCCAAATGGTGCATCCAAAATCATACCCTGGATGTGGTCGACCAGAATGCCCCAGTACAGGGTACAGGGTGAGATTCAAATCCCCTCACACAATTAGTGTTCAGTCTCCAATTTAATTTGAAAATTCTCTTCAGTTTAGAAAGGAAATCATTTTTCGCGCCCGCCGGCACATAAATAGAACCCACCACACAGGTTTGAGATTGGAAAGTCTAATGTGCCAATACATAGCAACAATGTGGATCAGTCCAGCTCTTTCATACCATTGCTGCGAAACACTTGTTTAAGAGAGAATAGCCACCCCTTATTTCTTGTACGGAAGTGAGGTAGAAGCAGAGTGTGTCGAAAGTGGGACAATGGGGGCAGTATCTGAAGCATCGAGGTCCCGTTACTACCCAGTCTCTTTTTAGCCTGTCCATTTCCATTAGGTGTGTTTCCTGTATAAGCGCAATATCCAGGCTTTTAGATCCTAACAAGGAATAGATTTTCTTTCATCATACATAGCCAGAGGTGCTGTGTACATTGAGGGACCAAACCAACAGGGTCTTCACCACATGTTTCACTATTGTCCCTCAGCTGTGAAGCCATATGATACTGAGGGGCATATTCACAAGAACGTGCGATAACTATCGCCAAAGTAATAAAAGTAGCACTGCCTAAACCCCGATTATTATTGCCGTGATAGCGGGGTATTCACAAGCCTGCGCTACATGGCGATAATAACAGCGATCGCCGGACAAAACAGGCAACAACAACATCGCAATGGCGCTAGTTATTCCTGCGTTAGCAGGCGATAGCTGTGGATCGGCACATCAGCACCAGAAAACTCACCTTTCTCAACCCAGGCGATCTCGCATTGCGAACATGGCCCTACAAATATTAGGATGTGAGGGTTAGGAAGTCAAGTGATTACAAATGCAGGAGACATGTCCGGTTCATTTAACATTTGGCAGGCAGCCTAAAAGACTGCTGTGTCAACAGAGGCCCTTTCCCCGACCTCTGTACCCCCGCTCTATTGAAAGACCTTGTCAGCCAGCACCTACAAGTGATAGATGGAAATGTATTCACGGGTGAATGCTGAGGGGTTGGCAGGTCACAAAATAAATATGGCGGGGTGCTGGGGGTGGTGGTGGTGGGTGTTGTGAACCTCATGGGTATCGGAGCTGCATGATCATTGCCTCCATGGCATCTGTGGGTCTTTAGGTGTGGATCTTGGCTGGGCTCCCTTTCATGCTGTGGGTAGTCGTCCTGCTTAGCACCAGCAAAAGGCAGGTGTAGAATCCCTGGTGCTACCACAGGTTTTCCCGTTTTTGCTTCGCTTCGCACATCTGGCAGTTCATTATGAATGTGGTGTTGTGGTTTTCTTGTGTGTTTTTGCACGGGAACGCCTACTCTGCACCTCATTAGTATTAGTTGGTTGTGTCCACCATGGAGATTCATTTTGGGGCAGTTATCGCGGGAATACTGGTGTTGTCTGCAGTTTGCACCAGCTTGTGAATGGGGTGTTAAACCTATCTCCACTTTTGCTGCGTTAAGGTGGAGATAAATCGGAGTTAACTCCTTGTGAATATTTCCCTGAGTGTACACAGGAGGGAGCAACTAGTGGTGGGGTTAGTGCCCGTTGGAAATGTCTGGGGAAGTATACTGGCATTGTTCAGGAGAGTTCCTATGCCTAGGTTGGCAGCGATACGGTCAATGGGTCCGATAAAGTTACCCAGTCTTGTGGATGCACAGTTGTGTTCTAATGTTAAGTACTTTATAAGGGTAAGCTACCCCTGTCTATACCACGGCTGCAACCCCAGGTGATCAAGTATAAAGCTGGGGAGCGTAGAGCCCGAGTGACCCTTTACTGAGAATAATCAGGTAGTGGAGGGAAGTGGGGGTGATGTACAGTCTGTAGGAGTTAGTGGAGAGACACCCAGGGTTTGAGGAGGCACCTGGATTTGTGCCTCCTGCTGGCTGTGCGATCTTTGGATCGGTATGGCAGATTTTTCTGTGGGCATGTGGATCCACTGAGTTCCTTATGAGTGTCATACCGGTGCGGGTGAACCGCGTCCAGAGGGGGCTACGATCCTTCTCACTTATCTGTATTTGGGGCAGCGCTGTCTCCATTGAACTGTGATCCAATGTGTCAAGAAAGTCCTCCAGGTGCTGAAGATCTGTGGATTCACAAATAAATCAGTCAATGGTCAAAATGATCGTGGCTGGCTCCAAAAAGCAATACCTAATTTCCTTTTGATTTAGGAGAAGGCAAAGAAAATGGAATTTTCAGTGCAAAACAAGAGTATCGTAGGAAAAGTCAGCAGAAAAAGGAAAGAGTGGTTCTATAGGCTCTTTCTAATTACAGGTGTATCAAGAAGTCCAAGTTCAAAAGGTGGGGAATAAAGTTGCACAGGAAGCCTAGTATATCTTCCAGATATGTGACCTTTTGCTGTGGAGCCCAAATTGCCTGCCCCAATTAAGGGAATTGTAGAGCTTGTCCTCTAAGGCAGTGACCCTGGCATCTGTCAAATCGAGGTAAGGCTTGAATTTGGACAGTTTGGCATGGATGGTTTCCAGTTCACTCATAGTAGCAGTTGACAAATGTTCTACTGTTTGCATTGAGCTCTTGATGTCTCATAATTCCTTCACTAAGGTCTCAAAAGGTATAGCTTGACCCACTGCTATGTTGTGGGATGCAGGTGTCCCTTTGGCACCTGTTAACACCTCCGAGAAAGTCAGATGAGGGTATATTTGCCCTTCAACATCTAAGAGTATAGATGCCTCCAAAGATTATGCAGTCGCAAGACTGTCGCTGAACAATATCCAATCTATGACCAGCTCTGCTTCAGAGGAAGTAAGGTTAAAAAAACAGTAGAGGGCACCAAAATAGCAACTGCTGCACCCTATCCCAGAGGAAAGCACTTGGCCTGTTTTCCCCATTCAAGATGGTCGCTGTCAAATCACTGCAACCTCTGGTAAGAGTGTGGATAGTGCAGGTCGAGTGGAAGGGCTATGAAAAGCTGACAGTGGCACAGGCCCCAAAAATGAGTAGTTTGAACAGGTCCTCGGGACATGCGGCTCTTCACTGTTAGATGCCAGCTTATCAGCTAGAGGACTGTTTAGGCTCTGAGTGCGACTGTATTTATGGGAGGTGACTTACCACTGTAGTTTCCCACTAGTACCACCATGCTGAAGGTAAGTTAAGGCTTGGACAATAAATGAGGGCACCAAAACATCAGCTGCCACTTCTGGTCTCCTAAAGGAGTACTTAGACAGTTTCCAAAACTAAGATGGCCGACATCAAAGCCCCGCAGCCTCCGGTGAGTTTGGGGATAATGGATGCAGTACAGCAGGGGAGTGCAGACTGAGCAGGTAATACTCCAGGAGGACAGCAGTGACAAAGAGTTACCTTATGTTTATCCTCATCCAGATCACGGGCCAAGCCACTGCTTGGCATCCAGTGTTTCAGCTAATGCCATCCACGGAGTTGGTATGTGATTTTCTTTGTGGGTGAGTGGCTTACCACAAACATGCCCTACGGCAGCACCAGCACCCCCTCTCAGAATTATCGCCAAGGATAGTAGGACAGCGGCCTGCGCCTTGTATGTCCCACTATTTGCGCCCCCCACCAGCTGCTTCTCCTTGTCATCTATAGCAAGCGGGCCCCTCTGTTTTTGTAGGAGGGTCTCTGCTGCATTTGCCATGCCAGCTCCACCTAGCCTGTCTTCCAAGCTCTGGGCAGTTTTAATAGAGCCAGATACGGCCCTCATTACGCTCTCTCAGGTCTGCAGAGGGATTGGCACAGGCAGAGCGATTCACGGGCCGTCCATATTCATTTAGGCCAAGCTCTGCCCCCACCCACAAGCGCTTATAAAGAAAGCTCATTGGTCCACTAGGTTCTAAGATACCTTATATTTTTTATAGTAAGGTTCAGATGGTAAACAATCTAGGTATAGAGGAATTTGTCGTTTGAGGATAAAAATAGGACTTGTTTTGCCTTAGATAAGCCTAGGCCATTTGAACTCTTACAGGATTCAACACATTATGAGACATGAGTGGTTCCACTTGGTATTGGAACAGATCAATCTGTCACTGTTTCACTTAATGCAATACAGAGCTCTCAGTATAATCAGTGAATAAAAACACATCAAGTGAAACTTCCAGAAGATAAGTATGTAGTTAATGCATACATTATTGCAAACCACTTGGGATCAAAAGTGTAGACAACGCAGGGCTCCATGCATAAATGTGTGGGCCATCATTACTGTAACAAGAGCCGACCAGACCGAAAAAAAGGACGACTGTATGGAAGGAAAGTAATATTTAAAAGATTTGAGAGGGACCCCTTGATACTCAAGGGAAATAGGGTGCTCTCTTTTCTCTGGAAGGAAAGTAATACATATCAGAGAATGGGAGATAATGGAAAGCTCTTTAAATTCCACTATCCTCTGAAACCGATTAGGATGTAACTTCTCTTGGGTTTCCTGACTGAGTTCTATTTTTCAGAATTAACACAGGCATCAAAAGGTACTTTTACTGAAGGTGGTAATCTCTTATATAGGTGGCAATACAAATGAATGCTCTATGGTTTAGAAGGCTGTCAACAGATCTAGTAATGTCAGTACGAATGTTCTACCTCTGTCCATCATGACTAACATGTTTCGCCAAAGCTCGAGCAATGTAAATTTGTTTCCACCAGCAAGAGAATACCTGATTAAACAGGGCAGAATGTTTTTTAAGCATCTAAATTGGCTTGTTGCTGGGTCATTGTTAGAAACTGGAAGAATTTAATGAGAGGGGTATAACTACCCACGTCAATTAATAATCACAATTCTTGTCAGCGTGAATCACTAAAGTCACCTAATTAACCTAAGCTTAACCCTGTGGTAGCTTTGGCACAGAGTAAACAGACTTTACTTAGAGTGAAGGTGTAAAGTACTTATACAGTACCAAAACAGTAATTGTCAAAAACCATACAAAAAACATCCCAAATCAATTTAGAAAAATAAAGTAAATTTGAATAAATAAAATTATATCAACATGACAGAAATCCAATAACAGAACCATAGATATGTATTTTTAAAGTGTAGGGTTCAATATAGCACCATCTACTTGAGCTTGACTGCTATCTAGACATGAGTTAAGGCTGACTGATTGATGAAGGGTCAGATACAGAAACCAGGTTCAACCCAGTTGGAAATGTTATCTTTAGACTTCATCCCTGAAATAGAAGTACACAATCCCCAGTGGAGCAAGGCAGCAGGCTGCTGCCAAAGAGGACTCCACAAAGTTGGATCGCTAGTAAACGATGTCCAAGTGAAGCTGTCGACTTTTGGTTGGAAAGCATCAAGTGAGATCTATTTGAATTTCATACCCATGGAAGGTCTCTCACCAGCCAGATACTTTTGGCATCTTCTGCCAGTGAAACTTTCAATGTTTGGACTAGATCAATTTTTGGAGCTCGTATTCTTCCAGGCTGTGGCCGAACAGGGCTCCATGAGGCTGGCTACCTTCTCCACAAGGTCCAGCTGAATCAGGTTTGCTGCATCAGAAAACCTGTGAGCAAGAGCAACCAGAATCTTCAGCCCAGCAGCAGCTAACATTTGTCATACTGACTTGACAGGTTGGACACGGTCCTCCAGAGGTCTCTGGAGCTCAAAAATCTCCATGTTTCAGCAGATGTTAGGAGGAGTACACTTTGGTACAACAAAGAGTCCCAGGACCCTGGTGCCAGCACTTAGGGGTCAAGAATCACTCCACCAGAGATCCGAAGTAGGATACAGGTCAAGTCCAGTTTGGAACTTGCCAGTTGAATGAAAGGCATCTAGTAGATTATGGTTTTCCTGCAGCTTGGATGCTAGACTAGCCTTATGACCCTCATAATCCACAGAACTTTTCATCCCATATGCAGAGCCTGTGTGGCCACCTCAGAGGTATGGCCATGAAAATGAGCAAGTCTTCTTCTGTGGTCACTCTATACTAGTTCTGAGGGCCGCTCCTCTTCCAATTGAGTTGGTGCTTGTCTGACTGGGGGAACAAAAGGAGGCCTGTCCAGGTGTTGGCTAACATTTGCCCGTGACTTGGCAGGCCCCTCTGAAAGTAATTACGCTGCTGGGCACAGCTCACAGGCCATCATGTTAAATGAACAACAACATCTCCCCACACCCAAGGCCTTCACCTGCACTGGGAGTAGTTTTCACACCTCTTCAAGGGAGCTATTATGCTGCCAGGTGATAGTTGGAGTTCACGGAACTGGGCCACCAGATGCTTTAGGCAGGGAAAAGATAACTTGCTAAAACTAAATTTTCCTTAATAGTGACTAAAAGTTTGATTTTATCAATAAATTGAATTTTGATTCAAAGTTAAAATGAGTCTTTGAATCATACTGCTGGTTGTTTCATAACCAACATCAGCATTATTCAATGCTATAATTCTACCCAGGATTTCCCATGAAACACTAGATAAAATATATGTTTATACGTAAGCAAGTTTTGATAATAAAGGGACATGGGCTCAGCCAAAAGTACTGGGACATATATAGTTATAGTAAGAAACCTGAACTAACAGATTGCCTCAACCAATGGGAATACTTTTATAGATTATATTATATTAGTTTGACTATTTAAGTCTAGAGACTTCCAAATGCATAAGAGGGTAGGCATGCAAGTCCCAGTTGAATGGAAATGAATGACATGTCTATGACACATCACACATAATAAATTCCAATGTCCAGCCAACAGTATCCTTTATGAATAGAGTTGGAGAAACACTGACTTATTGGCGGATGAGCCACCAAACCACTGGGGTGGCTGTAGCCCTGCCTCCACAAGCTGGGTGGAGGCCCAGACACCAAATAATGAGTTCCTCGATTATAGGGGCAATTTATTTAATGAAAGTGCAATGCTCGGTGCTGAGACAGACTGGCCACTCTGTGCTGCTTTATGTTTTCTCAAAGAACCGGGTAATCGCTTAAATATTTGCCCTTTCAGTGCTAACTTTAATGGTGACCTAGTCCACTCGACCTGTCATAAATAGTATTTAGTGCTTTACGGTGCCTTAACCATATACAAAAGTGGGCAACATCTTTCTCCTCTAGAAGACAGACACTTGATTCTGCTTAGGAATATAAATATGATCTGGGAAACTCTTACTCCCAGTCTGGCTTGATTCAGCATCCAACGGCGCCAGTAAGTAATCAATGTAAAACCATTAGAATGTTGAGGAAAATGTTTGGGAAAATTATATTTTGTGTCTCTTGCCTCATCCCAAGATAGTTAATTCTTTGTCTGACATTCTTGCATGGTATCCTGAACATTTAAACCTCAATCAATCCTGAATCTCCAATTTTGTAGAAATGTGCCTGCATAAAAGCTCAGAAACCGGGTGTAATGAGATTCTGAACTTCCTTTCATGGCAAAGAGCATATAAACTATACTTTTAGAGGCTAGAAAACATCAAGAAAATGAGTTTACTTCCAGAGAAGGTTAAGTGTTCCACACCAAGTGAAAGAAACAGCATTATATTCCAGAGTCTGTATCATCAGCTGTATTCACTAATGGGGATCATCACTTAGGGAGATGGCACCCTCTTATTCTGTCGTGGAGTTGACCACACTACACTAACCTGAGCAGTAAGTCTACAGTACTCCAGTACAGATCCCTTTTCCAGATCAGCAGGGACCCACGCCTGTCAACTAGAAGATCTGAACAGAAGTTAAAGAGCAACTCCTCTTATGATCGAAGACAAATAAGAGCAACTCAATTGCCAGACTTTGATATTATGGTGGCTGACTCTTCCTCATTGCTTCAAGGTGATTGTGTATCCAATGCCATGGTTTAATATAGACTTATTCAAGGTAAATGTCATTTATTGTAATTACTTATTTAGGTGAAGTTAACATTACCTGGCCAGATTTCTAGTTTCCATTTTGTCTACTATAAGCCAAAGTAAAATCTTTTAAAATGTACATTTCACCTTTTGTGTGTGCACAACACAACACATAAAAACAGCAAGAATGGACACCTTCCTGCACATAAACAATCATCCCCTCAACGCAGACACCCTTTCACTATGTTGGCGCTAGGCTGCTAAATTTAGCACCAGCACAGGGGGAAACGTAGGGATGCACCATATTGTTGTGAATGCGGTGCAGCCCTGTGTTTCAGAAGTGGCGGAGCGTGGCGTTAAGCCAAGGAGGCTAACGCCACGCTCCGCCACTTCTCGAGTGAATACGCACCAATGCTTGTCCCTGAAAAGCACTCATTTTATGTGGAGCACCCTTGTACCCACATCAACACTTTTTTAAAAATTGTTTTTGACTTTGAACCATTATACAGCACCGATTGCCCTAAAAGGCTTAACTGTTCATCTTTGCTTAATATTGTTGAGGCTGAGGTACGAGTACTTAAAGAAAACAGTCTGTGTCAACCTTTCTTTTAAATGTATCCACATTTTGAAATAAACTCCTGAGAAAAATAAATTACTATATTTTTTGAAGATCATCGTTAGAAACTTGGGACATAGATCATTTAATTGCAGTGCCTAAGATTGAAGTTGAAATCATTTTCGGCTAGCTTGCTCCTAACCTGCATCCATATTGTGGAATTTCTATGTTTTAGAACTAAGCTGCCATGATCAAACAGAAAGATGAGGACTGCACAGAATTCTCAGATACTCAAAGAAGGGGTATAGGACTTTTTTTTTATCTTCATATCATACACAATAAGTGCAATGTTCAGCCAGCAGGATCCTTCAAAAAGAGAATATGGGAAACCCTGACTTAATGGGGGATGAGGCTCCAAACCACTTGGGTGGCTGAGGCCCTGCCTCCACAAACTGGAGCAAGGCCTATACACCAAACCATGACTTCTGCGAGTATACGGTCAATTTCCTTAATAAAAGTGCAGTGCTGGGTGCGAAGACAATCAGGCCACTCTGCATTAGTTTTTGTTTTCAGAAACTACCCAAAAAGTAGGCATTTGTTTCTTACAAATAAAAAAAAAAGTCCAATGGATATGTTTGGTTTTTTCCTGTCTGGGGCTGCCATACAGCACTTGACTGGCCTGTGCAAGAAAAATAAGCGCGAGAAAGCCCTTCCCAAATGGAGTGGCAATATGAAGCTGGCAAGCTTGCAGCCCTGTGTCAGATGGACAACCAGTGAACCAATTCACCCTGCAGAGCCCGCTGTGGCTCGACTTTATGAAATGTGGAAGTTACACCATCTCTAAATGAGGTGGGGAATCATCAGGGAGGCAAAATGTGTAATCTGCCATTTTTTACAGCAGATGTCCCGCTTCCAACATGATCCTAATCAGTTGTCACAGAAGGATGGAGCACATCAGTTAAAATGATGAGCAACAAAGAAAGCCTGAATTTCATAAAAAGCATTATGGGTCTGAAAAATATCCCCACACAGTTCATAATGGAAGTATGAACATCACAAAGACTTTCAGGTCTCACTGCATTTACCACAAGTTTCAATTCTTACATGCTAGCCAATAGACTTAAGGTGAGAATCATCTTTTTTTTGCTCTTGTTTCCCATGGATAAATTAGTTATTAGTCTGAAGTAGACAGAGTTCAGCTGCCAGAGAGACCCAGAGAGATGTGGGGGCATATCATCAACAAAATGCGATAAGTATTGCAAATCGCACTTAGCATGTTTTTTAATATCGCCGTCTATCGCTGGATTTTCTCGCCCTGTTAGCGGCATATCATCAACGCGTTGCACAGAGGCGATGTGAAATCCTGCGATAGTGGCGTAAGGCAGCGATAGCGGGATGAATCCCGCGATGATTTTCGGCGATAACGGAAAATCTCGCTAATACACAAGTGTGGACTTAAACTTAGAATCCACCTCCCATTGTAAGGATAGTTTAGTCAAGTTTTGATCAGGCGTACAATACCTGCAATACTCGCGGTTAGCGCTACTTTATTTATTGCTGGTGCTGCATTGTAAATAGTGCGAAGTTGTGCTTGCGTCGTTTTTTATTATGTCATTGTAAGGAACGCCCACTTTGCATGTCCTTAGCGATAATTATCGCTGACGTGCAAAGCGTTAACAAAGCGGCTGCTATCGCAAGTAAACTAGCGCTACATCATCTTAGCGCGGCCTTACTAATTGTGCGGTAATTAAATCGCCGCTTTTCGGCCGAAAAGTGTCGATGAAGTGGCGAGAAGTCGCTTGATGATATGCCCCGTTGTCTTTTACCATACATCAGGACACCGCTGAGGTCATTTCTGATGTTATGGAAATTATATTGTCCAAAGAGACATGAGACTGAGCACGCTTTGCATTGAGCTGCTCCTGAAGAGGCCTCATACATGGATGGCAATTGGGGATTAGCAGGATGACATCAACCCTAACATGGATTTGTATGTCCTTCCAGAAAGACACTTTTTTTCAGACAGTAACTGCGTTATTTTCTGCAGGTGTGAAATTCTTTCCTCTGTGGGAAAGGCCTTTGAGAGTGTTGTATCCAGGGTTGCTCCTAAAAATACTAGCGACCTGGAAAGGATAAGAGATGAGTTTGAGACCTATGGATTGAAAAAGTTGTATACAGGCTTCTGTGTTTTTTTTTTGGCAGCCTAGAAAGATGGAACTTTTACTAACCAATCATCCAGGTAGTGAATACCTGGTGACGGGACCGTCGGACAGAAGCTGTCACTTGCACCATGCACTTAGTGAAGACCCTATGTGCTGACTTCAGCCCGAAGGGAAGCACCTTGAATTGATAATGGCACCCTGTCACCTCAAACCTGAGACACCTTTGGTGCTTGGGATGTATGGGGATGTAAAAATATGCATCCAGAAGATCGAGGAAGAACAGATAATCTTCCACAACAATGAGTTGCAAAATATCCTGGAGAGACAGCATCCTGAAGGGTTGATTTTTGATGAAATTGTTCAATAACCCGAGGTCCATTATTTGCCTCCACTTTCCTGTCTTTTTCTTGATCAGACAAAAGTGGAAATAGAAACCCAGATTGCGCTGATTGTGGGGTACCTCTTCAACTGCTCTTTTTGAAAGGAGTAATCAGATTTATTATTAAATCGAAAGATGACAATGTGATGTCTTCTGTGGAGGAAAATGTGGAAGCAGTTGAACAAATTCCAGGGTCTGACCATGCTGGAATATCTCTAGCACCCATTTGTCGGAAGATATGAGGTTCCATTGATAGAAGAATTTGGACAAGGTGGGACTGAATTGACGTGGGACTGCATCGACAGGGCCTGTGATTCCTCATTCACTCCTGTTGGTATCCTGGGACCTTCCTCCTGCTGCTGGACAACAGCGTACCAACTCTCTAGAGTAAGAGGGCGTTGTGTTTGGTTGGTTAGCCTGAGCCGAATATTGCGATCGAAACCCCTGCTGGGAATAGGGTGGAAAACACTGCTGCAATTACAGTTGAGAGAGATATTGTCCTTTGCCTCTACCCCAAAAGGATGAAAACTTTCTCAGCTATAAGCTCCCAGGTGATTTAGCTGTATCAGTATCTGATTCGATCGACTGTAATGCGTCATCAATGTACTTACCGAAAAGGTATTTTCCATCGAACAGCATATCTAGCCCTTTGGCTTGTACTTCTGGGTTGAATGTGGTTGCCTTAAGCCAACCTTTGCGTCTCAGCAAAGCTGCTCCAGCCATCTGCCTGAAGGCAGATGAAATGTCCATGGCTATATCGATAATCTGATGAAGAGGTTTTCTCACCTCCAGATAGGATGTCTTTCACCTCTTTTTTCTTGTCTTCTGGGAGATATTCCAATAGAGACGAGATGTTGGACCACATCTGCTGGTCATATCTCCCCAGGGTAGCTATGATGTCGGAGGCTCTGATGGAAGTAGCCACCAGCGTGGTAAATCTCTTGCCAATATTGTCGAGCCGACATCCATCTTTGTCCGGCGGGGCCGTACATGGTGAGGTAGGATTCTTAGCTCTCCTCTGAGCAGCCCACATGATGACAGTCAGGTCGAGGATGACCAATGATACATCTTGAGGAACTCTCAGGCGCTTTGAAGTTGTGTATCCAGCTTTGGAATCATGGCTGGAATGGAGGTTGGTATCTTCATTAATTTGAGGCCCTCTTGCCATATAAAATCCACAATAGGGATAGCACGAGTGGTGCATTGTGTTCCAGCCTTACAATCATAAAGGAAGAACTCTTTATTCTTGGCTGTCATAGGGAGGTCAAAACGCTTCAAAGCATGCTCAAGGACGTTAGTAACCCCGCAGAATCGGCTACTGGTGTAGGAGAGTGTGGCATAGGCACAACATAATAATCCCATTCACCATGAGCATCAGGATCTTTTTGGAGTTCCCCCTCTTCTAATTGTTGGTCGTTGATGGCCTGCAAATTACCTGGTATTGATACTGGGTGGAAGGGGGGTTAAATTCTTATTCTTTGACAGCTAAGGTGCGCTTTGTGGTGCAGGAATGACAATAGGGACTTCATGTTTAGGTGGAGGCCACTGAGCGTGGAGCGCTAGCCTCAAACGTAAGTCTGTGACTAAAGAAAACAGAACAAAGATTGAAGGTACTTGAGTTTGGTGGTGTTCATCCTCCTGATCCTCATAAGAGTAATGTTCCTGGAAGGTATCCAAGGGGCATATTATCAAGCACGGCGTTAAAATTATCGCCGATTTATCGGCAGAAAACTGCTGCTAAAACGGCTATGATGGGCTTGATAATATGCCCGTGAGAATTCCATTAGAAGCCCATGTTGACACCAGAACATGGGCTTCTATTGGAATTCTCAAGGGCATAATTTTAACGCCGTTTCTTGATAATATGCCCCCAAGTGCCCTCTATCAGAGAAGGAGTAGTGGTTCTCAAGACAGGCTGCTGGATCATCCACCGCCTCATCTTCAGCTGACTCCTGACATTTGACTCTCAATTGTGAGGGGCTCCAATTGGAAAATCCAGGAGGTGAGTTGGAAGCAATATAGAGATATTGTAGTAATATTGAAGCACAAATGGGGTGGCTCTTGGTTGAGCTTTTTCCACTGTCGATGGGATCGCCAAGATCATTGTTGATGGCAACACCGATGATGTGGCGTGAAGAGGAATCTTCATCGAGGGAACAGCTGAGACTGTGGCTGTCGACGATGAGGTGGTTCATGAGGAAATCTTTGTTGATGTGGACAGCCTCAATGCTGCTGACGATGGTGTTATCACCACATCTGTCTTCAACAATGTGATCGCCTTTGTCACCTTGACCTTTGACATGGTGGAAGTCGCAAACGAGACAGTCAACGGTGTGCCTGATCCCGGAGAGTGAGGTTGTAGACGGTGAGTGCTTCGTCAATAGGGTCTTCAACAGACGGTCTTTACTTGTAGAGGACTCCTTGAAAGCAGTGTGAGATGCAGATGGTGGTGCAAAACCAGATCTCTGATGCGAGGAAGAAGGGCCAGGCAGTCCCTTTTTTGCTATTTTTTCCTCAGACGTTTTTCTGCTTTGAGACCTAGATTTTTCAGTGTCTCTGTAAGAAAAGGAGGCTTCTCCTCACATTCAGAGTCTGTATCCTTGGGAGCCTTCTTTCTCTGTAGCTCCAGAAGCAGTTTAGCCTCTCGGTCCTTTAGAGTTTTTCTGGAACAAGTACAGCAGTACTTGCATTCTCTAGGCTTATGATCTGGTTAAAGGCAATACAGACATTCTTTATGTGGATCCGCAGAGAAAAGTCTTGCAGGGCCTAAATAGCACTTTTTTATACTCAGACATTCTGAAAAAACAGCGAAACACACTTCCTAACTGAACCTCAGATAAAGAAATAAGTTGAGGAGATGAACTGGAAACTTCAAGTTCAAAAGGTAACAGTGAAATACTGTGACTGAGCAGAGCTCAGGGAGACTCTCTAACACACAACGGGGCATATTCTCAAGGATCTATCACCGAGTTATCGGCACTTTATCGCAGCCAAAGTCGCGATAAATTTATCACCCCATTCACAAGCTGGTGCAAACAGCCAATATCACCCGTTTACCTGCGATAGCAGCTGCAAAAAACATCGCCACAGATGAGCCCGGCAACTATTGCTAATGAGATGCAGAGTAGGCCTTCCTGAGCAAAAAGCCACGACAACACTACATAGCAACATTCTCAACGACCAGCCAGATCGGCGATAAGACCACAAAACAGGCGATAAGGCGGGTTAGCAGCAGGAAATTAACATCTGCTCTGACCTGGTGCAAAGTCGGACGACAACCTGCACCAGAAAAGGGAGCCCAGCCCATAGCCACACCTGAAGAACAACAGATGCCATGGAGCTACTCATGATGCAGCTCAGAGCCCCAACAGGGGCACAACACCCACCGCAACCACCACCAGACCCGCCAACCCCCCGACCGACCCTACTCCTCCGGACCACAACAGAGGCAGCGCAGACAAAGACAGCGGACCTTCAAGAAACACACCAGCCTCACAGACATAACACCAGAGAATGTCATTGCCCACTACAGACTCAAAAAGACAACCATCCTCCGCATTCTGAACATCATTGACTACAGGCTGACGGTACCAACACAGCGGACAACCAACATCCCACCTCAGACAAAGCTGCAAGATGTGCTGCACCTGTTGGCCTCTGGGATATTCCAACCAACAACCGCCATAGTTGGAAGAGTCTCACAGCCAGCCCTATCCAAGTTCCTCACCCCTGCCCTGGATGCCATCATCAGCTTGGTACCCCAGTACCTATACTTCCCCCACACTGCGCAGGAACAGCTGGAGACCAAGCACGGCTTCTACGCCAAAGCTGGATTCCCGTACGTGTTGGGGCAATTGACTGCACACGTCCTACTTGTGCCCCCTGCCGACACTGCACACAATTACCGCAATAGAAAGCACACGCATTCCATCAATGTGCAGGCAGTAGTGGACCACCGGGGACTCTTCACCAATGTCGTCGGCAACTACCCAGGCAGTGTGCATGATTCATACATTTTCCAACAGTCCATCATCAACCGGCGCTTCCAGGATGGCACCTACAGAAATGCACTGCTCGTTAGTAAGTACCAAATGAATACACCACACACCTCAACTCCACAATCATGCAACTCACAACTCTGGGAATGCACACGTTACAAACTCACATACAACATGCCAAACAACATGCCCATCCACCATACACGGCAGCACAACGTACTGCGGTAACCTGGGCTAGACATGTACATGAGCCATCAATGGCATGGCACCTCAGCCACATAATAGCAGAATGTGGGGAGAGGTGGGAACCAGGCATGTGCGAAGGAGGCAAGTGACCCATGAATGAGAATGCACACAATGCCAAGTGTGGCATGGATGTGCTGGACAGACTGCAGTATGCAGACCACAGACATATCCATGTCAACATATACTGCTGGTGGTGGTAGTGTTGTGGACAGTGGACGCAACCATGTCACCCCAGCCAGTGGGGAAGATCTCGGAAATGTAGCTTGTTACGTCCCCCCTGTAAGGGTATGCGGAGTGGGCTGGCCTGGCGTACGCCAGGCTAGCATAGGGGTGTGAATAAAAAGCACGTTGCCCTGGGTGTGGTTCTCTTCCGGAATGGCCAACGTGTCTGCCAGGGCGGCGCCTCTCACCCCACCACGAGGTCAACGCCGTGTGCTGCGGTGCCTGCGCTCCTGTGCACCTGTTGCTGCCCAGGCCGCTGGTCCTCGAACCAGCATGTTTCCAAGAGGGCCCACCACGTGCCGTTGCAAGCTCCAAGCCCGAGGCCTGTGACCTTGACAGCCTCCTGAGACTATCACAGCCTACGCGAGCAAGGCCCGCAGTACTCATTTCTTGTTGACGTACTCCACTGGCATACACAGCGGACAAGTAGGTCACACATTTGGAACTGAGTCTTGATTACACAATGGCAGAATACATATTTTATGGCTGAGTTTATGTCACTATACTCTTTCGATGTGGTGACACCAACTCTGTGCACAGCATTCCGACCACACGTGTCTGTGGGCCCTTGCTGACTTCTAAATCAAAAACACATAAGCTCCACTCTGTGTGGAGGAGGGAACAAGAGGCGCAGGGTTTTAGGAGCTAGCAGCCTCCAACAATGAATGTTTAATCACAAAAGAGCTGCTCCTAAAGTGGTAACCACTATAAGGTTTGAGTTATATTGTGAGTGGGGACATCTCACAAAAAGTAACGGACTGGTCTCACACACCACCTGGTGTCATGCTTCATCATTGACCAGTCCTCGCCCTCTGGAACCTTGGTTTGCTAGAGGGCGGGCATACACCTGATGACAGGGATGCACTTCTAAACTAAGTGGGGGCCCGTGTATAAGTGAGTGAGGTTAAAAATCATTATAGTTATCCTCATTGTGTTTTTAATGTGAAAGGTAACTATATGATGCTAAAAGCAAGTGACGGTATGTGGGGGAATTAGTGTCCCCTAACCGTTGTGTTTAGAGGTGCTGACTTCTGCCTTCGGCCTACACTGCGGTCCAGCAGGCCTCACACCAATCCAATATAGTCCGTACCAGGCAGGACACGGCATCGTCACAGGGTGCACACCCGCTCAGCTCTGTTGCCTCCACCTCCGTCAACCAGATATCTTCTCCACATGTCATTTCAATGCCGTGTGTTAGAGATCCAGGAGGAGCTGGCTGCACGGCGGTTGACCCACGCTGACCGCTGCCTCTGGCCTACACTGCGGTCGAGTAGGTCACACATTTGGAACTGAGTCTTGATTTCGTCATGGCAGAGTTCATATCACAGTACACAAGGAGAGGAGTAAGAGGAAGAACCGGTTCAGTCCGGAGGACAAAAGAATTTCCGTTATGCAAGCCGACGACACATGGCTGTGGGACACTGCTGACCGCTGCCTTCGGCACACACTGCGGTCGAGTAGGTCACACAATTGCAACTGAGTCCTGATCTCATCATGGCAGAGTTCATATCATTCTACAGGCCTCATCGTAGACTGCATCCCCTTCCAGCTCTGGTGCCACTGACTCTGTGCCACGGGAGTCATGGGCACTCTCTGGATGAACTTTGGTGACGTCTGAGTCTATGGCCTGGGGGTTGTCTTCATCATCATATGGCTGATACTGACATGGTGGGAAAAAGGAGACTGTAGCATTCAACTCCTCCATATTGCCTGTTTCTGCTTGCTTCTGCCCTCTGAATCATGTCTTTGATGGACACCTTCCACTGTCCCCTGTAACACTCCGCGACATTCTCCTTGGACATCAACGAGGACCCGCTCAGCTCTCGTAGCCCTACCACAGTGCATCGCAAGTCACCGTACCGTGGCGATGTGCTTGTGCCGGCCGCAGTGCATCCGGGGCCACTAACTCTGTGCAGCTCAAGTCATGAACCCGTGCTGTTTGTACTTTGAACTTCTGATTGTCTGATCACTGTTGTAGTTGTTGCCAGCACCAACCAACCCCTGAGGGGTGGCTTACACACTACCCAACAACCATCCAGCACAGGCGTCACAGGACGTGTGACCCTGGCAATAAAAGGTGCCGAGCGCACGTGCCCGTAGCCAGTTCCACAAATTATCTCAGTGTGTCTGTGTAGTCATTATGTATGCATGAGGGCCCTGGGCCATACCACATTAAAATGTGCTGTGTACAGCGGGCGCAACCTTGTCACCTCAGGCAGTGGTGTAGACCTGGGACATGTAGCTGTGTTGGACCTCCCTGTGAGCGTGAGGGAGTGGACCGGCGTACGGCAGTACGGCGTAGGGGTGTGGTCATTCAACACATGGCTCTGGGCGTGGTTACGTTTAGGCCTTGCCAAGGAAGTAACTAATGCGTGTGTCTCTGGTGTAGTGTCGGCGCCACCCGTCACGTAATATACAATGGTGCTATGTAGCATGCCCCCGGAGTGCGGGCTCGGCCGAGGGTTAAATGAGGATGCACAAGCCCACTCGAAGTCAGGGATCAGACATGCCAACTGTTGTGTGTGTCACTATTTCAGCAGCATAAGCCAAAGGTCTACCCTCAACCGAATGGCGAGTTCAGCCACGCATGAACTCATCTGTGTCCGCCCTGTCCTTACCATAGGCCTACACACACGTGGCTGCCCACCTTCAGCGCACAACATCACTGTGTCGTTGTCAGGCTTGTGAACATGCACAGACAGGCATTAATGTGGTGTGCCGTAGGGGTGCAAGTGATGCAACCACGCTGCGCACACCAGTGAATAGGCTCGGGGGCAGGGAGGAGCAGCAGTGAGGCTACATAATACACATTGATGCCGCTCATTTGCAACAAGCAGTACATGTCATACAGGAATCACAAAGTCACACATATCACACACCAATGAACCAGTAAGCCTGCCACACATCATACAGAATCAACTATTGACTCATGTCTCTGCACTGTCACAGGTGACCAGGGATATGCACTCTGCGCTTGGATGATGACACCCCTCCGAGCCCCGAACTCACAGGCCCAGAGGCTGTACAATGCGGTCCACAAACGCACCAGGGGCATTGTGGAACACACATTTGGCGTGCTGAAGTCACGTTTCAGGTGCCTGGACGTCACAGTTGGAAGGCTCTTGTACAGCCCAGACATCGTGTGCAAAATGATCGTTGCATGTTGTGTGTTGCCCCATGGATACAAGTGCCAGATGCACAGGACGATGATGATGAAGATGAGGCAGGTGGACCACACCCCACTGCAGCCGCAGCAGGAAAAACCAGTAGGAACACCATCATTGACATTTTCTTCATATGAGCACGTCACATTGTGACAGTCCTTAGCAATAATGGGACAGTACAAAATGACCACAGGCACAGCATGTGCAAATAACTGCATTCCAAAATCACATTCCCTGAGTGCATGTCACTCATCTGTACGGGCACATCACTCAGACAAGAGTGAGTGCGACATGTAGTGCTAAAAATGTTATGATTCGTTCATGGACGGTGGGTGTGTCACCTCTGTGCAGGGAGGCTGTTTAGGGTGTCACGTATTCGAACTGCCGATTCTGTGTGTCACAGTTAGTAGGGCATCCCACTCTTCGGCGTTTGACATGTGTCCAAAATCATTCCATTTTGGCTGCCATTTGTGACCTACAGGTGACAACAGGGCTCCTTTTGGGGTCAGATATGTACCACCATGATGCAGGGATGCCCCCTGTGACTCAAGTCCCACAACATGGGCAACATATACATAAGTGGGAGTAACTGTCCCTACATTCATCCACGCTTTCGTAATTGATTGATCATGGTCATGACACGTCTGTGTGCAGAAGGGGTTGCTTGTCCCTCTGCAATGTGAAGGGGAGATGCGGTTTCACAGCGTGTTCCATGCATGTTTCAGCATTGGCGCAGTTTACATGCAGACTGCATGTCAATGTACATTGTGACTGTGAGGAGATGCCTATTTGATGCGGGACAATGGTCATTTGTTCTACGTCACGGATGTGTGGTTGTGCTCGTAGATTGTCATCTCATCATTTTTTTACTCTGCTTTTATGGTGCATTTTCCCGCATGACGCGTGGGAATTGCAGGCCTATCGCTGGTTATAGCTGATTTTTTTGTATACTGATTGGCCTCATCGCTACTATTTTCGCGTTCGTGTTTTTTTGGCGTGGTATTAATTTTTAAAATGGTAATTTGACACGTTATCATGGGACTATCGCATGGTACCACCGTGTTGAGAATACCACGTTAACATAGAGTTGTTTTCCTGCTATAGACTGCGATGTGAAGAGTTGCGTTAAGCTAATTTTGCGATGGTTATCACACCTACTTGAGAGTATGACCCATCATGTGGTAAGAAATCTGAGGTATGGTGGCTCTGCAGGTGATGAGTGCTCCAGGGTCTCTGCTATGACTTGCTGAAGTTTGGGTGTATTAAATCAATGTGAATTGGCTACTAACTACTAGTGTTTTTTCAATGGAGTCTGATGCTAATGCTTTAACACTGCTTTTATTACTGTTACTGTGGAATTCTCACCATGACGACGGGGAAGATTCAAGAATGTGAATCTATAAAAAAAAATACAATATTGGGGAAATTAGAGTCCTTACTGGCAAGCTGATATTTGGTTCTAGGCACTGCTCCTGTTCATGCTACACTCAATCTGCTAATACACATGTACTTCAAATTCCAGTTAGAACAAATCTTACAAGCAGTAGTTGCGCAATTAAAGCATTGAAGCAAAATGAATTACAACAGGTAATGGAGTTGTCGTCACCGTGCACTTATGTATTAATGAGGGTTGTCTTAAGGCATTTTGGTGGCCTATACAAAGTTTATTCCTCTGGCCCACCCTTGTGTTATTCACACATGTAAAGTTTGTGCAGAGCCTCCTTTACTGAGTAGACAAAGAGTTAAGACTACCTAAATGCACTAATATTATGCTTTCAACTAAAATCAAATAAAAACAACTCTCAATCTGATTAGAAGCAAAAGACCATGAGTGAGCCAAGTGCCAATTGTATGGTTGCACTATAAAAGTAATCAATGTTATTATTATATTTGCAGCCGTATTAGTCCATTAAACTATGTAAGAGTGAGGTTTCTGCGAACCGCATCGCTTCTACTCTCCTCGTTGTCCCAATTTTATCCATTAAAGAAAGCAAACCACTGAGAGGTCAAGTGCCTTGTGCAGGGTGATACAATTTGGTCAAGTGTGGAAGCTAATTTTTGCCCACAGATTTCCTGGATTAACGGTCTGGAATTTAGTTGTGTGACCTGGTCTCATCCTTGCTTTAATTTTCCACCTATTTGGCAGTGCTAAGAGATGATTTTTCTTTCTAAAAATAATTTAGTATTCATTGTTTGTTTAATATCATTTGTTTCTCTTTTTGTAAACAGATTATTCTGGGGGGAAAACACACTGGACAGATAGTTTGCAATGCTAAATCTCATAATAAGCCAAGTTAGCACGTAAGAATCGGGTAAGGGATTTGAGATTAGGACAACAATGTAAACAACAGAGGCAGCTCAGGAGCGCAGTGACCCTGCCCCAGGCTAGACACGTTACATTCTTTTTCGGTCGAGCCTAGCGCAGTGCGCATGGGCTGCTCTAGGAAATCGGCCTGTTGGAATCACTTCAGCTTTTCCACAAGCTCCTACAAGCTCGTGCGTGTGGTGCTCACACGCTTTTGGCCTTTGCGTCTGGCTTTTGCACGCAATTGGCCAAAGGATGTCCCAGCTTTTCGGGAAATGTTTACTCCCAGAGCGTTTTGCTCTCGGGATCCAGCAGCGGCGGGCAGGGACCGTCTGTTTCGGGTCTGGTTTCATTTCCAGACCTTGCCGCTTTCATTAGAAGGAGGGTGCCCTCCACCCCACCTCCACAAGAGTGTGTGTCACTTTTGCGGCCGCGCTTGTTTTGTGATAATCACAGGTGCTGTTTACATGCAAACCCTGTGCTTGGATTCACACTAGAGCACACGCTGCATTCCCCCCCACACACAGTGCTGCTGTTGACACACCTCACTAAACACTACACCAGTTACAGGCACGCACCAACCCGGCTCGCGCTCCTGTCTTCCCTTTACTCCCACACTGTACATTTACAAATATTTCAACAGAGCACTGAAGAATTTGGCGAGGAGGGACGGCGTTATCAGAATTCTTGGGGGGATGGACAGGTGGAGAAAGCCAATAATCTTGTGGGGATGAGGTGGGAGAAATCAGTGGTAGCCAGGATTCTTGTGAGACTGTGGGGGTTGCCGAAATCCTCTGGGCCCTTGAGTCACGATCTTTACAAATGGCATTACTTCTCACCCGCTAACAGAGCAGAGACACAGAGAATATGTAACAGAACGGTGGACTGCAGAGGCGGTGGCTGCAGTGTGCGATCCTCTGCCTGTAATGTAGGTTGCCAAAGGGTAAACAGAAAAAGCTTAGAAGTCTCGAGGAGCAGAGAGGCTGCTAGTAGGCTTTCTAAGTTTCTATTCTAGTAGGAACTTCTTAGTTTAGTTATGGGTCCCAGCAACGTTTGATCTTCATTACTCAGCAATCCATACCTCCCCTTCGCTCACTGCCAGCCCCCTCTTCCTCTGCTCCCCCCTGCTTCCCTCACATTGTGACGTGCTTCCAGAGTCGCTCTTGCAATGCCTGCAAAAAGATAATAGCTTCCAAGGTATACAATGGGCTTTCTCTCTAGGGTGGCTTTCGCCACTTCCACTTCACCCCCTAGGTGTGTATGCCTTTCTCACCTTTACAAAACAATCTGCACATGTGCGTCTCTTTGTATGTACACATGTATTGCAGTCTGTATGTGAGCGCGTGTATTGTTGCCTTCAGTCTGTGTGTATTTTTGGGTTATGTGAGTGCGCCTCTGTGTGTGCCCGTGTGTGTGCCCGTCTGCGTGTAGAGTGTGATGCCTGACTGCGGTTGCATTTGTACTGGGAGTCGTGTGTATCTTGTTAGGTCTCGCTGAGCCCAGCCCATGTGCTGGCTCGGAGAGACATTTTCTATGTGAGTTTTGAAAGTGCTGCTGGCTGGCCTAGCGCTTGCGTTCACGCGATCGTGCACCCGCACAGCCGGCCGCCAGCAGCACTTTGAAAACTGTGCTTTAGCGTGTCATCGCGATCACTTTCGCTTACAGAGCAATTGTGATGACTTTCGCTTTTATGGCCGCGCTCCGTTACTTTTACTGCCGCGCGGCCAATGCTTGTTTTAATATTGATGAGGACCTTGCAGCTCAAAGCAGTGTTTTATTAAACCAGACCGCAACAAAACAAGCATTGACAAAGCAAAAAGGCTGACAGTGAACACCAGAGCAATTGACTTTGCTCATGCTTGTTTATTTTCGGCATGTACAAACCTAAAACCTACATTAACCTTAAGTTCAAGCATCAGATCACCGAATGTGTTGATTTAAGCAGATCTCCCCTTTCTTTTTGGGAGTTTGACATTGTGTCCAACTGCACGCTTCACTTGTTATTGTTTTCGGTCTCAGAAGGGCTATTAAATACAGCATACATATGAGAAAACTCTGGATTCTCCAACAAAGTGTGTTGCTAGTTATAACCTCTGTATGTGGCTGGTGCATCCCATATTATTGCCAACGAACGGGATGTTTTTCAAACTCCAATTGTGTTCTTTATGGGTGCTGTGCACTCTTATCATTGTTACGAATTGCAGCCTTCAGTTGTTAATGGTTTGCTCTTTAGTGCTGATATTTTGATATCTTTTGTTTGTTTGCAGCTTTTTCTTTGGGTATCAGAGTCTTTTGTGGAAGAAAGTCCTTCTTCCGTTAAGGGGCTGTGCGTTTTTGCTACAGGGTTGACTAGACCTCCATTGCTTTTGTGAAGTTGAGACTGCCTAGAGGTTCCTGTTCTTGGGAACTATTGTGGAATCATAGCAGTAATGCCACAATATTTGAAGTCATTTGTTTTTCTCTTCAGTAGAGATGGGCGAGCGAACCAAGGCTCGAGCCAGATCCTGACTGGCTCAGCTCGAGCTGAAACAAGCCCAGCCTAAGGGCATGGCACTCATCAGAAAAACCGACTCATGTAGAGACGCCATGGAATGCTCAGAGTGCTCTGAGTGAATGATTTTTCAAGCAAAAATATGTCTTTCTTGAAGCACTTTAAGAGTGTCCTCAGTGAAGCCTGGGTCCAGACCCATTCAGAGGCTCCATTCTTTAGCCAGTAGTGCAGTTGCCGCGGCGTTGAGTCTCTGCAGAAGGCATGGTTAGTGCCCCCACCTTCCACCTTCTGTCCATGTTCTGTCCAGGTATCCAGTTCATCTAGCACAGTGTTACAGCCTACAACAAATGGAATCCTTTAGCAGTGCAGTGAGAAGGGTGTTCTGCATCCATGCTCCTTCGGGTACCCAACACAATAGCTGTCCGGTTACCACGGTGACAATTGCAACTTTAACAAGCATAGGCATAGCCAATAGGTCTCACATTTGGGACCTTATAAGTATTTAGTTATGCAGCACAATATCCTTGGTGCAACAACAACTGTTGCATGGCAAAACACTTATAAGGTCCCAAAGGCGAGACCTATTGCCTATGCCAATGCTTGTTAGTGTGTGTTTGTATGTGCTGTTAATTGTATCCTGTGTGCATGGAATAATATGTGACAGTGCTTCTACAGGGGCAGGAACAACCAGAGAACTGGATCGATAAAATTCCAATGCACCAATTAGTTTCAACAAATTCCCTATCAAAACAAAGGTGGTAAACTTCTTTATCTTTGGCTGCACGTGGCAGTTAAAAACCTAAAGGAGAAATAAAAACTTTGACGTAGATTCAAATCCTGCCTCGGTGCAGTATTTGGGAGAAACGTGCAGTGGCTCTGCGCCTTTGACTCTCACTTGTCAAACCTCGTTCCAGCTCCCCACTCTACCTCCCATGCTCTGTGCAGACATTTTATTCTAGTTGATCTGTGTCTCTATCTCTCAGTACAGCCCATTTTCCTGTCTCTCATTCACTTTCTCGTGTTCTCTTTCTAAGTGTCTCTTGCTCTCACTTCAAATCTCTATCCTCATCTCTCTCCTCTTTCTGTCTCTCTTACCTTACCCATCCCCTTGTCTTTTCATCCCACTCTAACCCTCTCTCTATCTCTCTTATTTAACCTACCCATTCTTCTCACACAATATCTCACTCCCTCTCTATTTATCTTTCATCTTATCCACCCTGTTGTCTTATATCTCCCCCTCTCTCTTTATCCCTTGTCTTACTCCTTCACCCAAGTCGCCCCATCTCTCCCTCCTTCTCTCTTTCTCTCTCACCTTAACTACTCACCTCTATGTCTTCATCTCTCTCCCCCCTTTCTCTCTTGCTTTCTCTCCTTACCCATTCACCCATGTTGCCCCATCTTGCTCTGTGCCCTTCAAATCTACCAGTGTATGCGGCTGCAGGTGACTGTGTTTCCAAATGTGTGTATGTCTGTCTGTGCATGCATGTTTCTATATTTCTGTGCTTGCTTGCACGTTTGTGTGTGTCTATCTGTGCATCTATGTTTATATTTAAGAGTTTTTTTTAAACGCACATAAAAGACCCAGGGGGTGGGTGAAAGTGCTTTACTAAGAAAAATATCTGCGACAATAACTACAGGCTGGGCAAAGATTAACCTCATTAGCACTTAAAAGGGGCCATCCAGGGTAGGGAAAACAGTTCTCTTTACCAGTACTGGCACTACATATCCAGCAATCGCCAACAATATTTGATTATGTCTACCATGGGTCTGAGACCTATTGTGACATCATTCACAGGCTGGCCATATAAGGTAACAAAAATGCTTATTACTTAGTATAACTTTTCAACATGCTGCAGCACAGCAGGTACACTGCTTTACAACATAGCCTAAACACATTGGCAAAAGCCAATAGGTCTGGCAAAACACTTATAAGGTCCCAAAGGCGATACCTATTGGCTATGCCAATGCTTGTTGTTGTTTGTGGTCTTATTCGACTTGTGCAAGGCACACTACAAACTTGAATTACTAAAGGTTAGTGCATGGTAAAAGGAACCATTTTTGTGTTTTATATGGATTTATCAATTGATTTGCCTGTATTTCTTCCAAGATGTGCAGTCTTACTGTTTTTGGAATCGTTCATGGAGATCTTCCAGGATTTTCGCGGACTGTTTATGGTAGTTTAGGATTGCTTCCATAAAAACTGCCAGCTGGCTAACTTGTTCAATCTGTAAAGAAAGTAGACATGTTTTGTGTTTTTATTAAGAATGTGTAGTAAAACAAAAAGGGCAACAAATCATTTTGCAGTAATAAGGTCCTGTCATGATTATTTATTCTGAGATGAAGCAGAATGCATCGATCTTTAATAAAACCTAGAAATGCTCATGCAAGGTCTGTTTTAAAAAAAGCAGGCTAATACATTCATGTGTGAGCAGATGTTAAACTTTGAATTCTTAGGCTCAATCAACAGCTCTGACTAAGTCCACTTGTGTCATCAGGAAGTTCAGTATCCTATATCACCCCCTTCCATTGCTGTCCAAGCTCCATAACACTTCACCACAAATCTTCTGTGTCCTTTAAGACTTCCTGCCATCCAAGACTTAGGGCCTGATTTAGAGTTCAGTGGATGGGTTACTCCATCAGAAACGTGACGGATATCCTGTCTGCTGTAATACAAGTGCCATAGGGTGTAATGTACGGCGGATGAGGTATCTGTTGTCAGGTCCTTAATCCCTAACTCTTAACACACCTATTGTACTCCCTCCTTTTCAAACACACACTCAGACATATATACAAAACTGATTTTTGTCAGTGTGAACCACCCCATCACAAGCTCTACTCTCAGCAATCTTCTCCTTATGACCTACCTATGCTCAGTTGCCCTATATAATCAACTGCAGCCTAGACCAGAAGCAACAACCATAGCTCTTTACATATCTATAGAACCTTGACCCAAGACCCTGCTTACAGCACTGTCACATGGCACAAAGTAGGAAGTTTCCTGCAAGCTAACACATGCTCAGCTCACCAGCCTGCTTCTCCCCACAATGTAACGTATCATCCCACCTATCCCAGGCCCAGAGCAGCCGCAGCTGATGGAAGCTGGTTTGGGCATGGCTAGGTATAGTGCAATACAATTAACATATTAAAAACATTAACAACAAAAATTGACCACCTTATAAATAAATATGCCTCACATCTTCCAATCATAGTAGGGGACATGAACACCAGGGAGCTGGGATACGTAACAAGGGATCTTTCAAACAAAATAGAATCGGCTCCTTTACAACGGCTTCTTTTCTCGCAAAAAATGGTTTCTGCCCACTCCACCAAAAAAGCGGCAGGCCCTCTCTGGCATCCTTTTCCCACCTTCAGGGATAAGTCAACAATCGATTACATCTTTATCTCTGAGAACCTGCTAACATAATTTAACGACTTTGAAGTGGGAAACAGGGAGAGTGATGACAGACCACTGAGGGTATCCCTTGACCTAAATGGGAAATCTTAAAAAAAAAGGGGGACCGTGGGAAACCTCAACTGGAGAAGAGCACCATGAAGTATTGAGCAGAATAAAATGGACCACAAATCTAGGTCCAAAACTCTTGGAGTTGATCACACACAAAGAGTTGAGCCAAACAGTTAGTAGTTTGGTATCTCCCTTGGAGCTCTGGAAAGCACTACTTGAGGAACTAAAAACTGTTCTCGGACGGGTCACTGGTAGCCCTTAGGCACAGGAATCCCATCCACAAAACCTTTCATTACAACTGAAACCATGGGCCCTAGCGCAAACCAAGCGGAGTCTTTCAAAGGCGTTGGAGGCGAGAAGAAAAGGAGCTACAACTCCCCACACACTGGAAATAAAAGTGCTTCGCAGGGAACAAAGGAAGAAAATATGGGAAATCCGACTAAAGAAAATCGAGGTAGAGTGTCTGAAAATATTTAACCTTCTCAAAGTAAAGGGTCACATCCAATTTTGGAGATATATCAGACAACAGAGCCACACCGGTCAGAGCAAGGAAAACGGGGTGGAAGCCTCCGAGTGGGTCAAATATGCAAAGCTACTGTATACAACACAGCAGAACATGACTGACACCCAAATACAACAACCCATAAAGATGGCAAAACGCCAGCTATCATCAACGTTGAGATAACCAACCTGATTTTAAAAAATGAGGTTAGACGGTGCACCGGGTCCCAATGGAGTTCCAGCGGCAGTGTTTAAAGTCACATACGGGTTCTGGGCGGATCAGCTAACACCACTTTTTAAGTATGCATTTGAAACTTCCACCGTTCCATCATCGTGGAAAAGCTCAATACTCTTCCCGATTCACAAAAAAGGGGACTGCAAAAAACCTGAAAAATATGGGCTTGTGGCTCTTTTAGACATAGAAGCAAAAGCATATGCCAGAGTTTTGCTGAAGGAACTAGAAACCTGGGTAAAAGATCACAATATTCTTCCATTCTTCCAAACTGGTTTCAGGCCCCAAAGCTCCACCATAGACAACATCCTAGCACTAGGACACTTGCCTCTTCGCGCGATCCAGCTATCGCAACCACCTTTGTTTTGCTGCTTCGTGGATTACAGTGCAGCTTTTGACCGAGTTGACCGCGGGAAGCTATGGGGAAAACTGGGGCATTCCTCAAAAGCTGTTAAAGGAAATAAATGCTCTCTACGAAGGGACCTGGATGCGTATTGAAACCAGCCAAACGTCAGTAACAACTAATGTTCCAACCAACAATGGCCTCAAACAAGGGTGCGTTCTTGCCCCTTTACTTTCAATATCTACACAGCCGACTTGGGTCAAGCCCTGAAGGGGGCAAATCTACTCATTCCAAAGCTGGGGAACGTGCGGCTCCAAATTCTCCAATATGCCGATTACCTTGTTTTCATGGATCACACTAGGACAGGCTTACAGAAAGCCTCAGAAGCGCTGCACAGATTTAATCAAAAGAATAACCTGCTTGGTAAATCAGGGGAAGACCAGGATAATAATCTTTGGGAATTACCATCGAAAGAAGACAGCTCAATGGCGTCTAGTTGACCTGCAAATCAGAACTTGCAAAAGCTATAATTATTCGGGTCTCAGGCTTTCGGAAGGAGCTAAACCGTCAGCACATTTGAAACATTTAAGAAACAAGGGGGCTGGTATCATCTGCAGCCCTGAAAAGTCTCAATCGAAGACTACACAGCGCGACTGCTGCACCTATCTTGAAAGTCTTAAGAGCAAAAGTAGTGCCCTCTATCAACTACGGCCACCTAATATTCCCTGGTGCCCTTACTAACTTCCTCATGAGCCACCAAATCTCGGTACACAAGAAAGTATTAGGCATCCGCAGACTGGCTAGGAGAGCAAGAGTAAGGCTGGAGCTGGGTCTTACTCGTCCGGACATTACCTGCTTAGGGGACACTTTAAAATATTATATTAGTATCCTGCGAGCTCCAGCAACATCTTTGAAAGCGCAAATTAAAACAATCTTCGAAGAAAGTGGATCCCCATGGCAGGTGCAGTTGACAGCAGCCATAAAATTGTTAGAAATTGATGTGCAAAACTTAGACAACTCAAACATTCCAGTAGCTGCATGGAAAAGAGCAGTGAACAGACAGGCCAAGAAAATATCTCATGAAAGAGATTTGGAAAGCTTACACCATCAAGCCAATTTCTCATCACTGGACGCCTCCTACATAGTGGGAACACCACAGCCTTATTTTGAGCAAGCACTGACAGTCCCAGCCCGAAAAAATCCACCTACATGAAACTTCTTGCATTGCCCATTGTGGACTTTAATCAAGGTTGGGGCCGGCAAGACAATTTAGCCGCATGTTGACTCTGTAATTACCATCAGAAATCCTGGCTCCATCTGGTGTGCTGTTGTCCTAAGTTAGCCAGTGAGAGGCACAGACTAGTTCTTCCTATCTGCAGAGCCCAGGGCCTTGTACGATGCAGAGAAGTCTCGGACTTGTGTTTCTCTTCTAATACAGCTCAAATAGTTGCGCGGCTGGGGAAATTTATAGAATCAATTCGAGCCGCACTGTCGCTGAAAATAGAGCCACAAAAAGAAACCAGTCGGCTAGCAAGCAAGAGAGTCTCGGACAAACCTCCCTTTTAAGTCTAATGCATTTGCACTTGTACTTTATAACTAGATTGTGATATTAGTTTTAAGGTTTTACGCCCTACCAGGTTGCAGAACATGCGTGGGATTTTAACTTTCTTTCTTTTAATATTGATAGTATATTGTAATGATTTTAAGTAATTGAACAATACAGGATACCCTGCCCTCTAAACCTGTTTGGGGCAGTCCCAGAGGGTCGCTTAGCTGGGGCCAAAGAAGTTATCAGACCCTCTGGCCACAAAATCATTGTTTTTTTAAAATAAGGTAGGCCTTTCTAAAATACCCCCTCTAGGGTGGGCCAGGGCCCGGGGAGGGGGGGGGGTCAATGGACTCTCGTCTTTTTTGGGGAGGGATGTGTCACACCCCTCCCTGAGCATTTGAGAGCCTGGGGACCTCCCCCCCAGGGGGGTTTTTCAACTGAAGGGGCAGGCATGCGCCCCCCCTTCTTTAGCCTCTTTAAGGCCCAGGGGACCGCATACCCTGCAGCCTGTATTTTTCAAGGGAAGGAAGCGTTGGGTCCCCTTCATGTAATTGTGTTTTGTGCCTTTCCAAGGTCCTTTGGTTGTCTTGCTATATGCTTGCGAAACTCCTTCAACCAGTAGCAAACCCCTTCAGGAACTTCGAGTGGGTTTTTCTTCCAGGTTCATGTATTATGATAGTATTATCACCCTAAAAGTACTGTTTTCTAGGAAATAATCACTTTTTAAAACATTTGTAAATATTGATTCCTTTTCAAGCTTTGCGTTCTCAGTGGAATATCACTAGAGTACTGCTAGACAAATTACATCCCCGTAGAAGACTTCTGATTGGTTCAAATCACTATCTTCCTTAATTTCCAGAAAGATCCCACACTTCCAAAATAAGTTTTGAAGGGTTAGATCTTCCAAAATAGTTTTGGAAGGGTGGGATTAATTAATTCCACAGTGTTGGCAGTTGCTGTGCTGAACCTGCTCCCTTTTATTTGACTTTATTTTTGTCTTTTGAAAAAACATTTGAAAGTGGCATCTGATGTGGAGAGAAATGTTCAGGTGGTGGAGAAGGAGAGGAGACTCAAGTTGCAAAAAACAGCCTTTAGTAAGGAATTTATTTACTATACCATCAGGTAGCAAAATGTTGTTACAACAATAGTATAATGCACAATCTGTCAGAAAAAAATCCCTTTATTTCAAAAATACCCCAAAAAATCACAAATAGTATAACAAGTTTAAAAATTTGCAAAACGTTTTTTGCCAGAACGCCTACTCTGGTTTATAAATAGGAAGATTTCATGTGGTTTGCTAGTGTGAATGTGTCTGTATGTGTGTGAGATGGTGTGTATGTCACAGTATCTGTGCGTGAGTATATGTGTGCTACTGTTTGTGAGTGGGGGTATTTCAATGAGTGTACATGTGTGTCTGAGTGTGTGGGTATCTGTGGGTGAGAGTGTGAAAGTGTGTGTGTTTTTGTGTATGAATGTGAATGTATGTGTGTAAGCCTCTCTAAGTAAGACTGTCAGTGTGTCTCTCTGTGGGTGTGTGTGTGGGGGGGTCTGGATATTTGACTCTGTGTGTGTGTTTGTATGTTGGTTTCACCCATACAGGTACATAGACAGGTACATAGACAACCAATCAGTCACACACACATCCATTCACGTACCCACTCACCAACTGATGCAGCCACTTAGATACCAAATGACAAACTGATACATTCACTCAACCAAGTCACTCATCTATATATTCACTCACACACTTAATCACGGAGTTATACAGTCGGTGACACACCCACTGAATCATCCATACAGGCACTCATATACCCACTGATTCATCAATACACCTTGGTATATATATTTAAAACTCATAAACTTTTAAAAAACCTTCACAGTCACTGGATGATGTCATCAGTGATGCTATCAGTGATGTCATTTGAGATGTCATCCGTGTTGTCATGAATGATGTCACCGACCATGTCATGAGTGATGTAATATGTGAGGTCATAAGCAGTACACAAAGTATAGTAATGTAACTTTTGTAATACCTTAGTATAAATGTTTAACACTCATAAACATTTAGAAATCACTCACAATCACTGGATGATGTCATGAGTGATGTCATGAGTGATGCAATATGTGAGGTCATAAGCAGTGCATTGCGGGGGCATAAGTTATAGTTAGCTCAGGTAACTATATCTGCTGAATTTCAATGGCTTTGTACGAGTGAAATCTGATCCTAACTATAACGTTTGTGTTTTTCAGTGAATTTCTATGTTTTTTTAAATGTTAAGTAAAATGGCCAACTGAATGCACAGTGGAGGGGGCCTGCCCTGGCATTGTGCTGCCCCCACCCAAGCTTGCTGGTCCTGCCCCCCTCCTCCTTGCCATCCACTGTCCAAGTCCATGACCCTGCTTCCTCATTACAGTCTTGTGTGGCCATTGCTCTGCCACTGCCCATCCCGCCGGCCCTAAACAGTTAACTTGCTGCCCCATCTACCTCCTTCTTACCCTCTGTTGTCTGAGTCCATGCACCAGCGCCCTCCCTCCTGCCCTGCATGGTTCGATGTGCTGCCACTGCCCTCCATGGTTCGATTTGCTGCCACTGCCTGCCCTTCAGCATCATGTCTGTTAGAACTGGGGGTCTCTAGTTGTCTGTGTGTATGCCATTATAGGCTCACAGTTGCCCTCCAAGGTGTTATGTGCTTTCACTGCCAATCCTGGCTGCCCTTCATTATCAGCTTGCTGCTCCTGCCTTGCTTCCTGTTTTCAATGAACAAATAATCAAAAGGAGGGACAAGGAGCGATATTTAAAGACGTCTTGCAACTATGCTCCTCCAAGGTCAATGTATAACAGACACAGAGAGGGCAGCTCCGCAAACAAATGAAAAAGTGGATCCTAATGAGTAGATCAAGAGTTTCGAGCAGTTGGTTCCCAGAGGATCTGAGTGATCAGATCAAAGCGCCCCCACAAACCTGGTAGGGTGTCATGCTTCATCATCGGGCACTCCTCTTCGGGCCAACACTGCAATGCCAGACGGGCTGCTCAAAGGGGGCTCTTTAGCGGCTTTTGATCTCCAAGCCATATGATGAATGCAAGTGAGAGGCTGTTATGGGGTGGTACAAAAAGTGATTTAGATGAGTCTAAGGGATCCTGTTAGGTTCCAGCTTTCCCTTTGTTTGAGGAACTGCCCCCTCTGTGTCTGTTATGCTCCGTTTTCCATGTGCAGACCTCTATCCCTTCTCTCCTGTCTTCTCTGGTCAGTTGTCGTGCCCCTCCGCCTGCCCCCTGACCTTCCTGGTCTGTTATCCTGCAACTGTCCCTCCTGTCTGTCCAGTATGTACAGCTTACTGCCCTTGCCTCTTTCCCTTCTGCTCTGTTGTCAAGGAGCATGACCCTGTCCACTCCCTCTTGCTTTCCATGATCCGTTGTGCTGCACTTCTTTCCCGCTTGCCCTGTGTGGTGTATTGTGCTGCTGCAAACCCTGACGCCTGCCCTGTAAGGTCATTTTGGGGTCCCTGACCATCTTGCTTCTGTCCTCTGTTATCTGAGTCGATGTCCCTAACCATTCCTCCTGTGCTCCGTGATACAATGTACCTTACTTGCCAACATTCTGAACTTGGTAAGAGGAAGATTTTGAAAACAATCCCGGGAGAACTGACTTTCCAAATGAACTTACATTGGAAAAAGGAGATTTTAGGCAGGAGACAAATAAAATAAAAACCCTTTTGGGATTAAAAACATTGGGAGTCCCCTGCCAGAATTGGGTCCATTGGCTTGTATGGTTGTACTTTTATATTGCCCAGCCTCTCTTGCCTGTAATGCATGGTAGGTTTGTTGCCCCTGCCACCCTTTCTTAAGCTTCCATGTTGTGCTGCCTCTGCCCCTCCCACCTGCCCAGCATGTTCAACTTGTTGCCTCTGCACCCTCCTCCATGAGTGGGTCTTATTCCCGTATAAATTATGTCTAGTGCTCTAAGCAACTAAAATGAAGACATATTTTCTGAGTTCTCAAATAACGACAAAGCCCTTTTTTAAAATAATTTGCTATCTTTATGTTTTTTTTTATCCAGTTGATCACTGGATTATATGTTACACTTAAGGGAGAAGATATGGCATTACAGCTGCAGACTATGACACTGGATAACCAAGTTCGAGTTTCGGCGTCAGCTCCACATCCTGTGATTTTATGCAAATCACTGAATCTCCCCATGCTTAAAACCAAAATGAATGTGTCTTTGTGTAATGTAACTAATGCTCATGTAAAACACTCCAATATCTTCGGTTCAAAGTCTGCGCTACATAAAACTGCAAAAAAAAACAACAGTTTTTTGCATGCTTCTGTCATTGGGCTATACTTGGGCTACATTTGGGCAATATTTGTGTTGTATGTGGGCTCTTTTTTCTCTGGTGGCCATATTGGGAGAGTTATTTGTTATGCAACACTCTAATTTCCTCATTTACTGCAGTATCCTCAGTAGAAAGTGTTTCAGTTTTCCACTTCAATTCCATCAAGATGATGTTCAGATGTGCCACACTTTTTGGCATGAAATCAGACTGGTAGCACTCTAGTTGCTCATTAAAACACTTTAGTAATGCTTCTGATCACCAGGGAGTTAACTGGCAACCCGTTGCAGGTACTGAAAGTGCATGTTTCTGTCTACATGTCAGAATGTTTTAATGAAATAGAGGAGGAAGATATTTGAGAACTCACTTAAAAGGTTTCCTAATTTTTCTTTCTACAGGATTAGCCATAATTTACATGATAAATTGAACCCCCTCACTTTGTTCCTTTCTTAAATTAAATGTACTTAAGTGTTACCAGTTTGAAGCAATCAACATGGCTTCAGGAGTGCCATACTTGTGTCATAAGTAACACTGTTAGCGCTGTAGTTGTTTTTCAGAACACTCTGGGAGGCTGCAGAAAGGAACCAACTGATTTGCTGCTCCTTTTGGAAGTACATGATTTACTGAGAATGCCAGACTTGATTTTCACATGGCTGAGAAAGATATTGTGAATTTACAGAAAATATGCTCTCATTTTAGCTTCAAGTGCACCTTCCCTAACCTCTATACAAATCATGAGAAAACTGTTTTCTCTCAAATATGAATCATGAAATCTCAGCATAAGGCTTTTTTTACAGGGTAAAATCACCCTAGTATTAGTATGGTACCTAATTAAAGAATTAACATTGCAACCTATAAACCTAAAACCACTGGCACAGAAATCATTCTACCCATCTCTAAATAAACAAACAGCCACTAAAATTAACCACCCGTATTAGTGAAAAGGTGCCATTCAGATAGTGTCAACTGCCCTGCTAGACTTGTGCCATTCAGATTGTGCCAACTGCCCTGCTAGACTATTTGTAGCAATTACTCTGACCATGTATGGAGTTCTTCGTCTATGTTACAACCATGTGGTACTTTACTGTCTATTTCGAGTATGCATCCGGTTTCCAATTTTCTCAATTCTCTCTCCCTGTTCCCACCTCTAACATCTTTGGGGATTTTGGCCAGGCAACTGTATTTTAACACAGCTTTAACACCCTCACAATATCTTTTGAAGTTTCTTGCTACTGGGTAGCTCCTTTGTTTGTATTGCTCTATATGCTGGAGTATATGTTTATGTACTGGAAGAGTGGTGCTCCCTATATAACATTTAGGACAGGGACATTTAAGTAAGCCCTACTAATGCCCCCTCCCATATATATTTATTAAAATGGGAAGTGCCCATTTGTTTTGCTGCATTCCCACAAGAATTTAATTTTGTCCTGGGGGGTCCCTGTTAGACGCCCCTACAGGGTGTAGAGCAGAGGTCTTCAAACTTTTATCAGCTGAGCCCCCCCCATCTAAACCTTTTTACACGTTGAGCCCTCCCCACCACCACCACCTGGCAAAAAACTTCTGGAAGCTGGTACTCTGCATCACTGATGACCATTCCCTCCTGCAGAGCCCAGGTGGTAATGGCAAATAATATGAAATAAAGAGCTCCACTTCCAGTTTTGAGTAGTACCTCAAAACTGGAGTGCTCACAAAATTTTGTAATATATTTTTTGCAGTTTTATATAGCGCGAACATGACCCAAAGGTATTGGAGCGCTTTACAGGTGCATCATTCACATTACACAAGCACACATTCATTTTTTGTAAGCACAGGGCGATGAAGTGATATTCCCAGAATCACAGGATGTTGAGCAGACACCAATAATTGAACCTGGTTCCACAGCTCTACAGTCATCAGCTCTGGCTATTGCGCCACATCCTTGCCCTAGACAAGATATCAGAATAAGCATTGGCAAAGCCAATAGGTCTCGGCAATCAGATAGCTACAGACGATGGCAATGTAAGTGCATTTGTGTATGGCTCAGGTGCTGTTTTTATTGATATACACAAATGTATTACCACTGATTGCTGAGACCTATTGGCTTTGCCAATGCTTGTTTTAGAGACAGCAAACGTGTCTGGAGTTGTTGTCATTTAAGGCAGGTCCCTTTTGGAGGGGGGGAGGAATGGCATTTTCAGCACACAGATGTGAGGGCTCAAAGACACAGGTGTCTGTGTCTTTGAGCCCTCATACATGCACATCTGTGCATGTGTGTGAACCCCACACACGCACAGATAGATTATCACAGTCCCTCAGCAGAGCAAAGCCCTCTTGCCTACACAGAGGGATGTTCACAATCCCTCAGAGGAGCCAAGGCAAACTCCCACTCTGGCACAGAGTGTCAGGTTATGTTACAAATTGGTTGGGCAGGGGGGTTATTGGCATATTAAGTTTTGTCACAAGAGGCAAATGGGAAGAGAGAACTCAGACTGAGCGAGGGGGGAGCAGGTTAGAAACAGAAAAGTGAAGGACAGACCTTAACAAAAAGTAAGAGGATGCAGCGTTGGCCCATTGTGGGCCTAGCGTGGGCTGGCTGGACAGGAATTTGGAAGGAATTCAAGACTTAGGAAATAAATAGCAGGCTAAACGGTAGACATATTTTTGAAGTTGATGTTAAAAGACTGATTTTAGAACATCATGGGTGGCAGGCGCGCAACGCCCATTGGGATCAAAGGGCTCCAGTCCCCCCACCCCCACTAGTCGTGTGGCAGCTCGGCTGAGACAGCTTCCCAGGCGCACACACAGCCTCACCCAAGTACTTCACAGGCCTTTAAAATACCATTTGCTAATTGATGAGGCTTTGTTGTTTTTTCACCCCTTCTAAGAGCCCCTGCATCTCCACTCTGCCTATTGGTGGAAGAATTAGCACCCCCCAGCAAAATTTGGCTTTACTTACGCCTCTGGTGAGTGGTGTATCAGGGGAGAAGAGATGGGCTAGTTTGACCATGTTAGGATGTAGTTACGTCAGTTTAGAATGTACCTCTAAACCGAAGGATGTTGTGTTTGTGCACTCAACTTGCTTCTGAAACATAGGCCTTTTTCACAAACAGCAAATGCTTCTGTAGTCGTTCTCTGCCAGTGTGAACATCGGAGTGAGAACCCAGGTGTGCATGAGAACATCATGCTGCGCAGTGTCGGCATACTGCGCATTTACAGAAACTCTTTGAGCCTGATGGCTGGTGGGAATTCCGTTAAAACAAACATTCCCAGAATTCCCCTTCTTTGTGCACCTGTGTCCCTCTTTGCTTTAGGCATTTGGGTAGTCCCTGAAGCTAGAAAATAAGCATGGTCCGTTTCTGTGGTTTTATTTAATGCTGACCTCAACGGAGAAACTAATATGCTGCCTCTCAAGCTGCCTCCAGTTGTCCCCCAACCTAGTCCAGGTGTCATGCAGGGCTTGATGATGCAGACCTCTGCCCCCTTCAACTGCTGCAAGAGGGCAGCAAAGATTTGTTTTTCAGCCACAGTTGGCAACTCAGTGCACCAAGCGTTTTTTGACAGCTTAGAATTCTTTAAATTGTATTGCAATGTTGAAATTGCATTTATTTAGTGCTTACTACCGAGGCGTTGAAGCGCTTGTCTTCACACCTTGAGTAGCCTATAGGGGACTCCTGAAATATGCGCACATGCACACAGCAGCTGGAGCTGGAGCAGCCACCCGGCTGAGACACACGACGGCAGGGGCTGAAGCACTTTCAGCCTAATAGGCGTTGCGCGCCTGGAATCAAAAATGAAAGGTAAAGTGGCAGGGTGGAGTGCGCGCCCCCCCTGAGGGGATGCTGCACCCCCCTGGGGGGCGCCCCCCACAGTTTGTAGACCTATGGTGTAGAGGGACCGGGTACCCTTACCCTGCCCCTTATATCTTCTTAGTGTTAAACTTAAGGAAGTGACACCGTCCAAGGGAAAAAAAAGCTCACTGTGGCAATCAGATCGATCTAATTTTAAATCACCACTCCCACGGGACTCTTGTGAGCCTCTCGCCGACCCAACCATCCAGATATACAATTATTTTTAAACCTTAATTTCTCAAAAACTACTGAACCGATTGACAACAAATCTCAAAAAGCACAATCTGCAGAACAACACCTTGCTTCCTGACAGCTTTGGTGCAATTCCTTTCAGCAATTTTTGTGGTAGTGCTTCTTCAAGAAGTCTATGGAAAATGCATGGAGATTTTGCATTTTGGGACCCTAATTTTTTTGTTGGCTCCTGCTTGACAGATCACCCCAAAACTTTCCATGCACAAACTAGTCAAAAGTAGCGCCTTTTAGGATGTTTAGCGGAGATTCGTCAAACAGGGCCAAAGTTATTAGCAACACCAAAAACCGATTTCTTATGGAAACGCTGGTCTAACTATAATTAACTAGTACCGACTGCCAGTGGGTAATATAAATATTATAATATACATATATATCTTTGCAGCAATGATTTTAGCCGGTGGCCACATGTGCCATCTGGTGCAAAAAGGATATTTTCTTTATGAATGTGGTACAATGTTCAAGTAAAAGGTTTTGATGTGTGCCACTCAGATAAATAAATGCACTTTTTGCATTAAAAAGTGCTTGCAATTTCATCCACTATCTGTGTTCCAAAATGAGTGGGCACAAGAATGCGCCAAGGTTTATCGCTACACTTTGTTGAGTGGATCAGGGCCCAGAGTTATCAAAACTTCACACAGCGAAGGACAGCAAGACAACTTGCTACACTGCATCAAACGGAGAAGACAGGAATACAACATATTTATTTTTGAAGATATGTTGCATTCCTGGTCTCTCCCTGCACTGGCACATTGAGTGCTGCCTAGCCCCAATGCAGGGACCCTCACATCATGGTGCAAGGGTGCCACGTTATGGCATCCTAGATTGATTTGTGCAGGAAGGGACATCTCCCTGCACAAAAACAATCCTTTGAGGCAAGAGCAACACAAACCTTTGATAGAGTAGTGGTTCATTGTGCCAGCCTGACAGGGAGGATGTAGGAACTTAGGAGTTGAGTGGACATCAACTGAATTATACTGCTAGGATTCTGTTCAAGTGTGAGCTAGCCAAGATGCTTGCTTGAGATGATTTGAGGGATGTCAATTCATGTCACTCACTCTTACAATGCTCGTACATTAGGGTTGTTAGCATTATGTAGCTTATAGTCCCAATCTCCCTGATGTGCAGTACGCAAAGGGAGCCCCATGAACAGAGGGCAACAAAGAAAAGGTAATTCATTGGAATGCATGAAAAGTTCAAAATGTCATTTTAGGTTAGGATTAGGGGAAAAGGCTATCTGATTTAAAATGTACAACGCTGTGTATGTTAAACAGTTTTTTGTAGAGCGTACCACCAATGAATTGGTTTTCTATCTTATTTCTTTCTTAAGCACTCATGGGCAAGAGGACACCTAGGCCTGCCACTACCACCAGCACTGCGGCGGGTGGGATAACCACCACCAGTGCAGTGGCCAAGGCAGATGTCTCAGCTAGCCCATGTGAGTCATGTTTTGTTATTTCTAACCCTGGGCGTAGTGGGCGTAGCAGGGCTACGCAGAGGTCCACGGAGTTGTGAACAAACTCTATGGAACTCCTCTCCCCCACCCCCCCCCCCCTATATTAACAAGTAATTCTAAGTTACTTAAAGTAAATTAAAACCAATTACCTGAACTGGGGCGTCCCCGGGCTGCCCTCCTCCTCTTCCTAGCTGCCTGGATCATCCTTGACAAAACTGCACATGTGCACGCACCCGTGCATGCACATTTCTTATGAGAAATACGTGGGCGCGTGTGCATTTGCAGTTTCCTCAAGGATTATCCAGACCGCGAGGAAGAGAAGGAGGGCAGCCCAGGGACACCGCAGTTCAGGTAAGTGGTTTTAATTTACTTTAAGAATTACTTGTTAATACAGGGGGGTGGAGGCAGGGGCTGGCCAACCCCTCTGCTCCGCTGCAGAGTGTGCAATGATTTGCCTTTGGAGGCAGGGGCTGGCCAACTCCTCTGCGGTGTGTGCAGCGATTTGCCTTCTCCGCGTTCTTCGCAGAATGCAGAGGAGGCAAATCTACGCGCACTCCACAGGTGGAGCTGAGGTCTCTGCCCAAACTTACTAACCCTGGGTGTAGAGGGCGTAGGGGGCCTACGCGGAGGTCCACGAAGTTGCGAACCAACTCCATGGAACTCCGCCACCCGCCTCCCCCCCCATATTAACAAGTAATTCTAAATTACTTAAAGAAAATTAAAAACACTTACCTGAACTGTGGCGTCCCAGGGCTGCCCTCCTCCTCTTCCTCGATGCCTGGATAATCCTTGAGAAAACTGAGCATGCAGGCATGCATGCGCATGCATTCACGCCTGCGCATTTCTTGCAAGAAAAGCGCATGCGCGAGCATGCATGCATGCATGCACAGTTTCCTCAAGAATTATCCAGACTGCAAGAAAGAAAAGGAGGCCAGCCCGGGGACGCCACAGTTCAGATAAGTGTTTTTAATTTACTTTAAGTCATTTAGAATTACTTGTTAATATAGGGGAGTTGGAGGCGGGGGCTGCCAGAGATTTGCCTTCTCCACGTTTTCCACTGAATGCGGAGGAGGTAAATCTCGGCACAGTCGGCGGGCAGAGCGGAGGTCTCTGCCAGGGCTTAGTTACTTCTTACTTTCTATTCCTACTAGTAAAATTTGGGCCTTGTGTATACTTACTATTGACTTTTTTTCCAACTCCCATTCTAATGTATGTTATCCCTGTAACTCCCTGTTTTCTATAGGTCCTGTCCCTGCAGCTGACTTTTTCCAGTCTATAACTTTTTTCTGCTCTCTTTTTTAGTAAGATTTCCCTTGCCTCTCTTTTACATGTGTTCTAAAAGGAGAACATATTTTTGGTGACGTAAAGAGGATCGCAGCCAGGCCCAAGTATTCTATTCACCAAACATGTTGGTTGAGAAGGCCTACTTGAGCAAAGAGTGAAAACGTACAGTGACACATGATACAGTGGTCATGGACCCCAATGTTGTCTTATACTAGCTGTTTCCATGACAGTGCAGCATAAAAGGAAATGCCCTTTCCTTATCCCTTCATTAGGAGAAACAAATGTATGGTTGACTCAATGACTATCTGGTTTTTAAAATGTTGCTACCAACAAAGTAATAAACCTCCCAATGTAATTGTTTCGCTAGAAGATATTGATATATACCTAAGCTATCTGTGGTGAGGTCAGGGCCGGACTGGCCGTAGCGGGCACCGGGCAATCCCCCGGTGCGCCGCAAGGGTGGGGGCCGGATTTGGGCTCCTGGGGGCTGCTTTTGTTACAGGGCCATTTTTGCAGCAGAGCTGCAAAATCGGCCCTGTAACAAAATCGGCCGAAAACCGGGTCTGGCAAAGAGCTCGGCCGCACCCCCAACGGGAGGGTGGGGGGCGGCCGAGCACTTTGCCAGGGCCGGTTTTGGTTCTCAGTCCGGCCCTGGGTGAGGTATTGCTGTTGTACCTTGTGCAAAAAAAATGCTTAGGTGGATTATTAGGTATCTAAAATGGGTGTATTATGTTTATTACTAGGAGGACAGACCACCAGTGCAGCCACAATAAGCGCCAGCCAGCCAGGTACTTCAGCGGAGGCCCAGCCGGTCGAGGGAGGGGGAGAAGTCCCAGTGGTGGCAGTGACAAGTCAACTTGCTTTCTTATTAACAATACTATATTTGTTAAATGACGCAGATATCCCGCCCATCACCTGCGGCATGATGAAATCTGCAATGCCCAAATCAAAGAAAAGGTGTGTTTCCCCATGCCCACTCGGTCACCTACTAGTACTTCACTATTACATTCTTTCTGTCCCAAAAATGTTAATTCAGTCTCACATATGCCAAATGTTTTTGCCCAAGTGACTTATTTTATGGCTTCCATTACTTATCTAAAGTTTCAGTTTTTTACTTCAGTGAACTAATGTGACTGAGCAAAAGTGTAGTACATGATCAGTGATGATCAGTGATACCCAACCATTCCATAGATAAATCTCTACGCAGCCCAATCCCTATAACTTACCTCCCTATAGACTAACTTTCCCCATCGACAAGTGCAGGTATTTGTTGAAGATACTATGTAGTGGAGACCAGGCTCTTATGCATAAGGGCCTGATTTAGAATTTGGTGGATAGGGTACTCCATGACAAAGTGACAACTAAAACATATCCTGTTCACTGTACTACAGAGCATCATTTGTATTCTATGCACCGTCTACTGAGATACGGCATAAGGGATATCTGTTATCCGCCAAGTATGTGAAGGAGTATCCCATCTGCCAGACTCTATCAGCCCCCAAGTTTGGACTCCGGGTAGAATTGAAGAAGGATTCGGAGAAGAGCTTGGGCCTTAGAATTATATAACCAAACATGAAACAGCTGTCCCAAAAGCATGCAGCAGAGTAATCAGACCCACCAGCATAGCTCCGTTAATGTTGCATAGTCAAGTATTAATTGTGCATCATAAAATTGTGAGCCTTACTCATTAATAGCAGTTAATTCATTTAACACACAAAGTGTCTGTTCAGTTTCACCCGGAAAACCACCATCCCCCCTCCTCCATCATCGGACCACCTCCTCCACTGTGCCCTATGCGAGCTGCGCTGCTCAGATGCAAGATGACGATAGACACGTGCAGCAGAACCTGGGCCAGGAGGTGGCCACCCTTAAAATTGAACTGAATGCCCTCAAAGCCCTTTTGAATTGAACATATTTTGTGGTGGGGCCTCTTGTGGGTGGAGAAGGGAACAGGGGAGGTGGAGGAAAGGGTGAATGGAACATTTGGATTTTATTTTGCTTGAGGGAGTGGGTCTGTTGTGGGTGGACGAGGGGGATTTGGGAAGGAAAGTTGGTGAAATCGACTTTTTTGCTGCGGGAGTGGGCTGGGCCTGCTGTGGGTGGAGAGAGCGGATTTCAAATGTCAAAAAAGTGCTATCTGTATTTGCATTGCTGGTTAGCATAGCATTGTGGTTTTGTGATGAGAGCAAGACGAGAAGCTGTCTACTGAAACTGGCACACATTAAACTCTACTTCAACTTTTTTACTCCTTAGACTTTCCCGACCTGTAATCCCTTACCAACTATTTCTTCTTTTGTAGGTTACTGGGCAGGGTGAAAAGGAGGGATCATCTCGGTGTCCTCTGAGCCACTCCCCATACTGCCAATCACTTGTTTGTCCTCATCACTTTCACTTTCCATACTTATATGGCTTTTCAGAAACATTCCTTTTCCCTTGTCTCTCGGGTTGGGACTCGGACTCAACCAGGGTCCAATCAATTGTCCAGATCATTAGGACGGGGGCTTGGAGAACCCTTTATTATTCTTGTTGGGGATTGTAAAGCGAATGATTGAAGAGCAACATCTTGCTCACCAGGAAGATAAATCTCCTGTTCTGCTCCTACTTCAGGAGAAACTGTGGCTGGCTGCGGCTCCTGTTGTCCACTTACCTGAGATGAATGGGTGAACAAGTTATTTACCTTCAGTAATGCATTATCTGGTAGAGACTCTATCTAGCTGAAGATTCCTTACCTTTGAATTTCCCAGGCATCAGGCTGGATACGGAAACATTTGCTGAGCAATACCACATGCGCACGCTGTCGGGTGGTTCTATTAAGCTCTGTGTAACATCATTAGCAGCATCAGTTATGACGTCGCGGGGGCGCCACCCAGGTGCGTGGATGTAAGTACTTTTTGATTTTTCCACGCCAGAAGCCCAGAGCCACAAAGTAACTGACTTAGTCATGTGCGAAACTAGGGCCCTGAAAAGGGGAGTAACCCTAGCCCTAATAAAATCAGTCCGAAAAGCGGCGAGGCATGGGTGGGTCTGTAAGGAATCTACAACTAGATAGAGTCTCAACCAGATATATACCAAAGGTAAGTAACTTGTTCATCTGATAGAGACTTCTAGCTGCAGATTCCTTACCTTTGAATTAGATACCCAAGCCATACCATCCCGGCGGTCGGTGGCAGACAAATACCTTACACTAGAAAGTTCTGCAGGACGGAATGGGCAAAATGACTGTCCCTGTGGACCTGGCTGTCCAGGCAGTAGTGCTTGACAAACATGTGAAAAGCTGCCCATGGTGTTGCCTGACAGATGTTCAGGACTGCCTGAGCCAAATTTGTGTCGTAGCCTTTTCCCTTATGGAATAGGCCCTTAATCCCTCAGGGGGCTGCTTCTTGGCCAGGGGTAGTAGATCTTAATGCAGAGAACGACCCAAAGAGAGATGTTCCTTTGCGGCACTGCCCTCCCTCAGCTCCCACGTACCCCACAAAGAGTTGGTCGTCTACCTGGAACTCTTTTGTGCGATCAAGGTAGAACAACAACGCTCTTTTTGGGTCCAGGCAGTGAAGACGCTCCTCTTTCTTAGAGGCATGCGGGTGAGCAGAGAAGGTGGGCAGGGTGATGGATTGATCCAGGTGGAATGGGGTCACAATCTTGGGCAAAAATGAAGCACGGGTGCAAAGCACCACTTTGTCTGGAAAGGACATCATGTAGGGAAGCGTGCAAGATAACAGCTGCAACCCATTCACCCTTCAGGCAGATGTAATCTCGACAAAAAAGGCTGTCTTGATGGTAAGCAGCTGGAGGGGGCAGTTGTGTAAAGGCTTGAGGATCAAATTAAGGTCCCACTGTGGCATAACAGAGGTTGTGGGTAGAAACAAGTGATTCAGCTCCTTCAGAAACCTATTTACAATCGGAGACCTAAAGAGAGAAGGTTCGTCTGGCAGCTGCAAAAAAACAGAGAAGAAAGATAACCCTTGAGAGTTCCCAAGGCAGAACCCTGTTGGGCAAGGGTTAGAATAAATGGAAGCACAGTGGAAAGAGAAGCAGAAAGAGGTTCAATAGACCGTTCTGTACAATATACGTATACATATACTGTCTTAGTGGAGGCAAGCCTGGCTGCCAAAATAACGTTACATACTTCAGGAGAAAGGTCAAAAGCCATCAACTGCCACCGCCAATCTCCAAGCATGGAGGCGCAGAGTTGACAATTCAGGTGGAGAACCCTCCCCTGCTGATGCGACAGAAGATCCTATCAAAGGGACATCCTGATTAGAGGATCGATGCTCATTTTCAGAAGCTCTGGATACCAGACTCTCCTCGCCCAGTCCAGAGCCAGAAGGATGACTTGGGCCCAGTTGCTCATGATCTTCTTCAGAAGCCTGGGCAGGAGTGGTATGGAAGGAAAGGAGTACAGCAGGCCTGAGCTCCACTTGCGATGAAAGGAGTCACCAAGCGATAGCCGCCTTGGAATCTCCACCACGCAGTATTGCTGGCACTATACGTTCTTCAAAGGCAAACTAATCTAACCACGGTTCTCCTCACTGCCGAGAGAGACCTTGTGCCACCTCTGACTGGAGATGCCTTTCGTGATTCGCTAGGCATCGACAACTATATTCATCCACCCTGACATTCAGTGAACCTGTCAGGTGTCGAACCACCAGGGCAATGCCCTGCTGTTCAAGCAATGTCCAGAGACACAGGGCCTCTCGTTAAGGGGTTCATGACCCCACCCGCCATGCTTGTTGCAATACCACATGGTGGTGGTGTTGTGCATGAACACCTGCATTAACTTCTGTTTCACAGAGGGAAGGAATGCCTTCAATGCAAACGAAATCGTTCAAAGCTTAAAAAAATTGATATGGAGACCAGTGTCCCCTGATCTCCATCTCTCCCAGATGGCTGCCCCATACCAGAAGTGACGCATTCGTCACGACTGTGAGCTCTGGTTGGGGAACGGAGAGGGGTCTGCCATTGACCCAATCGCGGTTCATCAATCACCACTGCAGATCTGTCGCAGTTCCTTCCGGGATCTGGACCACATCGGTGAGATTACCTCTATGATGTGCCCACTGGAACTTCAGGTTCCACTGCAGAGCCCACATACCCCACCTGAATAACACCAAAGGGTCTAGCTCAAATCAGTAAGGCTGAGCCTTCAATCAGTAAACAACAAAAAGCCAGTACTGATATTTCTATCAATGCCTCTGAAGGGAAACAGACACCACCAACTTCAAAGGTGGTTATCTTTCGAAATCAATTCGAATACGTATATGAAATGTTAGCGAACAAAATTTGTTATTTTATTTTAACAAAATCTCATGATTTAGCAAATTTCAATATTATACCAAAAACCTAAGACCACACATTTTAACTTACAGAGCCTAAAGAGACTCACAGCGAAGAAAAACACAAATGCTGGACAACATTAAAGACAAATCACTTACTTGCATAGACAGGCAAACACATGGAACATATACAAAACATTATAGTCTTGTTACATTATTTTTTGACACAACAAAATGGGCCATGATTGATAAATAAAAAGACAATCACAGGTAACAGTGTCTCCTTAAACTTATAAATACATTCCACTTGTTACATAGCCCGAGTGAAACAAGACAAAAGCACAATATACTGGTCGAAGCGTTTCGAACCCCGTAGATTTAAGGTGGGGTTCTCTTCAGGACCACTCTCTACAAAACAGAATAAAAGTTGATAAGGAGAATGTATGTTTATAAACACCAATGCTCTAAATTAAATATGCCAGTATGCTCCGTTCTAAAACCGCCTAGCTTACCTATTTAGGACGAAATCAGCCATTTCGTCTTGTGAATAAACACATATGCCAAATGGTTTCTGCAAGACAAAAGAGAGCCTGGTGGACACCACGCGAAAATCTTCTACAGAAAAAAGAAAAACCTCAAATGGACAAAAATGTTTGTGTAACGACTTTCTGTCCCAATTCAAACTCATTAAAGAAAGTGATTAAACAAAATTGGCATTTGATTGAGAATGTGGATCCAGCCTTTAAATATTTCCCTTTGTTTGCTATGAGAAAAGAAAGAAGTATATCAAACCAAATTGTACGAGCTGTACTTCCGAGAATGTCTCCTAAAAACACCATTCGGGAACAATTTGGACTACCACCAATACAAGGCCACCATAAATGTGGAACTTGTACATGTTGTGACAAAACTATTGAAGGCACTCTCTTTTCCCATGAAAATATTAATTGGAAACATGAAACTTACACCAATTGTAAAACGAAAAATGCAGTATATGGCATCTCATGTCCTTGCCCCAAACTCTATATTGGGAAAACAACACAAGAATTTCACCACAGGATTACCCAACATAAATCTCGTATTAAGAGAAATGTACAGACAGCGCCACTTGTGAATCACTGGCACAATCATAACCATCAAGATAAAGATTTGACTTGGACAATTATATCCAAGGTTGAACAATATCCTCGTGGGGGAGATTTGGAAGAGAAATGAAATCGCCGTGAGGCATTACTTATTGTCAAATTTAATACAGCCGTAGATGGCTTGAATGAGCTTTCTGAAATTTATAAACTTTAAATGAAGTTTTTGTTTTGGAAATAAAACGATCCACGATCATATGTCAATTTTAAGGGAGACGGTCCAGTATATTCCATTTGATCGTTTAATTAGGCCGAATCCAACTGCCTTCATTACAAGTTTCAACAACGTTATTTTTTCGCTTTTTACATTGCCATTCGCTAATTAGCATGATGCACTAGTCATCTCTTTTGTCACCGTTATGACTATGTCTATGTAAATGTAGACTCTTTGACTGTGGGATTTTTAATTTCAATTATGATCCCCATGCCAATAAAGTTTGTAAAAAAATGACCGTCACTTTAAGGACTCGCTTTCCCATGAGGCATGCGAGCGGAGTAGTTTCTTTCCGTAACGTGCACCCGGAAGTGTAAGACTCTCAAGCAGGACGTGGACACTCAGGTGTTTATCCGATATTAATTGAGGTCGTACATCGCATATCGCAAATGGCTAACTAGGTAAGAAATATTTTATTTGTTTCGCCACCTCGACTTAAGCACTGCGCACACCTCCCGGCCCTCTATGATATTTAACCATGTTGTCCTTCGCGGTTTATTTTCAGGCTTGGACTTAAATTATGAAGTTCCTTTCTTCTAATGATATAAACTTTCCTAAAAGCGGATTATAAGGTATGTTAAGTGAACCAGATCCAAAACGACTAAGAATTCTTTATGGACCTACCGTCCTCCCTCCTTTCTTCCTTTTTTTAAAAATACCGTTTTTTCTGTTTATACAGGTCCTGAAGAGAACCCCACCTTAAATCTACGGGATTCGAAACGCGTCGACCAGTATATTGTGCTTTTGTCTTGTTTCACTCGGGCTATGTAACAAGTGGAATGTATTTATAAGTTTAAGGAAACTCTGTTACCTGTGATTGTTTTTTTATTTGTCAATCATGGCCCATCTTGTTGTGTCAAAAAATAATGTAACAAGACTAGAATGTTTTGTATATGTTCCATGTGTTTGCCTGTCTATGTAAGTGAGTGATTTGTCTTTAAAGTTTTCCAGCATTTGTGTTTTTCTTCGCTTTGAGTCTCTTTAGGCTCTGTAAGTTAAAATGTGTGGTCTTAGGTTTTTGGTATAATATTGAAATTTGCTAAATCATGAGATTTTGTTAAAATAAAATAACAAATTTTGTTCGCTAACATTTCATATATGTATTCGAATTGATTTCGAAAGATAACCACCTTTGATGTTGGTGGTGTCTGTTTCCCTTCAGAGGAATTGATAGAAATATCAGTACTGGCTTTTTGTACCAACAGGGTGCAAGAGGCCATGAGGCCCACCAGCTGCAGAGTCAGTCTCAATGAAATCCAGGATTGAGGCTGAAACATCGGAATCATAACCTGAATATCCTGGACTCGAGGCTCTGGAGGATAGATCTGAAACTGCACTGTGTCCAGAACAGCCCTGATTAAAGGGAGTATCTGAGAAAAAGTCAGGTGTGACTTTGGCACCTTTAAAGAGAACCCCAGTGCACGCAGGAGGTCTGCCGTAGTCTGAAGGTGGGAGACGACAGCCTGGGGCGAGGCCGCCTTCAACAGCCAGTCGTTGAGGTAGGGGAAGACAGACACCCCTAACCTGCGCAGATGAGCTGCAACCACTGCCATCACCTTGGTAAACACCTAAGGGACACTGGTAAGGCAGAAGGGGAGCACGGTGAACTGAAAGTGTTCATGGCCAACCTAGAACCCCAGGTAATGCCAGTGGCCCTGCAGGATGGGGATATGAAAATACGCATCCTGCAGGTCCAACACTACCATCCAGACTTCTTGGTCTAGGGCAGACAAGACCTGAGCTAAAGTGAGCATCTTGAACTTTTTCTTTTTGAGGAGGAGACTGAGGGTCAAAGATCTCAAATGGGTCGCAACCTTTCGGAATCAGACAGTAGCAGGAATAACACCCACTGCCTGCTTGTGAATCTGGGACCCTTTATAGCTCCCTTGGTCAAGAGAGCTGTAAGTTCCTCCTGAAGCAATTTTAAATGATCCTCCATCAGCCGTTCCCGATTTGGCAGAATGGGAGGAGGAAAAGAAAAGAAAGGCAGAGAATAGCCCTCCTGAATGATCTGCAAGACCTACTTGTCCGATGTTATGGACCTCCAGTGGGGGAGATAATAGGGGATTCTCCCACCAACTATAGTGGTTTGGTCTAGCAGAGTCAGACTAGGAGGGCTTGGAGGCTGCAGCTGCCAAGGGCAGGGTGGCTGATGACTTCTGGCTTCTATTCCTAGATCAGAATGAATCGTGTCCACGTCCCAGCACAGCTTGGGAAGTCTGCACAGGACGGTGGCTGGGATAGGACTGGCACAGCTGGAAACCCCTTCCATTGCCATGAAAGGGGTGAAAGCTAGACTGGCCATGAATATAGAAGAGAGGCACAAGGATCCAGCTGTAGCTCAATCAATCAATCAAACATTTGTAGAGCGCACTACATACCCATGAGGGTCTCAAGGCTCTGGGAGGGGGGGGCCGCTACTGATCAAACAGCCAGGTCTTGAGTAACCTCCTGAAGGTCGGCAGGTCTTGGGTCTGTCGTAGGCTCAGTGGGAGGGTGTTCCAGGTCTTGGCGGCGAGGTGGGAGAAGGATCTCCCGCCAGTGGTTGTTCTTCAGATGCGCGGGACGGTGGCGAGTACGAGGTAGGCGGAGCGGAGCTGGCGGTTGGGGATTTAGAAGGAAAGTCATCTGTTGAGGTAGGATGGGCCAGTCTTTGGGAGTGCCGTGTGTGCATGGATGAGGAGGTTGAAGGATATCCTCTTGTTGACAGGCAGCCAGTGCAGGTTTCTCAGGTGGGTGATGATGTGGCCGTGGCATGGTACGTCGAGGATCAGTCGGGCCGAGGCGTTTTGGATGCGTTGCAGTCGTTTGATGAGCTTGGTCAGGGCTCCCGCATAAAGGGCGTTTCTGTAGTCGAGTCTGCTGCTGACGAGGGCCTGGGTGACTGTTCTTCTTGTATCTGTCGGGATCCAACTGTAGATCTTGCGGAGCATGTGGAGGGTGTTGAAGCAGGAGGAGGAGACGGCGTTGATTTGCTTGGTCATGGAGAGCGTTGAGTCGAGGATGATTCCCAGGTTTTGTGCGTGGTCTGTGGGTGTCGGGGCTGCCCCCAGTACGGTCGGCCACCTGGAGTTGTCCTAGGCTGAAGGGTTGGAGCCGAGGATGAGGACCTCCATTTTGTTCGTGTTCAGCTTCAGTCGGCTGATCTTCATCCAGTCGGCGACGGCCTTCATTCCTTCGTGGAGGTTGGCTTTGGTGGTGATGGGGTCCATGGTGAGGGAGAGGATCAGTTGAGTGCCTTCGGCATAGGAGATTATGTTGAGGTCGTGCTGTTGGGCGACGTGTGCGAGCGGGGCCATGTGAATGTTGAACAGTGTCGGGCTGAGGGAAGATCCCTGGGGTATGCCGCAGATGATCTCGGAGGCTTCGGATCGGAATGGGGGAGGCGGACGCTGCGGGTTCTGCTGGAGAGGAAGGAGGTGGTCCATTCCATAGCTTTGTCTCGGATCCCTACGGCGTGGAGGCATGCACGTAGTTTGCAGTGGCAGACGGTGTCGAAAGCGCCGGAGAGGTCCAGGAGGATGAGGGCTGCAGTTTCACCGTTGTCCAGCAGGGTCCTGATGTTGTCGTGGTGGCGATGAGGGCGGTCTCGGTGCTGTGGTTGCTGCGGAAACCTGACTGGGAATGGTCCAGGATTCTGTTTTCTTCGAGGTATCAAGTTAGCTGTCTGTTGACGATCTTTTTGATGACCTTGGCCGGGAACGGGAGCAGAGAGATGGGCCGGAAGTTCTTGAGGTCTCTAGGGTCTGCCTTGGGTTTGTTGAGTAGGGCGTTGATCTCGGTGTGTTTCCAGCTCTCTGGGAAGGTCACGGTCTCGAGGGAGAGATTGATGACGTTGCGCAGGTGGGGTGCGATGGAGCTGCTGGCTTTGTTGAAGACGTGGTGTTGGAATGGGTCTGACGGGGAGCCGGAGTGGATTGTGCTCATGGTCTTGATGGTGTCAATGATGCTCACGCTGGCCCAGGCTAGCAGGGGGTCGTGGTCGATGGTGTGCAGAGAGTCTGTTGTGTTGCTGTCTGTTGGGGCTGTCTGGGTGTTGAAGCTGTCGTGGATGTCTGCTATCTTGCGGTGGAAAAAAGTGGCGAGGGAGTCGCACAGGGCTTGCGACGGCGGGATGTCGTTGGTGTTGGATCTGGGGTTGGAGAGTTCCTTCACGATGTTGAAGAGCTCCTTGCTATTGTGTGCATTGTTGTCGAGGCGGTCTTTGAAGGAGGTCCTCATGACAGTCCTGATGAGGTGATGGTGGTTGCGGGTGGCGTCCTTGTGGTCTGGAGTCTGTTCGCTGTGCCATTTCTTCTCTAGTTTCCTGCAGGTTCACTTGGAGGCTAGGAGTTCTGGGGTGAACCAGCTGGCCCTCTTGCTGGTGTCTCTGTGAGGGGGTTTCTTCAGCGGGGCGAGGGTGTTGGCGCAGTCGTCGATCTAGTGTCTGAGGCTGTGGGCAGCGTCATCGGTGTTGGAGGTTTCGGTGGGTGGTTTGAGAGTGAGGTTTGCATGTAGTTGGTGAGGTTCAATTGAGTTCTTGAACCTCACTAGGGTCAAATCTGCCTTCTCCCCAAAAAGATGGGTTCCATCAAAAGGCATGTCCATCAAATTTGCCTGGATAGCGCCCAGGAAGACAGTTGTCCGAATCCAGGATAGGCGCCTCAAGACCACTGTCATGAAAATCAATCTGCCAAGTGAATCCGTCATATCAAGGCCACACCTTATAGCGAATTATGCTGCATTTCTGCCATCCTTAACTGCCTGAGAGAGCACAGACTGGGCCTCCTCCGGGACTTGTGTCAGCACTTGAGCAAACGTCGCCCAAAGGGAGTGGGAGAAATGGCTCAATACTCGTGTAGTATTCAGCGACCGCAATGCTAGGTTGGAGGAAAAAACATCTAAGCAAGTGAATCCAGCCTCTTGGATCCCATATCTGAAGGGGTGGAAGGGAATGCGCCATGGGATGTACCAAACTATCGCGGTGAGGTTTTGGCTGACAAACTTTGGGTCGCCCGGAGCTGGCGGCGTGCAATTGTCCTATTCACAAGAGCCCCTGTGTTAGGGTTGGACCACGTACCTAGAAGGACATCAGTTAGTGTTTCATTAAAGGGCAAAACGGGTTCGAGGGTGGGAGCCCAGGTTGAAGCACTTCAGTCAGGAGATTAGTTCTGACCTGCACATAAAGCAGCTCTAGTCACAGGACCTCAGCCGCCCTTTTAACCACCATGGCAGCACATGCTTACTCCTCCGTAGCCACAGTTGAGGGAGAGAGTAAGCCATTATCTGGAAAAGTGTCCTGTCCACTGGCTTCCCCAAGTTCCCCTTACCAGTCCAACTGTTCTGCCGAGTCATCCTAGTGTTCCAAAGGGTTCATAGACCCCTACCATTACGCTCACAAGCCTAACACAACCTCAAAGTGTTTAGGTGACAACATAGGACCCCCGGTTTTAATCGCATTCGAATCGGCGTCGAGTGACACCGTTCCGACTCCGTGTTGTTGGCGGTAGGGATGGGGCAGGCACCGCTGGCGCCAAAGGCACCGACTTCGGGTCTGATGCCAGGGGAGGTTGCGATGGCACGACCAGCGTCGACTGGGATTCTGAATCGGATCCCCGAGGCCCCACAGGACATGGCTGAGTCGATGGCATCGAATCCGATGGGGCCCCTTCCGATCCCGCAGGGCCCGAGGGTTCACCAGAGGGGTCGGCCCACTCAAACACATGGTTCATGACCTTGTAGAATTCTTTAATTTGAGTGGGGGGTCCCTCCGGCTCCCAGAAAGGGTGGGAGGTGTAAGGCCGACCTTGACTCCCGCGCCGCAGAACCATGCCTAGTGCGCCTTACCTCTTTTGTCGACAGCCGAGACGAAGATGAAGTTCGCTTGGACTTCTTCTTCTTCTTGTGCCTCTTCCCCGAGTGTCTCAAAGACCTCGAGTGGGACGAAGAGGACTTTGGGCCCCAGGAGCAGTCTTGTGGCCTCCTAGTCTTCGATAGGGACCTGGGACCTCTGCAGAGTATCGCTGGATGGTGTTGACTGCCGATCCGCAAGGAGCTGTTAGCCCGCTCCCACAAGCCCTTATGAGCCATGGGCTGATAGTCCAAGCACAGCTTTGAATCGTGGTTGCTCTCCAGACACCAGAGACAGACGAGGTGAGGGTTGGTAACCAACATCATGCGGTGGCAGGCACCGTATGGCTTGAACCCTGTCTACCTCAAAGACATCCTTGCGCACACAGCTGACAAAAGATCGAGAAAAAGCTTCTCAATAAGCAACAGAGTGGAAGCTCTTCCCGGATCGGTGCTTAACTGGCATGGAAAGAAAAGAACCAACGCTGCTGATGACACCATACGGAGCCGAATGGAGCCACCCGACAGAGTGCGCAAGGGGTATTGCTCAGCACACATTTCTGGATTCAGCCTGATGCCTGGGAAATTCAAAAGAAAGGAATCTGTAGCTAGAAGGCTCTATCAGATACTAGTTTACTGCTGCGATAAATCCAGTTCAGGCTTGTTGCCATAACTGCAGTAGCTGCATCACTGAGATACTTGGGCTTAGATTTAGGTTGGGGTGGTGCTGTTGTGATGGGGGAGTGCTGCCCCCTGCCTTTTGCTGCACAGAGGAGGGTGCAGGAGGTACAATGAATTTCCTGAAAAAAGTGGAGGCCGGCACGCCAGTGATGGCAATATCCTTCTTCTTCTTCTCACTTGCCACTTTCTTGGCAGGAACATAGTTCTTTGGGACCATCTTCCAGTTCTTTCTTAGCTCTAGCAGTTGTCACTTAGCTGCACAAGCTGAAATGGAGGATGACTCAGCTGGTGTCCATCACTGCCGGCCTTCTGTGTGGCTGTAATGTGTGCGATGATGTCTCTTGTGTCGCTAAAAGCAAACAAACACAAATACATTTTAGTGAAACGTGGCATTTGCAGTATGATTCTACAAATAATATAATTTAGTGAGGTCACATCACAAATAATTAACAATAGTGTATCCATTCCAAACCATGATAACATGATGGTTCAATAACATACAGATTGAAAAGTTTACTTTATGTGCCTTTAAGGCCTATGAGATACCTGTGACAGGCAGGAGGAGCAGGTAGAAAATGGAATAATCCTTACAAAAAATATTGCTGGTCTGCACCTATGGCAGGAGGCGGAGGCAGGGGGAAAATTGAATAATGCTTATAGATTATTGCTGGTGTGTGCCTATAGCAGGTGGCGTGTGCAAGGGGAAAATGGAATAATACTTTTTAAAAACGTATTGCTTGTGTGTGTCTAAGGGAGGTGGTGCATGCAAGAGGAAAATAGAATAGCCCTTAAAACATTTTTTTCTGGTGTGCGCCTATGGCAGGGGGCTGGTGCAGGGGGGAGATGGAATAATCCTTAAAAAAAATAATAGCTGGTGTCAGCCAATAGCAGACAGAGGGTGCAGGGAAAAATCTAATAATTGAAAGAAAATTATTTTTGGTGTCTCCCTAGGGACTGTGATAAATCCTCTGGAAGGCAAAGAGGCACAGGGGGAAGTGGAAAAATGCATTAAAAACACTGTACATACATACTACAATCATCCTCAAGCATATTAAGCTCACAGCAGTGAATAAAGAAAACATAAATTAAAAACAAAAAGAAATAGGCCTCTTCTATCAATGTCCCTAGAAAATGGGCTTGACAAGTGAAGGAAAAGGAACACCCTGGCTACACCAAATGGTCGCACTGACACATGGCCACCTAGGGTGTAGGCATGGTCATCTAAGAACACATGTAGGCCTATAGCAAAAAGCACACTCACTACAAAATATAAAATGGCCACCCTGCCACATGGCATAGAGAACAAAGACAAAATAGTCGCCTGTGGCAAACACACACATGCACACTAGCTACACAAAGAAAATGGCCACTTGACCAGCAAGAAAGGAGGCATGGTAAACAAAAAAGAAATCACTTCCATTAAAATCAGCACTGCCAAAATCGAAACTTATATGCCATCTCAAGGCATCAAAATGCACCACACCAAAATACTTTTACACTGTACAAAGAAATGTAAAATACAAAAAAACATAAATTTCCATCCAAGGCCATCCCTAAATAAATAGATGTTTAAAAAAAAAAAGCATATGCCACATAAACAACAGTTGCTTAATATATCTGTACCCAATGCCAATCCAAAAGTCCTTTAACTTACTAAAACCCCTTATAAATCTAATGGTATATGCAGTAGGAAATGCAGACAAAGAAGAGAGCAACGCTTACCCCTCAAAATCCAAATAAAAAGTGAACAACAGGATTAACTAAGCACCAGGAGGAGCCTTCTGTACAGGAAGAGGAAGTTGGAACCTCTACGGCACTTCTTTCCTGTTGAAGAAAAAGTCAAATAAAAAGTGTGTTTCGTGCTTAGAAATACTTTATTTCGGCCAAAGGCCATAAAAGTTTCATATCAATACAAAATATTCACAAGATATTCAATTGCCTATACTTGACAGTGCTATATACATGTGTTGAATACCCGCATGATATGATCTAAAATGCATCAAGCAATATATGTAAAATATTCTTGGTAAAATGATCGTCAATCTCAGGATAAAACAATATAAACTGGTCACTAAGAATTCCAGTGCACCCCCCCCCGTTGTATCCATTTTTTAAATTGGCTAACACCTTTATAATACAATTAAAATAACTGATTGTTTTGTGCAATTCAAAGTGCTTTCCCAGTTATGAGTGTGTTATTCATTGGGACATCACAGCTTTAGCCCCATTTTGCTTCTTACAAGTCTTACTACAAACAAATATCAGGATAAGGCAAATATTACATACCGTACAGTGATAACTGTCAACTCCCTCAATGCATCTTGGTGCTTCCTAAATCCCAGTGTGTTGCACAACGGTCCTATCCATTTCCTCCTTGCCTGAGCATAAGAGCAGAAGAATAGGATATGTGCTGTATTTTCAGTGGACCCTAAAGTGATGTAGTGCATAAAGTGCTGGAGCGGTCTCCCTTTGTTCCCCAATTTGATGTATAGTTCTTTTTTTTTTTTTTTTTTTTTTTGAAAATTTTTATTGTGCAGAAAGAAGGGTACAAGCACGGGCCTACAACCACCTGGGCCGGCCGCTAGTAGGTAAAAAGTTCAAACAGTGCAAACACAATGACTGGCCCACCGGGGCTCCGCACCCTACAGAAGATCAGACTGCACATAAAGGAAATCAGGATACACCCTTTTAACATAAATAACAACTTAAAACAAAAGCGAGGCAAGAAAACATGAGATGGGCGTCGGGCCACAGCAGGGGCACTTCCATACCCGACCACCCGATGGCAGTCAAGAAGAAGGGGAACTAAGAGGTAGGGGGGGGAGAAACGGGAATACCAAATCTATACTCAGATGTTGATGTATAGTTCTTGATCTACAAAGTGCTGTACCTTAACTTCAAATACAGAATTCTTGCTAGATGTGGTTGTACATTGTCGAGAAATCCTTCGAAACTTGGGTTCGGTTTTATAGTAAGAAATTGAGTTGTTAGCCTTCCCAATCTTGGGTCACAGTGAAGTATGTTCAGGGTATGTAGCCAGTAAGTTCTCTTCAGTACATTTTTGCAACTTGATGTAAAGCTATACGGCTCGGTCCAGTATGAACTGAGGCCTAACTCTATAAGCCATTTCTTGACAAATCTTAGCCAAGGGAAAGTGAGACATATGTCATTGGCTAAGAGTTCTCTTACACCTTCTCTGTAATCGGCTAATTTTGGTTTTATCAACAAGTGTATCAAATCGATCAGTGGTTGCAGTATTGAAATTTGCCCCATACGCTTCATATTTAGATCGTGGAATATTGGAATAAGTGGTGTTGATGAAGGTAATCCCATTAGTCTCCTCGCAAACTTATTTTCCCCATTTGTTAGTTGTTTAGTGTCACCAATACCTCAGAGTTCTGATCCATACAATGCTTCTGCCTGCACCTTGCATTTATATAACTCAAGGGCTGGTGTCAAGGGTTTGCTTGAGGATAAGCTGTACTTTCGAGGACAGCCCCTGCCCCCATGGGCGAGCCGTAATGCTGAGTGGTTTACCTACTGTTTCCATGATAATTTTGAATCAAGTAATATACCCAAGTAAGTAAAATTTGAGGTGTGTTTTAATTTTCGGTTGTTCAACTAAAAATTCTTTCTAATACCCTTATGGAGATTTATGGCCATATACTTAGTTTTACAAGTATTTATTTCTAGGCCTTTTGCATTGCAGTATCTGTTAAAATCGTCCATTAAGTTTTGTAAGCCCCTGGGTGTCCTTAGAAATCAGGATGGTATCATCTGCGAATAATAACGCTGGTACCAAATTCCCGTTCAACTTCGGGGGGTCATTTTGGGTTTTTTGTAGGTGGTCAACCACGTCATTGATATAGAGTGAGAACAGGGTAGGGGCGTGTACACATCCCTGTCTCACTCCTCTATCTATTGGGATTGGTCCAGTGAGCTCCCCATTCATGCCCCAGCAAACTCTAGCATAATTATAGCAGTGTAGCCTTATTATCTGTGCTAACAGGCTTGCAGGAACTTCCTATTTTTTTAGTGAGTCCCACAATAAACATCTGGGTATGAGGGCAAAGGCCGCCCTCAGGTCTACAAATGCTATATCGATGTGGTCCCCCTTTACTTTGACATATTTCCAAATGATGCATAACAGTTTGAAGACTTGATTCACGGTACTTGTGCAAGATCTAAATCCTGCCTGGTACGGGGACATTATGTTGTTGGTCTCTATCCATTCATCGAGCCTGTTCAATAGTTGTCTGGCGTAGATTTGTTGGAGCACGTCTATCAGGCTAATTGGCCTGCAATTCTCAGGTTTCTGTTTGCTGCCTTGTTTGTGGATGGGGACAATTTCAGACCCTTTCCACGTTGCCGATACTGTGCTCCTGCTGCTATAGTATTACGGATTAGGTTGACATACGGGACTCAAGCCTTTTTGTCATGCTTAAACCGATCTCCGGGGAGTCTATCTAGTCCCGGGGCTTTTCCCTGCTTTATGGTATCTATTGCATGTTCAGTTTCTTTCAGCATAAAAATGATCACTTCTCTGTCTCCCTCCTTGCTAGCAGGCTCACAGTATTTGGTAGAAACACCTTCACTTCCAGATACACACCGACCCCAAGACCACCCTCAGAGGCACCCTCGTCTAAAGACCCCCGGGACCACGCACACAATTCAGCGAAGCCATCGCAGACTTAGTCAGCCCGCATGCCCTTACCTCCTCAGACTACATCCTCCTAGGAGACCTCAACTTCCACCTGGAGAACAACAATGACAGCAACACCGCCACCCTGCTGGACAACCTCGCCAACCTCGGACTCAAGCAACTGGTGAACACCCCCACCCACATCGCCGGCCACACGCTTGACCCCATCTTCTCCTCCAGCAAGCACATCTCCTTCAGCCACTCCACCGGACTGCACTGGACAGACCACAGCTGCGTCCACTTCAACTTCAGGAGAACCACGACCCACAACCACCCTCAACAGGTTCCCCGCAGAAGCTGGAGCAAGATCACCGCCGACCAGCTCACCACCTCCCTCAGCCAGAACCCCCCCACCAACATGAAGGACCCCAACGAAGCAGCCCGCAACCTCACACAGTGGCTCACGAACTGCGCTGATGACCTCGCACCACTGAAGAACCCCCCCAGCAGACACGGCAGCAAGAAAGCCTCCTGGTTCACCAACGACCTCAAAAACTCCAAGAAAACCTGCCGTACCCTCGAGAAAGCCTGGCGCCATGACCAGACTACAGAAAACATGACAGCCCTCAAGAACGCCACCCGCAAACACCACCAACTGATCCGCACCACCAAAAGGACCACATTCAAAGAACGACTGGACAACAACTCCCACAACAGCAAGGAACTCTTCAGCATCGTCAAAGAGCTCTCCAGCCCCAGCGCCTGCAACAACGACATCACACCCTCGCAGGACCTCTGCGACTCACTCGCCTCGTCCTTTCACCACAAGATTGCCGACATACACAACAGTTTTGGCGCACAGACCGCACACCCTACCACCGATCCGGCGCCCCCCACCACCACCTGGCTCCCCAATCGACCCCTGCCCACACCACATCTTCAACAAAGCCGACTCCATCATCGCACCCCAACTCCGGAACATCATCAACAGCTCCTGCGCATCCGCCACCTTCCCAGAGAGCTGGAAACACGCCGAGCTCAGCGCCCTCCTGAAGAAACCCACCGCGGACCCCACGGACCTCAAGAACTTCCACCCCATCTCGCTCCTCCCCTTTCTGGCCAAAGTCATCGAGAAGGTCGTCAACAAACAACTCTCCGCCTTCCTCGAGACCAACGGATCCCTCGACCCCTCGCAGTCCGGCTTCCGAGCAAACCACAGCACCGAGACCGCCCTCATCGCAGCCACCGACGACATCAGGTCCCTGCTCGACAACGGGGAAACAGCTGCCCTCATCCTCCTGGACCTCTCGCAGCCTTCGACACTGTATGCCATTGCACCCTGATACAGCGCCTCAGCAACATCGGAATCCAAGGAAAGGCCTTGGAATGGATCATCTCGTTCCTCGCCGGCAGAACCCAGAGAGTCTGCCTTCCCCCGTTCCGGTCCGTGGCCACCGAAGTCATCTACGGCGTCCCGCAAAGATCCTCGCTCAGCCCCACCCTCTTCAACGTCTACATGAGCCCCCTCGCAGCCATCGCACGCCAACACAACCTCAACATCATCTCCTACGCCGAGAACACCCAGCTGATCCTCTCCCTCACCAACGACCCCACCACAGCCAGAGCCAACCTCCAGCAAGGAATGAAAGACGTCGCGGAATGGATGAAGCTCAGCCGGCTGAAACTGAACTCAGATAAGACGGAAGTCCTCATCCTGGGAACATCCCCCTCCACCTGGGACGACTCCTGGTGGCCTCCTGCCCTGGGCTCCGCTCCAAAGCCAACGGACCATGCTCGCAACCTGGGCTTCATCCTGGACTCCTCCCTCACGATGACCAACCAAGTCAACGCCGTCTCGCCATCCTGCTTCAACACCCTGCGCATGCTCCGAAATATCTTCCGGTGGATCCCCACCGACACCAGGAAGACGGTCACCCAGGCCCTCATCAGCAGCCGACTGGACTACGGAAACACCCTCTACGCTGGAACCACAGCCAAACTACAGAAAAGACTCCAGCGCATACAGAACGCCTCTGCACGACTTATACTGGACACCCCCCGCTTCAGCCACATCTCTCCCCAGCTAAGAGACCTGCACTGGCTCCCCATCAGCAAGAGGATCACGTTCAGACTCCTCACCCACGCACACAAGGCTCTCCACGACATGGGACCCACATACCTCAACAACCGCCTCACATTCTACACACCCACCCGCCACCTCCGCTCCACCAGCCTCGCCCTCGCCACCGTCCCGCGCATCCGCAAGACCACCACCGGAGGAAGATCCTTCTCCTACCTGGTGGCCAAGACATGGAACTCCCTCCCCACCCATTTACGACTGACCCAGAACCATCTCTCCTTCAGGAAACAGCTCAAGACCTGGCTCTTCGAGCAGTAGCGGATCCCCCTCCCCCCAGCGCCTTGAGACCCTACGGGTGAGTAGCGCGCTTTACAAATTCATTGATTGATTGATTGATTGATAGGAACAGGCCGGAAGCTCGAATATAAATTAGTAAAGTGCTCGGTCCAACCTACCGGATCCAGGTGATCCTCTGTTCTTGCTACTTGGTCCTTGCCCCCACATGCGATTATTTTCCAGAACTCTGCCGAATTATTAGTTTTTACTGCCTGGAGGAGGTCCAACCAACTGTTCTCCTTCCATTTCTTCCTGGCAGTGGTCAATCTTTCCTGTGAATATCCCTAGCCCTCCTTATTGAGTCTGCGCTTCCCTGTTTTAAATTCTCGAGCAAGCAAGGGTTTGTTTTTATGCCTGTCTTACAGTTCAGCTTCAGTTTCTTCCTAGTATCTCTGGTAAGAAGGGGCTCTAGCTTTGCGACTGAGAGAGATGCATTGCAATTACTGACGTTTCACTTGTCATTACAAAGGCACCCACTACCTCTGCAAATGTGTTATAAATACTTATCATTAGCTCTGTGTTACCTGTGATCCGGGGCCATTTAATAGCTCTATGGTTGTTCCCTATTAGCCCTTGCTATGTAACCTGTTACTTCTAAACAAAGTGGCCGGTGGTCACTATCCTCTTTCGCGTCTATTCCAAAGCTCGCTATCCTGCTCCAACTGTGCATGCTGTGCATTATGTAATCTATTCTTGACTGCGAGCTACCACGTTTAAATGTGTTAAGAGGGGATTTAGCATCCCCGTTGTTAAACACCCTTCCACTACATGCCCTTAGGTGGTTTTCAATTGTAAGCTGCATTAGCTGTATTGTAACGTTGGTGCATGGTTTTGGCGGTACAGCCTCTAGCTGGGGCAAACCCATGGCCATGTCCTCATCCTAGACTTTCTAGGCCAGTTAGTGGTTCATTGGCACAGTTGAAGTCCCCACATACGATCACAGTATCACCGGGATCTACATGGTTCAGGGAAATGCCTAGTAAATCAATAACCTGAGAATTGAGATTGTACCTGGTTGGTCTGTTGTAGACGCTAAATAGGTAAAAACTTTCATTGTTATGGGTACTCCTGCCTAGATATACTACCAATAGATCGGGGAGTCTATAATATGGGCATTGGATCGCATTTCTATTTTAGTCCATGTCACAAGCCCCCCTGAGGGACTTCCTCTCTGCGATGGGGTAGCATTCTTGTAATATATTTTATATCCCAGCTTGAATTAGTAGCCATGTCTCCTGGAAGAAGAGATCGAATTTATCTATGTAGTTGTGGCAATCCAGATCCTCCAGGTTTTGTTTTAGGCCTGCAACATTCCAGAAGACTAAAGCTATAGACATTAGTTCTTTTGCTAGTACTTTGTGTGTTTGAATATTATGATCCATGAGGCAGAGCACACCCTCCGATCCGCTAGGGTTGCTAGAGATGCTACTTGAACCTACTTCTAGTAGAGGATCATCCTCATTTGGGTGGGGCACCTTCTGTTGGTCCATGTCACTAGGGCAGATATCGAAGTTGAGGTTCATGTCACTACGGCAGATATCTAAGCTGAGGAAAGGAGAAGGGCGTAATCTAGGGGGTTGATGAGCTTCCTTCAGGAGTCAGTCATTGAGTTCTAAAGTGGAACCACTAAGTCTTCCATCCGAGATTAATAATGTTGTTGGCATGAGGGGTATAGAATGCTTAAACTGAATAGTTGAGTCAGGGGAACAAATCTGGTCCTTTTACTGTCAACTCGATGCAATCAAATGGTTGACCTAGTAATGTGCATCTGTGCACCCTTATGATGTTGTCTCGAATCACCGAACGACCACCCCATACGTGGCAGATCCAATGGATCACTTTGTTGATCAGGGAGTCTTCCCCCTCATATCCCTGCCTCGTACCAAGTTTGGGGACATTAACCATAAAGATTTTATGGGCAGATGGCAAACGAGGAGGGACTGGCTGTGGTGCGTGGTTCCTACCATGATGAAACAATAGTTGCCCTTTAGACAGATCAGTGTTGTTGTTCCCCGGGTGGTTAGAGGAGCCATACACACCCGTTGGATTGAGAGGGTAGTTGGCTAGATTGACAGTGGGGTAATGAGATGTTTGGATGCGGGGGATAGCAGCTGGATGTAACTGGGGAGACCCATGGGTAGGGGTATCCTTTTGGCATGTGTATTACTTAGAAACTTCCTGAACCATCCGTTTAGTAGAATAGTTACTCTAAAATCCAATTTCCAGTTGATTTGTTATTTCTTGAGTAGAAAATATACTCAAGAAGAAGCCCTCTGAATGAGACTGTTCGCGACTGTCCGTGTGAGAAAATGATGCTCGAAGGCTTCCAAATGACCGGAAATCATGCTATGGGATTCCAAATCTCACCAGCAAGCTCACTTGCTGGAACATCACGTTGTTACCATTGTCATAGTGTTGCTGGAAAGGGAGCGCAATTCCACCTTGCGCAATTGGTGAAACTTGGCCAGAACTCCATGTTATAGAGTAACGTTGAATAACCCAATTCCGCAAGCGGAATGGAATTTTCTACCCACCACACAACAAGCATGTCTGGGCAGACCGAAGGCTATGCACAGTAGGTGTCCTGTGTACGAATAGCTCTCTACAGGCTTGCTTAGTAGGTTTTCATTAAATCAGGCATAACTAAACTAAACAATTGTTTCACAGTACTACATAATGTTTTCACCTTATTCGTACTCTGATATTGTTATTCTTATTATTGTAGACTTGCCTATTGCAAAATTATGTAAAAGTATCACCATTTTTACGAAAAGATATACAACAGTAGTTATAATATGATACCTATATTAATATATATATTTTAAAAGTATTTTCTTTTGTGTGGCTGATATCCATAGTAACTGTTCTTTATCTGTACTGAAAAGAAAAGAAAAAAACATTAGACATTTCAAAATTATTTTCAAACTTTTATGACAATTTGTCATTAGGGACAACTCAAAATCGTATATATCCAGCTCTCTAAAGCATAAATAGTGACATTAGCATGACTTTCAATTTCTTATGGGACGTGAGGATCTCAAGAAAGTTTTCTCTCTGTGTAGACCTATGTAAAGGGCAATAGCTGTGCACAGTAAGGTCTTGGTCATTTGAGGGATGTTTACTATCTTGAGGAGACGTAAGTGTAGAAGCACCATGGCCAGCTAATGAGGCTTCGATGTCTACAGAGAGTGTTTACTCCATGAACAGTTCTGTACAAGGAATAGACTTTCTATAGAAGGTGGTTTGTCCAGGATATAGTGTTTCCATTAATGGAGGTTTTTCACTCTTCGTATGGACTTCACTTGAAACCTCAGTACAAGCTGAATAGTACATGTAGCTTAACCACATTCTGTGTCATATAGCAAGGTTTTGGCCTCTTAAAAGTGCAGTTAGTTATAGTGAATATATCAAAATGTTCAACAAACTTTTTATGTTGTTCGTAGATAGTGCCATTTCACTAAGTAGATTCTTATAATCTTCATTAGAACCAGTAAGAGGTTAGCACTTGTGGCATTTAAAAGAAATGTGTATCATCCTTGAACTATGGAATAAAAAATGTTTTATATGTGGAAAAAACCCATAATAATTGTGCAAGTCAGACTATAAACTGAAAAGCACTGCACATCATTTTCTACATTTCTAAAGAACATAAAATAAGCTTATTTCTTAAACAAGTTTATACATACTACTCTAGAATAATTATAAAGTCATTCAAGATGTTGCTCGAAAGAAATTGAAGATGTAAAGCTGACATCACCCTTTCACATTTACTTTTGCAAACGATCTCTATATGTACTGACTTAAAATAACACTATGGGCCTGATTACAACTTTGGCGTAGTGGTGACGGAGAAATGCCGCCTGCGCTGCGCCAAAGCCGCACAAGCACCACCGACGGTGTGACGAGTTGCAAGTATGCAACTCGTAGTATGGTCGGTTGTACTTTGCTATTCCCGTGGTGGTACCTGGAAAACAGGCACCGCAATGGAAACAGGAAAAAAAATTCCAGTGCGGCATGGACGTGGACGTCAAAGCCATGCTGGAACTTTGTGGGGGTACATACAGGGGGGCACATGTTGTGCCCCCCTGAATGTATCCACATGGCAGGGTGGCCATGGAGGCTTTTAGAGCCCCCTTTGTTCCTGAACTGCCAGCCTTTTCATGGCGGGGCTCTATGGCGGACGGTGGACTGCCACTGCTGCATCACCACGAGTCTGACGGTCAGATGACCACCAGAATTGTAATCAGAACCTAAATACTAATTGAAGGCTTCCTCCCTTAAAACACAAGACCTAAAATGGTGCTTACCTTTGCTAGCCTACATGAAGACATTGATCTACAACACCTGGAATAAGTCTTGGTGTAAATCTATCTCTAAGATAAACTACTCTGTATTTACCACAAATTTTGTTTCAGAAATAAGAAATATGAGCTTGGTATATTCCATAGTAATCGGTGGCTGAATGTAAGACAACTGTCGTTATATTCAGTCAATCAAGATTTATTCTGTAAATATAATGTGTAGTGACTTCATCTAATATTCTCTCCCTCTCAGAAAATGATTCTGACAGCAGTGTATGTTTTCACTTCTATATTGATACCTGACCTGCTTTAAAGTTGGTGATATCTGTATTTATTTTTGTGTCACATATTCTAAACCTTTGTAGCATCAAGATGACATATTTGCTACTCGCCCCATCAAATAAATGTAATTGTAGTTCTGCTCTACAGAATGGACATTAATTATTCCGTAAAGATTTCTTCAGTAATTTATCAAATAATACTAATTTGCAATCCAGTTAGATATACAAAACACTCTGAATCAATGTCACTTCTTGATGAATGGTAGCAATTTACACATTCATGTTCCTAGGAATAGCGGAGTCCAAATAACTGATTGATTATAATACGTTAATTTTCTAGTATACTCAGCACTACCATAAGAAATTCCTAGGCATCTACTTGAGAATGTAAAGTAAATTTCGACTCACAAGTACACTGTCACATATACTTGTTACAGAATGAAACTCATGTTTACCAGTTCACACTACACTCAATAGAGTTCCTCAGTTGTTTCAGTAAGTGAGGATAACTGAAACAGAATAAGTACAGCCCCATCACAGTAACAGTTTACTTTAGATAAGTTTGTAAATTGAGACCCTTCCATATCATCTACTTCTATTTTTTACTATTCCTTTATGTCCTGCTTCACCCTCCCAACTTTGTGACTTTCGGTTTTCAAAGGTTTTATCAAACCTAAGCTTACTGGAGCTTGCACGTTTTTCAATAACAGTCTACAAAGATAGATGAGGAATGTACAGGCCGCTCAATCGGTTATACCGTATTATACAAGAGTTGTCTGCATTTACTTTGCTTTCAACCTTGAAAGTGGCCTAACATGTAAAAGTGCCATATAAAACATACCCTCTTTAAAAAAGTAGTGGCCTATATTTAGCATTGCTGCATCCAGACTTAATCCTTCTGATTTATGAATAGTGACAGCATTGGTCAAGTACAGAGAAAAATGATCTCTACACATGTAGAAATCTTTATTTTTTACAGAAAGCTAGCACTGCATCTTCTTTATTTGTTTTGGCTCTTCTATATAATGAACTCTCACCAAAACCTACTCATAATCAGTTTTATTGGGATATGTGATATAATCTACCACATTTCCCATAGAAACATTATCAAGGGCTTCTTTGACGTTGAAATTGCAATGCAAAATAATCCTTAAATTCCTTCAGAAGCTTAGAATCTTTTCTAGACCAGCTGTATGTGAAACTGATCTTTCCAGTACCAGTCCTTCCAGTTTCTTAACAACTTTTTCAGATAGTGGTAAATTTAAACCTTCGTGATCCATCTTACCTGTACAATGAGGCTTGATAAATCTCCTGGGGACATATGTATGAAAGCAAAAAATAGTCGCAAACGCTGCGAATCGCAAAAAACAGCGTTTGCGACTGATTTTTTCGCAATTTCATATGTATGACACACATTCATAGTGAAAACTAAGAAATCGCTAAATTAGGGATTTCTTAGGCTGCGAAACATGAAATTTGCGATTTTCCGCGCGATTTCTTAAATTGCAATTTCTTAACATTGCGAAAATCGCAAAAAGGATATCGCAAAATAAGAATTCGCTAACACATGTCTGAAAAAGTCACTAATTGCGATTTCACGAAATTCGCAATTTAAGAAATCGCTATTAACTCCAATTGCATGCATGTGGTAAACTGGTGCAAGGTACTTAAACCACCCCACAATGCAACAGACCCAACCACAATGGCAGCATTGTTCGTGATAGCCAGGAGGCTGCGTATTCGGGCTCTTGCACAGAGGAGAATGAGACAGGAACGTATATTCAGGCTGTACATCACTCTGTTCCAGCACACTGAAGAGGACATCTATGAGAAGTACAGACTGCACCCACAGACCATAATGGACCTGATTGAGGAGCTGAAACACTACTTGGAACACCCTACACGCAGGACACAAACAATTCCCACACATGTGCCGGTACTGTGCTCCCTGCACCTCCTGGCGTCAGGGAGTTTTCAACGGGTAATAGCGGAGGTTGGTGGGGTGTCACAGAGTGCACTTTCGCGCTTTTTCCATGCCTTTCTAGATGCAATGCTACAGAGGCTCTCACATCACATATACTTCCCCACCACCCAACAGGCATTACAGCAAACAAAACTGGACTTCTACCAGATTGCACGTTTCCCCCACGTCATTGGCTGCATCGATGGGACCCATGTGGCCAACACACCCCCATCAGCAACTGAATATGTCTACAGATATCGGAAATGCTACCATTCCCTCAATATACAGATTGTGTGCAACGCAAAGTATATCATCACTGACATTGTACCCAAATACCCCGGCAGTACACATGACTCCTTCATCTTCAGACACAGTGGAATACACAGACGTCTGAGTGCTGGAGAGTTTGGGGAGTGATACCTGCTAGGTAAATATATGGCACACATCAATACATCCACTACATCACTTGAGGGGGGAGGACATTGACTTACCTATTGTGTCTATCCCTGCAGGTGACAGTGCCTATGCAGTGCGGGACTTCATCCTGACCCCATATCTGGATCCTGCAAATGCAAGTGAGAGGAGCTACAACAGGGCACACAGATCTACACGCTGCGTCATTGAGCGTACGTTTGGAATCCAGAAGAGCCGCTTCAGGTGCCTGCATAAAAGTGGAGGCGCACTGCAATACAGCCCTGAGACGTGCTGTAAAATCGTGGCAAGCTGTGCAATGCTACATAACATGGCAATGAGAAAAGGCACCACAATTGATGTGGCCGATACAGACACATCGGATGACGAGCGCCCTGCTCCCCCTGCCAGACCTGCATCAGGAGTTGGGGCAGCTGCTGGACGCCAGAGACGGACTGAGATCACACAAAACTACTTCGAGGTGAGTAATGATGAAATTAGACAAAAAAGCTTGATAATGTGTGCAGTGTTTATTCACACTTCACAATAATGAAAATTGTAGCTGTACCCAGCACATGTTATGCACACAGTGCAGGTAAGGCACAAGTAACTGTGCAAACAGCATAGTAGGGTTACTTCACCCGTTTTGCAGTAAGTGTCACCGCTCATGTTCACCTCCTTCGGTGAGGTCGAGGCTGAGTGCCCCCCATGGTGTTCCCTTGTCCTGCACCCTGTCTGGCACTGCGTTGTCTTTCCCCTGGCAATGTAGGAGTGATGCTGCTCCTACTGGAGGTGTCTTCACTCTCGGCAGAGGCCATGAGTGCGCTGCCACCTGCGTTGGCCTTCTGCAGCTGCTCCACAGCAAGTCCTCGGGCAATATCCTGGCAGCAGTGCGCCATTTCGACCTGCATAGTGACGCTTCTGCGTGTGAGGGTGCTGGTGGTGGTGCAGAGGCGGTTCACAGCCTTTGTATAGTTGTGAAGGCGTGCATTGGCAGCTTGGTTGTGCCTCAAAGTGTCGCATAGGTCACGGATGGCACCTGCCATGGCCATGATGCCCTCCCCCATGTTCTTCTGGTCCTTGTGCATACGGCATAGCTGCCTATTGATTGATCTGAGTGCTTTGCTTTGCAGGCGCTGTTCCTGAAGCATGCTATGTTCCAGGCCTGAGAAGACGGATCCTTCGGCTTCAGTCGCAGTGCTGCTCCTGGGCCTTGACCTGCGTGTGTCCTGTGGTCTACTCCCTGGCCTTGGTGTGTCCTGAATGGGCATGTGTGACACACCCTGACTCCCCTCTCTCCTGTCACTGTCATCCCCTGTGGCAGGTAATTCGTCCTCAAATGGAGGCAGTGGGGGCACATGTGCGCGCTTCCTGTGCTGGATTGGAATCTGCTCAGTCTCGTCACTGGAGTCCTCCGCCTGTGCAGGCTCCTCTCCCTCTGCGCTGTCTTCACGTACCCTGGATTGTGCTGTGGATGTAAAGGGGACTACATGAGTTTGTGTCTTTGTCTGCATTTGGCAATCAATAAAGTTCCTACAGTTTGTCTTGGCTAACATCTGACACTGTATCATTCACTTATCCCCAACCCACATGTTGCATTAAATTTCCTTTGTCTCATGGACACACTGTCAGATATAGTACTACAAGTCCCATGATGCATTGCTGGGTGTGCTGTAAGACTTGGACTGGAATGACATTTTGGGAGGTTACTATGCGCATTTGGGGAAGTGTGCATGGGATAGGGATGAGTGCAGATTGATTTTGCATGCATCTTACCTTGGCTGCTGGATGCAGGGTCGGAGCTGTCTATGTCAGCCACACCACCGACGCTCTCAGGCAGGAGAGTGGACTCCACAACCTCCTCGTGGGGTGTTGGGTGTTCTGCTGTGGATGGTCCTCCTCCAGTCTGATTTGCGTCCTTCAGTCTGGCTGCCACCCTCTCCTTCGACCTCTGGCGCATGTCATAACACCGCTTGCGCAGTTCTTCAATGGTACGATTGGTCACTCCCACTGCATTCACCTTATTTTGGATGTCCAGACAAATTTTCCTTTTCCTCGCCTCTGGGACACGCAGTGCCTTCTTGCCGAAGAGGAGCTCATGGCTGCACACCATCTCCTCAATGAGGACCTCCTGCTCCTTTTCTGAGAACTTATGCTTCCTCTTCCTCTTTTCTGCATCCTTGCCCTCCTGTTGTTTGTGGGAATCCATTGCTGGTTGCTCTCTCCTGGGATGCCTCCTCACACTCTCCAAGCAGCCTCTGGGTGTGGCTCAGGTGAGCAGGTGCAGGAAATCACTCCAGTTTCCTGTTTGTGATGTCATCAGGCTGCACCTGGATTGCAGATTCCCGTTTTTGCGATTTCTTAATTTGCGAATCTCGCTATTAAAAAATCGCAAATGGGGTTTCTGAGAATATTTTGCGATTTTTAAGAAATCGCAAAATATTTGCAATTTATTTTTTACATCCCGCTTTGCGAATCTCAATTTGCTAATCGCAAAATATCGCAAATTGGGATTCGCTAAACGGGAGTTTGATACATATGCCCCCTGCTCCTTTAACTGAAGCATTTCCAAATTAACATGGGCACACTCATTGGCATTATAGTTGCAGCTGACTTCCTGAGACGGAAAACAATACTTAAATTGTGACCATCACGAGCCTTCACAGCTTTTCTTGTCACAACACCTACTCTGATATTGTTTTATACATTACCATACTTCTCAGCTGCCTCCTGTCTCATATTTATTGTTAATTCCGCATATTGGAAATGTAATCATATGCTAACATTTCCAATATGTTTATGGGCCAAATGTACAAACATTTGAAATTGCGAGATCCAAATATTGTGATTTCATGGAAATCGCAATTTCAAATGTAAGAAACTCATTAGAATTTCATTTGCAATTCCCAGCCGATTATAAATAGACCTGCCTCAGTAATATTCATGAGGTAGGTTGCAATTTGCGACCCATTGAGAAACGCTGAAACCAAAGGGCCCGATTCACAGAACTAACTTAAGACAAAATCCTATATCTACTACTCATGGTATTCACAGAATGCACTTACGACTGGCCTAAGTTTACGTCTGTACTCGGGCTGGAATTTCTGCACCCGGAGTGTAAGCTCCACACCCAGAGTGGAAGCTCCACACCCGGAGCGGAAGTTCCACCATCGGGCCGGAATCTCCGCTTCCGGGCAGGAATACCCACAATCTGGTGTTAATTGACAATATCTGATGCATTGTGGGTATTCCGGCCTGGAAGCGGATATTCTGGCCCAATGGTGGAACTTCTGCTCCGGTGTGGAGCTTCGACAGTCGTAAGTGCATTCTGTGAATACCATGAGTAGTAAGTTTAGGATTTTGTCTTAAGTTAGTTCTGTGAATCGAGCCCAAAGGGATGGTATAGTGATGGAGATAGCACACTACCATGCCTGTGTTTGCTTTTAAATAAGGTATAAAAAAAAAAGTATTAAATGTAGAAAAATTAAAAGTTTCAGTTTCATCTTTTAGGAGTAGGCAGTGGTCTGTGGGACCACTCATTGGCCTTGCAAATGTTTTTTTATGCATTCCCAAAGGGGAACGGGCCCCCTGGGGATCCCTTCCTGTTTAGAAATGGGTTACCACCAAATTGTATTTGATAGCAGAAAGCAAATGATTTGCGTCCACATTTCGGTTGCAAAACGTTCTTGCATTCCACGGCGAGTCCCTATTAAGAAGGGGCATCCTAAACATGCCCCTTCCTAATATTGACTCACAAACCTATTTGGCTATTTGGTTTTAGGTTATTGGATCGCAAAATAAGGTTTGTACATAGAAAATGCTTTTTTGGGGTCGCAACCAGCCCAATTCTGAGAATCAGGCCATTTGCGAGCTCAAAAAAGCTACATACATGTGGCCCTTTGCTTCTTCATGGGACAGTTTGTCAAATACAGGATGACTCTACAGATGAGTCAACTGAAGAAGGTCACAAAAGAGCATAGTCAATTCTGAACTCCTTTTCGATTCTCAAATGAACAAAACTAGCATTAAATATCAAATCATGCTAACCTCATCAATGATAAGAACCTTCAATGTTTCAAGAACACTTGAGACTTCATGATAAGCATCACCAGATAACTTGAGGTACTCCATCTTGTTGTCATGCCCAGCTAGCAATATGAGAAGATTATGCAAAGTAATCTGTTTTATGTTGTCTGCAGCTAATTCAGTGGATGCAGTTAGAGCAAAAAAAGGCTGCAATCTGTCTTTTTGTGGACATACACAGTAAGTGCTTTTATCTAGAAACGTTTTCCAGTGCCTGCCTGACCACTTACCGACTAGGTTTGAATGTGATGCATATGCATTCAGATTTTTCATGTACAATTCCATCATCAACTGATGTTGGTATTTGTTGGTAAATCTGAAACTGCTCCTCATTAAGTTCAGCTACTACATTTTCTAAATCAATACAATCACTCCTCACTTGATCCATATCATTTTCTACCTCATTAATAGCTATGCTTACTTCATTTTCAATAATAAGCTGACCAAGTGGATCCAGTCTACTTTTGTCTAAGCTTTGATTGCCTTGAGAACAGCCCTTTGCAAACTGAGCTGCTATAGTTTCCTTTTGTTGAATGTTATTATTCAACATTTTCAGATAGGTAAGAAATACTGTACATTCAATCTGGTCTTCAACTGCATTGAATGCTTCTTCATAGCAGTCATATGGACCTAAAAGCTCTCCCTCAGCATGCAAAGGTTTAAAGAGTTGGAGAAGAACCAAATGGGAGAATTCTTTTTTATTTGCAATTTGGCAACTGAGTTTTAAATGGTTGATGAGATTTGCTTTGCTGTGTTCCACTAAACAACCATTATGGCAATAGCCTCCAAACATGCCAGCTTCAATGTTGTCTTCAACATTGTTTCTGTATGTGTAGAACTGACCTATTTCATGCATACTGAGGTGTTATAAATGAACGCTCTATTTTGGATAGTAAGTATCCATCATACTAGTTTTCACAATCTCAATGTTATCAGGATCAGAGTGAACAAGGTACTGAATCTCAGGACATGACTTCAACACTCTTTTCCATTTAGAAGCTGTGCCTAAGCTGAACCAAAGACTAGATTTGGTATTTCCATATAAGCTAGAAGAGCTCAACCTGTCACAGACCTCATAAGAACCAATCTCCATATGTGAGGTCATATTCAAACTAAGGTTATACAGCTTTTAGTCAAAGATATTTCTGCTGAGATCTCTTCCCATACGTCTTTACTTTCAGACTATTCTGACTCTCTTATAAATCCAGGGTTACATTTATTTATTTATTATTTATTATTTTAATTGATAGGGCGCAACAGCTACCCAAAAAGGGTTTCCCGGCGCCAAGCAGACTAGGTGTAGCTAATAGAAGGCAGTAATAGAAGGAGTTACTGGTTAAATAACCAGGTCTTGAGTGATCTGTGTAAACAGTCTCTTTGCGTATGGCGAGAGGAAGGGTGTTCCACAGTGATGGACCTAGGTAAGTGAAAGATCTTCCCCCATCCTGGATAGTTTGAACATAGGTACTGTGAAATATCCAAGAGTAGTAGATCGTAGATGGCGAGTGGGGGCATAGGGACGGACAAGAGAGTTAAGATACTGTGGTGCCGTTCCCATTTTGATCTTGAACATATTGCTCAGGGTTTTAAACTTAATGCTGATCTCCACCCTAAGCCAGTGTAGGTTACGGAGGTAGCCAGATATCGGGGTGGCTTTGGGAACCTTGCGAAGTAATCTTGCTGCAGTGTTCTGTACTAACTGCAGTCTTCGAGTCACTGCTTTGTTTGAGCCAAGGTAAAGGATGTTTCCATAGTCCAGCCAAGAGGTGATGAGGGCATGGACCACTGTTTTCTGGGAGAATCCAGATCTTCCTGAGCCATTTCAAGATGGTAAAGCAGATAGCTGTGACCTTTACTGTCTGATGGTGCATGGTTAAAGAGTCATCAATAGTTATCCTCAAATTACGGACATGACTGGAGGGTTTGGGGAGGGCGCCCATCTCAGCAGGCCAATGTAGTGGGCCCCACAGATCTTTATTTTTGCCTAGGATGAGGACTTCCGTTCTATCACCATTTAATTTCAGGTGATTGCGGTTCATCCATGTAGCAATTTTCCCTAGGCCTGTCTAAAGAAGGGATGTCGAGCCGGGGTCAGTACTGGAGAGGGAAAAGATGATCTGGGAATCGTCTGCATATGTAAAAAGAGTTAGGCCTGCTTGTTCTGCTATGTCTGCTAGAGGCCTGACATATAAATTGAAAAGAAGAGGACTAAGGATGGAGCCCTGAATTTAGAGCATTCAGGATGACGGACAGATGAGAGAGGTCCAGCTGTTTTAGTGTAGAGATTGGCAGGGGATCCTTCGGGGAACCGGATTTGACCTTTCCAAGGATGGTTATCAAGGAGTCTAGGTCAAGAGGGGGCCAAGAGACTAGCTGTTCGAACCGTTTTGGGAGGGACAGTGAGGTGTGGTAAGGGTAAGGTCTGGAAAAAGATGATGGATTGAGACTGTGGGGTTTTGCTTATATGTGAGTTAGCAATTTCAAAATAAATTTTCTCTATTTTTTTGTGTGAAAAATTGGGCAAGATAGTCACATTGACGTTTAGTTAAAGGCAGAGGTTTTGCTAGGGTCACAGAGCCAAGCTCTTTAACTAGGCCAAAAAGTGTTCTTGAACAGTTAGTGGCATCCGAGATGGTTGTGGAGACAAAGCTAGCCCTAGCGGAGTTATAGTTGTTGTGGTATAATTGTAATGCTTTTTTGTAGACAACTTTGGAATCAGGTGTGTAGTCTCTCCTCCATCTCCGTTCCAAGGCTTTACATTTAGATTTCTCAGCCTTTAGAGCTTCGTTAAACCAAGGGGCTGAAGGTCGGTGGTTATTTATTTTTTTATTTTTGAGGGGGAGGCAAGAGTCAAGAGCATCTAAAAGCCAATCGTATATGTTTCCTGAACGTACGTCAACCGTAGAATCGGATGTGGGTGGGTTGGCGCATAAGAGCTTGTTGAGGACACCTATATTCAGTTGTTTCCAGTCTCTTTTGGGGACCTTGAGGGAAGGGAAAAAAGGTGTAGGGGAGGAAAGGGGCGTTAGGCAGAATTTGGATATAAAGTGATCTGACCAGCATATGGGTGTTGCCGGGGCACAGTGGATGTGAGGAAGGCTCGAAAAGATGGGGTCAAGCAGGTGGGGCCTGTAATAAGTAGGTTAATATTCATAGCTGCGAGGTCAGAAATGAAGTTGCTGCAGGTAGAATGAAGGGGATCGTCAAGATGTAGGTTTAGGTCGCCTAGGACTGAGAAATTCTTGGAATTTAAAAGGAAAGGGGTTATGAAGTTGGGAAAGGATGAGGCCCAGTTGGTGGGGGGTCCTGGCGGGCGGTAAACTAAAATACCGGAAAGTGTGAAATTGGGGTTTGAGGGATATTTTAAATAGGGCGGCTTCGCAGTTGGGAAAGTCTAACGGATCAAATTTGCATTGAAAAAGATTTTTAAAGATGATGGCTATCCCCCCCCATTATTTGTCACTCTGTCCTTCCTGACGATGGCATAATTGGGAGGTAGTGCTGCTGCCACATCAGGGCCGGCACTCTCATGGAGCCAGGTCTCTGTGAGGAACAAAGCGTCAAAAGAAGGTCAAGGATCTCCATTTTATGCTTGGGGAGTGATCGGCAATTTAGACTGAGGAACGTAAAATCTTTGATGGGTCAGACTGATGAGTGAGGGTAGGATTCAGTACCAGGAGAGGTGAGGCGGAGAGACTGTGAAGTGACAGGGGCAAAGTTGCAGCAGGGACAGACCTTCACAGCTAGGCTGTCAGCAGTGAACCGGGTGCATTTTGGGTTAACTGGGGGGCGGAGAGCTATGAGTTGTTTAGAAGAGAGATTCAGCCGATTTATGCACTTTTGACCAGGGGTCGTGGCCCCTGACCCCGTTTGGGCACGGATGGGCGCAGACGGGCTTGCCTTTGGGGTGCCAGCGGCACGCCCGCTGCGCGCGTCCGCTGCGTGGGAGAAGTGGCATTGGATTTAAGTAGAAAGGAGCTCTAGGTCACATAACCATCAGAGCGCCGCCTCCCCCATGCCTGAGCAGCTGATAGCAATCAAGGAAAGCGTGCACACGCCCACACGCCCACACCCTCCACAACAATCAGGGTAGAAGCCCTGCGGTGGACTGAAGTGAGAGCGCGAATTATCACAAAGTGCAAATAAAATGGTGAGTGAAGTATGAGGTTATATTAAAAAACAAAGGACAGAGATTTGTTTTGTTTTTTTAAATCGCCAGAGCGCAACAATTAGACAGCAGCAAGCCTCCGCTTTACTTTCAGGATCTCACTCTTCAATTACTGCGCGAGTCCGCTGCGCGGGAGAAGTGGCATTGGATTTAAGTAGAGAGGAGCTCTAGGTCACGTGACCGTCAGAGCGCCGCCTCCCCAAAGCCTGAGCGGGTGATAGCAATCAAGGAAAGCGTGCACACGCCAACACCCACCACAACAATCAGGGTAGAAGCCCTGCGGTGGACCGAGGTGAGAGCGCGAATTACCACAAAGTGCAAATAAAATGCTGAGTGAAGTATGAGGTTATATTAAAAAACTAAGGACAGAGATTCGTTTTTTGTTAAATAAATTGCCAGAGCGCAACAATTAGACAGCAGCAAGCCTCCGCTTTACTTTCAGGATCTCACCCTTCAATTACTGCGCGCGTCCGCAACAGCAATGGAACTGTCTGCCACAAAGTATATGTCTGCATAGCACGTACTTAAAATGACATTTTTGCAGTCATTGGTAAGTTTCGAAGCCTCACTTCACTTAATGTTATACATATTATTTGAAGATCTGCCAGTCACAGTATGTCTAACTGCAGACATGAAACTGTTTACTCTTCCTTTTGAGATAAAACGTTTAGGAAATCCAAAGCAGTGCTTTCTATAGTATTTCCTTTGGCTCTGTATCTGCAACAACAGTACTTTCCATATTTGTGGGACTGGAATCATAATACTTGCTGCTTTAGGCTTATTTTCGGAGACTCATTTGGAATCTCACTGGTACTGTACTGCCCAATTAATGATAATACAGATTCATCAGTATCCTGCCCAAATTTCAGTGCACCTTTATCCACAATAAATGTGTGTCTATGGAGCACCTCTAGCTTAGAATTTTGTTTCTCCAAATGCAGTCAAGGACCTCATCTAGTGGACGACATTTTATGTTGCAGATGAAATAAAGTAAAGCTTACACTCTGTGGTAAAATACCCACAAACATTTGCTGGATCCATAGAACAGAATTCTTCGGGTGTTTTAACATTGATACCAGCAATGTTTGAGTTAGCTTGCCTTAGGAAGTCATGCAGCTCATCCCAAGCATACTCAGAACATCTGTGAGTTACAACCAGATAGGTGCAACATGTACTTTAGCTTAGCGTGCTGTCTGAACCAGTACTCATTTGTTCCACTTGACATACCAAGAGATTAATGAGGCTGAACTCAAGAGTTTCATCTTTTCCAATAAACGTTTTCCAGAAAACCTTTGGCATTCATATTCAGATATTATGCACCTGTACTTAGTACATGTGCTACAGCATAGCTCACAAGATCCAGCTCACTTTCAAACAGAAGAGGATAAATACATGCAATAGTCTCTGAAATGTGGATCTTCAGAATACAGTCTAGTAGATCTGTACTTGAGAGGTATGCTGGAGCAGGAGTCTGAAGTTGATGATCATCATACCGACCTTGCGCTCCTATGGGAAAGACAAGTGGAAAACATTGTACTTCTAAACATTTTCTTCCCACAAGCTAAGTTTTCCTTTTGCTTGCCACATTTGATATAATTCTAATGTAGTGTAGAGGTTGAATCCTATAATGTTTATACATTTCTTCTGCTTTTTCAAATCAGCTCTCTCAAATGTTCCTCCCAATTTATAGCTTTGTAGGATTTGTTTTGTACTCTCTGATATTGTAATGCTTTTGCCCCTTATCTTCTAAATAGTCCCTGCCCATTTCTTTTATCCTTTGTTGACAAACCCTTCACTAATGACTCTTCTCAGACATTCAACTCCTGGAGCGCCTCAGGAATTGGAGAGATTTATAAGTTATTATGAATACTTCTAGCCGGGATTGTATTGTCAATCAGTTTGCTGATACAATACTTGCACACAGCTTGGCTGATACATAGATTAAACTGTTCCTAAGCTATTAAGTAAAAAAACAACCAAAAACCACTGTACTAGATCTCTAGCTCCTGTTTTTCCCCTCAAATATCTACCTTTTTTTGTTTGTGTTTTGTAGTTTGTAAGATGCCAACAAACAGAAACTTTATCAGGAATTTGTGTGGATGTTGCAGTAAATTCAGAAATTTCTTTCTGAAACTATCCAACACATTATCATCACTGCTCACTTAATTTATCCCTTTGACTACTATATTTTCTTCAAGCTCTCTTTTAGAACCATAGTATGTTATCTGAATATCATCTGTGATCCTAGTCACATCAGAGTGAGCCACATGTATCAAAGCATTATTCATAGGTTGTACAAAAAGAGCTGGACTTTTGACAACTTTCTCACGAAATTATCCATTTTGGAATGGTATATAGACAGCATTTCTATAAAGTGAAAAGTACTGTGACATACTTCGTTTGATAAGCTAGGCGAAAAATGTCCTTGTACTTTTGACAAGTCTTAGGGGTCTATTAGGATGGCGGGCGGTGCCACCGCGGTGCCTGCAGTGGCAGAAAATGCCTTTTTCCGCAAGCCTGCAGCGGGCCACACACCCGCCATATTAGTATGGCCAAATGCAGCCAATTTCCCATCCGCCACGGTGCGATGCACACCGCCATCAAAGTGCACCCGCCACGACGCCGGTGGGAGCCAATGGAGACTCACCGCCATGCAGAATGACGTCCCGTCCGCTGTACAAATCAGGATATCTCATAAAGCTAGTCGCACCGCAGCGGAGAAACTGCCCAACTAGAAACGGCGGAAGCTCGACAGTGGAGCGCGAAACCTGATTCCCGGTCCCAACCGCAATGGATCCAGCTCTTCTCATCTTTCCGGTGCTGTACCTGATACATCACCAGCAACTCATGGACCGTCACGGACGCTGCCGCAGGTATGCAACAACACAATCCCGCACACAACCACAACACACAACTCATGGGCTGATACCGGGTCCCTGGCCACATCAGACACCCTTGTGGGGACAGGAACACATCCACAAGTGTACCCACACAGTTCATACCTGCCACCAAGTCACCCCTCCGCAGCCAGGTCACACATCACCGCGATCTGCAAGTAAAGTCCAGGTCACGTCACAACAGCAGTCAGGACAAGGGAAAACATGCGCACAATGTAGAAGGCGGGGCCAGGGCCAGGCATGGGCAGGGCATAAATCACACAGGGCCACACCTCTACACACTGCCCCCCCCCCACATGAATGGACAGGCCATGTGCACCCCCCTGTCCAACACCAAGCTAGGTGAATCCACAGCCTGCACCACACAACAAACAACTAGGGAGAGAGCCACAGCAGGATTGACTGCAGAGGAACAAACAGCACAGAAGCACAGGCCCAGGGCAACACACACACAACAACACCACATTCATGGCAAGAAAGCGGAGTACAAGCACACAATGAACATACACACATACAATGAACAAACATCCTACTGGACACAGCCTGCCAAGTCACACAGACATACGCCACACTGACACACAGCCACATACACAGACCACATGCCACCAGCAATGGAGCACAACATATAGGAAACCCAAAGTGAGGTGCACACAAATGGGAGGTCAGGGAGACAACCAACAAGCATGTGTACATCACATGCAAGACAAGGAACAGAACAACACCCTCACCCCATCAAAGCACACATGGCTGGCACAGTGAGTGAACTCAAACCACATTCACCTCAGTGCAAGAAATCAGGGAGAAAGCAAGGCAAACCATTTATAGGCACAGGGATGAAAGGAAGGCCCTGAAGTCAAACTGTGAACAGACACACATATGTACACAACAACTTCACAGGAGTATGCCAGCAGCACAACACACAGGGCACATTGACACACTCCATGACTGTCAAACACAAGTAGGATTCTTCACACATACCCCCCTCACACCTGCAGCACACAACCCCAGTGTCGGATACACAGAAGGATGTCAATAATGTCCAGTCAATACACAAACAAACAATCACACTCCCTGGGGGTATCCACAAACATCACACAGGGATGCCAGAACCAATGTCTGCACAAAAACAACAGCCCAACACATAACTCAACAGAAACACACACAGAACCACAACAAGACCACACATGACCTGTGCAGCAAAACTGTGGGAAGGCAATGGGAGCACAGACACTACAGGAGTGCACAACCTCATCCGTCAGGAACAATGCACAGACAACATACCACAACAAAGACAAGAAGTGCATCATCACAGAACAACACAGCCACATCAAACACACAACAGATGCACATGACAATCAATCGCATAGCAAACACAGCAGGACATCAGTGGATGCACACCAGGACAAGGCGACATACACCCACAGCACTGCATGCACAACAAGCAGTGTGTGCACACAAAACATAACAGTCCCACACAGCCATGAGTGACACACCATGAACACCCACAACAACAAGCAAAACAGCACATTGACAACATCACACTCAGGAAGTCAAGCAGTACCCCAGCATACACACATATACCCAACACAACACCCACAGATGCACAAGTCTGGGACACAAAAGTGGAAACAACTTGACCAGAGGACTGGCCAGCACAGACAGTTGAACTGCACATGAGCAACCATGACTGCTGAACAGTACTACAAAACACAGATAACTAATTGGGGAAATGCCACGAGTGACGCAGTGCTCCTGGACAAAGATCTGCACCACAAAGCACAGTGTCACAAATTAAGTGATGGAGAGGCGCACACACACAGGCAGCACAAGGAGACAGCTGACATCAAAGTGAAGTGGTGTGCACTTCAGTAGTGGACATGGCAGGAGTGCACCATACACAAATAGAGGGAGTGCTGACTCACAATGTCAAGGCATCTGAAGCCCAGATAGGGGATGGTATGAAACCGCATACCACATGCCACACTGGAGGCAACACAGCACCATGTGACAGCAATGCATGAGCATATCACACCCACAATGTCAGTGTGGTTGAGCAGGTATGCACAGTGAGTACAAACAGTATCAAGACACATGGCTGTTCAACAAAACAAAATACTGACTTGCCAGTCACATACTCTGCATACTCACAATTGACTAAAGCAACAAGTAGGAGTCAGCCAGAACTGCAAGGACACACCAACACATTGCACAGTGCACAACATACAACTCACACATATGCACACAATCACAATCACAGGCCTGAACAATCACACAAACAGGCACTCTACTCCTGGGTGACATATGTGTGTAGTTGACATTGCATGGGCACACACACATCTACACTCACAACAAACACACCCCTTCACACTGCTCACTTCTTGACCACCCAAGTGCACACATTGAAAGTAACCCATGTGACTAGGATGACTGACCATCACAACATGACCATACACCTACACTGCTGGGCACACAGAAAGTAAGAACACACCCACATGATGATCCTGGCCAGCCTGCCTGCACTCCTGTGGAAAGAATCACACACTGTGCTGGCAGTGCCCCTAAACCAGACATGTGTACAATGAAGAAAGAATGATAATGATAACGGTATTTCATCGTAAACCAAGATCATTGCACCCACAAGCATCGGAGTCAGGAGGAAATGAAGTCCATATCACACCAGTTAAAACTAGAAAAAGTGAGACAAGCCATTGGCAATGTTGAAGTGGCATACAGAGCATGTGGCACAGTAAACCATATACACACAGGAAAGACTTTATTCAGTAAGGATAATAACAAAACAGACAACAGGAGCAACTGTCTTTATTCACAAATTGCACAGATAGGCCCCATTAGAGAAGAAAAAGGCACACAATGCAGAGCTTGTCCATGAGAAGCTGCACAGGCAGGGGGCAAACAGCAGTGAACAGCAAGGCCAGTGGGCAGGATTAAGTGCAGAGTGAGTCACTGAGAAGCTGCACAGGCGGGGGGCAAACAGCAAGGTCAGTGGCCAGTCCAAGGTGCAGGGTGAGTCCATGAGAAGCTGCACAGGCAAGGGGCAAACAGCAGTGAACAGCAAGGCCAGTGGGCAGGACAAAGTTCAGACTGAGTCCATGAGAAGCTGCACAGGCAGGAGGCAAACAGCAGTGAACGACAAGGCCAGTGGCCAGTCCAAGGTGCAGACTGAGTCCATGAGAAGCTGCACAGGCAAGGGGCAAACAGCAGTGAACGACAAGGCCAGTGGCCAGTCCAAGGTGCAGACTGAGTCCATGCGAAGCTGCACAGGCAGGGGGCAAACAGCAAGGCCAGTGGCCAGTCCAAGGTGCAGGTTGAGTCCATGAGAAGCTGCAAAGGCAAGGGGCAAACAGCAGTGAACAGCAAGGCCATTGGCCAGTCCAAGGTGCAGGGTGAGCCCATGAGAAGCTGCACAGGCAGGGGGGAAAAATCAGTGAACGACAAGGCCAGTGGGCAGGACTAAGTGCAGAGTGAGTCCATGAGAAGCTGCACAGGCAGGGGGCACACAGCAGTGAACGACAAGGCCAGTGGGCAGGACTAAGTGCAGAGTGAGTCTATGAGAAGCAGCTCAGGCAGGGGGCACACAGCAGTGAACGACAAGGCCAGTGGGCAGGACTAAGTGCAGAGTGAGTCCATGAGAAGCTGCACAGGGAATGTGTGCGACTGTCCCCTGCCATGATCAGCAACACAGTCACGATGGGCAGCACAGGCCCGCTGTGGGAGAGACAGGTGTGTGAGGTTGACCAACATTCAGTCTTGGCTGTCAGTCGGACTGGGAGCTGGCTGGGTGTCGGGCACAGTTGGAGCACTTGACTGGGGAGAGAGAGGCCCAGCTGAGGTAGAGCTATCAGTGGCTTAGCAAGCTGGAGGGCGGCTTGGACCAGGTGGTGTAGTGGCACTTGGAGGTAGAGTCATGCAGATGGGAGACACGGTGTGGCTGGGAGATTGTGGAGGGGTGCCTTTACACTTCTTGGGGATTCTAAATGGCTTGTCTGACTTTGGATCAATGGGAAGGGGTGTGGACACAACAGGCACACGTAACACCAAAGCTGCAGCAAGTGCAGACGCTGGCCCTCCCTCTGGGGACGTGCTGGATCCAGCAGTACGCTTTGCCAAGCCTTGCCTTTGCCCCTTCATCCCCTGTTTACCAGGTGTTCCCCCTACAGTGCCCTCCTTTCCCTGCTTCACTGGGCTTGGAATGGGAGTCGAGGTAGTGGGTGAATCTGTCTTGGAGCCCTTCCTATGTGTACCCTTGGCAGGCACCACCCTCTCAGTGGGCACGGAAATTGTCTGCTTGTCTTTGCGAGACACTTTTGGGACAGGAGAGTCCTTGGCTGGGGATGGCTCTGAGCCATGTGACACTCAGGTCTGCTTCTTTTCTTTTTGGTCCCTGGTGTCGCATGACGGGCTTGTGTCTTTGCGCACTGGGGTGGCTTTGGTTTTCTGTGGGGATGGTGTCTGTGGCCTGGACCACATGGGTGCTGCTGTCTGTATCGTGACCTTGAGGTCTGTGGAGCATGGTTACTATCGTCAGATGTGGCCATTGGCATGGGGGTAGAAAAAGGGACTGGAGCTGGACTATGAGATTGCACCAGTTGAAGGGCTGCCGTCACTGCAGAGGAAAAAGACTGGACAGTCCGGTGAAGCCCACCCACATCTGAATATATGCCCTACATGAAAGCAACCACCTGAGCCAATTTTTTGTCGTGGTCTATGAATGCAACAGAACAAACATATGCAAGCAAAGCAACCAGGAAGATGACTAAATCTACATGTTGCACGCCACCCTGTGCATTAACATTGTGCCAACACACTTTTGTTACTCAAACAGTGCGTGTAAACAAGAAAACCAGGCATAAGTGAGCCATGTGATGACCACACAGCACAACATCCTGCATGTGGCTCCGTTCAAACATTAACACAAATAGCTCAGACCTGAAGCCCAGCACCCAAAATACTATTGAAATGCCCAGTACTCGAAGTCCCTTAGAAAGCACAGGTAGGACAAATCCATGACAGCTGCACCCAGCACAGAGGCCACTTACAAGCCACTGCAGCACACAACCAACATCACATAGCCCAGCACTGGCACAGGCTGTGTACACACACACCCAAAGTCACCCTTCCCAGAATACTCACCCCTAATTTGCTGCTGATGCTTCTTCAATTGTGCATCCAGCTCAGGGTGTGTCACGGCCAAGATGCGGCACATCAGTGGTGTCATGCTGTGCTGTGCCAACCTGCCAAACCTGCCACTGCGAGGGAGCAGCCCCAGTGTCATCTCCGCAATGTTCTTTGCCAGCCGTGAAATGTCGTCCCACCTCTTGTGGCAGTGGGTGCGCCGGCGGTTTGACACACCCAGGGCCCGCACCTTGGTCGCAATGGCCCTCCACATGGCCTTACGCTGGTGTACTTTGAGCTGCAGGCATGAGAGACAAGAGTGGGAAAACATCAGTGACACAGTGTTATGTACCAAAATCTCCCAGTACAGTAGAATGATACTGACTCATCCCAACTCCACAGATATGTCTTGCAGAGACAGGAATGCATCTCACAGGGTACATCTGCATTTGAGAAACACATGTAATATCATTCAGGTGTGAGGGGGACACAGTACCTGCACATCTCACATACAAGCAGGATGCCAGCACAGAAAGCCATGTGTAGTCTGCCCACATCTACTGTCCATTTCCAGGTAGAGCAAGACATACGTCACATGTCAACATGTGTTTGGGGGGAGACTCACTGTGTCCAACACTGCACAGGTCTCAACGACCTTGCTCTGTGAATAGCTCAATGTGTCATGGATGTCACATTGAGGGACATGATCTCACAAACCTACACCCTCTCACAGGGCCAGTTGTGTGCAATCTACAGGGCTGATATGGCTCATTGATGGAGTCCTGCAAAAAACACACATATAACACTCTGTACATTCAGTGATGTGTCCTTGTCAGCTTGGGTGCTGACTGTGCAGGCCAGGTGGGCTCACATTGAAATGGATAACAGGGACCCACACAGCCATTCACACAAGCAATCACTGTCCTGACTCCTGCATTACCAACTTGCTGCACCAATGTATGGCTGACAAGACAACACATGTCCCTCCAATCTTGATGTTCAGGCAGCGAAACGTGTGGCGTAGGGTACACCCTCTTTACCCTAGGAAAGAGCATGTTAGGCAGTACATGATACAACCCTACACTCTCAAGCACATACTGCATCAGACCGACTACATGCGTGCCCCCCTGCATTCTCACCCCCACGGTTGAATACTTACCACGACATTTGGGGCACCATACAACCTTGGGTACTGTGTGAGCATCATGCTACCGCGATAGTGGATACCATTGGCTGTAAGGGCATGGTCCATGGAGGTGACACTGCAGGGGCCAGACGATAGCTACCGCGAGTTGGGTGCCATACAGTGACATGGGTGACCGGGATTTGGGTGTTGGAGCATGTCAACCGCCATTTGGCAACACATACATATCAATGAGTACCACAATTGTGTCCTGGGCATTGGCGGTGACACACCGCAGGGGCCAGGTGTAGCTAACGCAAGTTGGGTGCCATACAGTGACATGGGTGACCGGGATGTGGGTGGCGGGTGACTTTGACAGCACCAATAGACAATTCATGCTGTGTCAATGGCCATCTGGCAGTAATCCACAGTGCACAGTGTCCCCATGGTTGATGGCACGTCACAGTGCACACAATGCCAATGTGCCATGTACCCCACTGCAGAGCACACATGCCATGTTTGTGAATGTGATTTCTTAGATTGGCATGTACTCCGTCACATGTCATTTGTGATATGGATGTGCCTCTACACAGGACAGTGTTGTTATGGACTCCCCAATGTGTACACATGTCAAGGTGTAGAAGTGCAGGGAATACCACTGTGATGTATTTCAAGTTGAAGATTGTCCATATGTGCCTGTACGCTTATGTTTGACCATGCACACACTCGTCATGTACGCTCAGCCTGTGGTCATTGTGTTGTTGATGTGTGCCAGGTTCAACTAAAGCCTGAAGGTGTGTCAGGTGCAGCATCTAGGTGTGAGACAGTGGTGTTGCATTTTTACACCAATGCTGGATAATATACTCCCAGGGGTTCCCATGGTGAACGTGGCCATATTCATATGTGCATTCTCATACGGCAAGTATGATTTGGATGTACTTGCTGTGTATCAGTTGACAAGTGTACGATCAGTGTAGCTGAAGGAGTCCCTACATGTCAGCTGGTCTGTAACACAATTTAGATGACAGTCATTGTTGGCGTTGTGTCTGCCAAAACGTGAGATGCTGTGCCCATCGCATGATGTATTGCATTGACATGTATCCACTTTCATCTCAACTAGGAGACCAAATCTGCATCGTCCCTTTACAATGCTGCCAGACATGGAGAATGAGGAGATCATCCGGAAAGTCCATCTGGATAGTGCCACCCTACAGACCCTTTGTGCTCAGTTGGAGCCCCACCTGCAGCCTCGCAGAACATATCCAACAGCTTTCACCCCCACGTCTAAGGTGATGGCGGCCCTGCATTTTTTTGCCACTGGATTGTTCCAGCACACGGTGTCCAGCGCAGGTGGGATGTCGCAACCCATGTTCAGCATGGTGCTACGGGATGTCCTGTCCGCCATGATGAGATACAAGGACACATATCCATTTCCCCAGGGGGCAGGAATTGGTTGCTGTGAAGGGAGATTTTTATCCCTTTGGACACATCCTCCATGTGGTTGGTGCCATTGATTGCACCCATGTTGGGCTTGTACCACCACAGGAACGTGAGCACATCTACCGGAATCGGAAACATTTCCACTCCATAGATGTGCAGGTGGTGTGCCAGGCAGACATGATCATCTCGCACGTGTGTGCTAAATTTCCAGGCTCGGCCCATGACTCCTACATCCTGCGGAACAGCATTGTACCACAGCTGATGACTAATCTGCTTCCTGAGCGTGCATGGATTGTGGGTGAGTATGCAGAGTCAAATAGCGTGCTGTGTGTGTGATATACTGTCCTCTGACCCAGCAACATTGCAATGTGTATCTGTGTTTGTCACACATAGGTGACTCTGCATATCCCAACCGTCCTTGGTTGCTGAGCCCACTGCGGAATCCAAGGACACCAGCTGATGTGCGCTACAATGATGCCCATGGGAAGACACGTTGTGTGGTGGAGCGAAGTCACATTTCTGCTGCCTGGACAAGACCGGAGGTGCACTGATGTACTCACCCGGGAAGGTGTGTCAGATTGTAGTGGCATGCTGCATGCTCCACAACCTTGCAATCCGCAAGGAGATCCCCCTGCTCCTGGTTGCTGATGATCAGCAAAGGCCCCCGCCTGCAAACCAACCTGTGTCCAGTGATGAGGACAGTGGAGAGGAGGAAGATGTTGACCTGTGTCAACAGCTCATCACCTGCTACTTCACTTGAAGGTGAGTGACAATGCAGATTGGATCCATTGTCTGATGATGTTGCTGTTGTTGTGTAGGTGTATGTGGGCTTTGTGACTGCAGCCGGTTGTTGACTCAGTGGTGGCTGACAATGTTTCTGGAACAGGGCAGTTTTGTATTTCGACAGGATGTGTATGTTGGCACTTGTTGCCCATTGTGAGGTGTGCATGTTGGATTAGCTTGATGGTAGGTGTTGTGTGATGTCTGTGATGCCACAACAAGACTAGTGAATGTTGTTCTGTTGTGTTTTCCTAGGTGCCTTCAACCTCTCCTTGCCTACAACCATTCCATACTCCTGGTACATTGTAATCATGTTGAAGACAGTACATCCTGGAATAAAGACTAAGCAGACACAACAACATGTGTGTAAGGATTTTTTTATTTACAATGTTGACATGTTAGTGGGGTGAACATTTACATTGAGGTGATTAGTGCAGCAGTAAGTTGACAGTTATGGCAGATAAGATAATCGAGTTGCCACCACATTGATGTGGTGACCCAGTCCAACAGACAGATGCCATTCACAAGGCAGTGTGGGGAAGGACAGTCCAAAAAGTCAATGCAGTGGTGAAGAGGGTTGCCATCAGGGCTGGCTCAGTGACTGGCGTTTGGCAGGTGCTTTGCATCCAGATACTCCCAGGGTTTTCTTAGGATGGCCCCTTCATCGCTTGGCAGGGGGGACCCCTGCTGTAGGGCCAGTGGGGTCGGAGGACTCACCCCTCTCTGTGGGTACAGGGGAGGTTGGTGAACTGTCATCCTGCAGCCCACCAGAGGGAGGTGGAGGTGTTGGTTGTGGCGCAGGCCTGTCGCTCAGTGCCGCCCCTTGTTGGCCCAAGAGGTCCACAATTTGTCCCATGAGAGTGTCAATGGACCTCACTAGTAGGATGAGCTCACGGAACACTTTGTCCGACCGGCCCGTTCGTCCCTGGGCCCATTCATATGCCCCAAGGACTCTTGATGTGGTCCATGGATTGGGTCCCAGCCTCTTGTTGTCTGTGAGTGACCCTGCCCCTCCCACCTTCCCTGATGTCATGGACCTGTTGCCTCACCACTGTAGGCACCCGCATCCTCTCCCTGCCCTCCTCAGTTGGTGGGGTGGGGTGGTCATCCTCTGGGCCAGGGGGAGTGTTGCAGGCAGCACTGGTGGTGGTGATGTTGCTGGTGGTGATGGTGGAGGACGCACAGGCCATAGCAGCAGGGGTTTAAAGAGACGTTGTTGTAGCAGCAGATGTGGTGGGGGGGACGATGGGGTCCTGGGACCTGTTGCGCCCTGGCTCTCCAGTTGGGCCGGCTTCGAGCTCATCGTCCAGAGAATCCCGGGAGTCAACATCCGAAAGTCCATGTACCGGGGGTGGAGACTGGCTGTGCAGGTTGCTAGTGTTATCCTCTGCAGTGAGTTCTTGGTCACCTGTGGGTCGGATGGGAGATGGTCATTGTAGTGCACCCCGAAAGCTTTGTCTTAGCTGTATGTCATTCACTGTTTGTACACCACACAGTTGACTAATCATCACATTTTCTATGTGCACTACTGTACCTCCTGACCTGGTGCTGTGGTACATCCATTAATTGTCCATGGTGTGAGGTGTCAATACCTACCATGTGCGACTTGCATGATTTGTGAGTACAAGGAACATGTTGCCATCTAGGGACTAGCGCAAGAAAAATTTCGGTGAGGACTCTTTTTTGCTTATTCTGCCCTGTCAGACGTTACATCTCGCCATGAACTGGCCATTGTCATCTCCTGCATTCCTTTGTCTTGTCATGTGCATATCTGGATTTGTACCACCAACCATGCTTTCTTGTTTCTCAATTGGTCCTTGCTGCTCTGGCCCCATGGCACTATCACATGGAATTCAGTGATGTGCATGATTGTGCCCAGATTTTCTTCTACATATGCATTGGTGTGTCACACTTTGGTTGCTGACAGTCTCATTTGCTTAGCTGTGTGCACACTGTGAGTGGCAATAGGATCTGTGTGTATGTGTGTGCAATGAGAGGGCTGGTGTTGTCATGTGGCACCATGCTTTTTGAGGAGGATGGCTGTGTGCACATACTGGCTACTTACCTGTTCTGTTTTCCCATTTGGCTTTTACTTGACACATCTGTGTGTGTGTGTGTGTTGGAGGCCTTGCATCCTGCTCAGGGGTGTGACAAGCAAGCATGATATGTCTACCTACCTGTTTGTTTGTAGTGATACAATTGCTGACACATGCATCTTGGTGGGAGGGGATGCTCCATCTTGATGGGACTGTGGGACGAGGGGGCCTGGGGTGAGTTGTTGTGCAGGAATCCCACCCCCAAACAGAACCTCCCAGGAAAGATGTCTGCCTGCCTGTTTTTTTGTAGTAAGCCAATGGCTTGGAAATGGTTCTGGGTGTGGAGTGATACATCCTCCTCAGGGGTGGGATAGGGGGCATGGTGGGAGTTGTGGTGCAGGCCTCCCAACCCCAAACAGTACAACCTGGGAAGATGGCAACCTACCTGTTAGGTGAAGGTGAACAATGCAATGGCTGCTACATGCTTCTGGGTGGGAGGTAGTGTTCAATCTTGATGAGGTGGGTGACATGGGTGCATGGTGGGAGTTGTTGTTCAGGCCTCCCGCACAGCGTCCATGGCAAGATGGCTACCTACCTGTTAGTTTTTTTGTAGTGGGACAGTGGACTCCATATGCTTCTGGGTGGTGTGGAGTGCTACATCTTGCTCAGGGGTGGGACAGGGGGCACGGTGGGAGTTGTTGTGCAGGTGTACCACCCCCACACAGCCTCCATGGCAAGATGGCTACCTACCTGTTAGATTGTTTGTAGTGGGACAATGGACTCCATATGCTTCTGGGTGGTGTGGAGTGCTACATCCTGCTCAGGGGTGTGACAGGGGGCATGGTGGGAGTTGTGGTGCAGGCCTCCCATTCCCACACAGCCTCCATGGCAAGATGGCTACCTACCTGTTAGTTTGTTTGTAGTGGGACAATGGCCTCCACATGCTTCTGGGTGGTGTGGGGTGCTACATCCTTCTCAGGGGTGGGACAGGGGGCATGGTGGGAGCTGTTGTGCAGGTCTCCCACCCCCACACAGCCTCCATGGTAAGATGGCTACCTACCTGTTAGTTTGTTTGTAGTGGGACAATGGCATCCATATGCTAATGGGTGGTGTGAAGTGCTACGTCCTGCTCAGGGGTGGGACATGGGGCATGGTGGGAGTTGTGGTGCAGGCCTCCCACCCCCACACAGCCTCCATGGCAAGATGGCTACCTACCTGTTAGTTTGTTTGTAGTGGGACAATGGTTGCCACATGCTTCTGGGTGGTGTGGAGTGCTCCATCCTGCTCAGGGGTGGGACAGGGGGCATGATGGGAGTTGTTATGCTGGCTGCCTGTGCACATGCCCCCAAGGTGATGTTGCTAGCTACGTTTGGGGTGGATGTGAGTGAGTGAATGTTGGATCTGTGAGACATGTGTTGGGGAGTGTGTGGTGCATATGAATGTACTTGTGCCTATGAGGTGTGGCTTTGTAGTTGTGCAAGACAGTACATAGCAGTGTGGTGGTAGTCATTTGTTTGTACTTACCAGCCTCCACACCCCTGGCTACTCCTGTGAGACTCTCTGGATGCAGTATGGAGAGCACCTTCTCCTCCCATGCAGTGAATATTTTTGGTAGGATGAGTGGACCACCGCCACCCCTTTCAGCCAGCTCACGGTTCTTGCTCCTCTTCTGATTGACAACCCTCTTCAGGTCATGCCACCGCTTCATGATTTCATTTTTTGATTGCGGGGTGGTCCCTACTGCATTGACCTTATCGACTATCCTTGCCCACAATTGAGCTCTTGTGGTTAATGGTGTCTGTTGGACCAGGCTACCAAACAGTTGTGGTTCCACTCTGACTATCTCATCTACCATTACCTTCAACTCACTCTCTGTGAATTTTGGCAATTTATGTGTTGCCATGGTGTGTGATGTGCAAAGGGGTTATGGGTGCAGGGGTGTGAGTGGTGGAGGGGTGATGTGTATGGTGTGTGATGTGCAGGGGGGTCAAGGTGCAGGTGTGAAAGTGGTGGTGGTGCTGTGTGTGGTGTGAGTGGTGCTGGTTTGTTGCTTTGCCTATCCTTTGTTGTCAGGGTTAGTGGCTTTCAGTCTTGGAATGTTGCAAAGGATTGTGGTCAGGGAAGGGGCAGGTTTTATACTCAGCTATGTGGGTATGTCCAAATGGGTTATTTCTGTCAGGTGTGTTGTGTGGGTTGTCCTGGGATTTGTATTTTTGTATTTGCCATGTGGTTGTGTCATTGGGGTGTGTTCTGTGTTTTTAGGGGCATGGCTAGTTTGCTGTGTGCACTTTGTGGCCTTGTTGTGGGTTTTTTCTTTCGTCTACCATATTTGTCACGGAGCGTCCACAGCGGTGGCTGTGCAGCAGCTCTTCCGCCGGCTCTCCCATTCTTCACTGTTTGCGACCCCGGTGGTCGGAAACTGCGGAACGTACCGCGTGGGCATCGGCGTTATCCTAATTTTCTGTGCGGTGTCTTTGCTGTCCAGGCGGCGGTTTTATTGTTTTCCACCACGAATGCGACCGCCGCAGACAGATTTTGTCCATCTCTGCCCACAAAAGGCGTTTTTTCTTGGCCTCGTTCCGCCGCGGTTGGAGTTTTTTGGTGGTTGTTCCTAATTTTGATGCCCGATTTTCCACAGTGCCGGCGGGTGGTTGATTTCCGGATCCATGGCGGTCAGGGTGGTTTTCCGCCCGCCATCCTACTAGGCCCCCAAGTTCCGCTTTACAGTTCCTCCACTGTGTTTCTTAAAGAAGAACGTTTGTTTGTTAATAGACACTTGTCTTACAGTGCAAATATTCCTTAACTGCTACTCGTACACAGGAGCTGGAGGACATTGTTGTAACATCTCATCCCTAACTATATCTTCTGTGTTTCTGGACACTAACATCTGTTTTTCAGTAGGTGTGCCTTGTTTCATTTCATATACTTATGCATTTGTATCAACTGCAATCACTAAATAGTTTACCTCATTAAAGAAAGGTTCTGTACTGGAACTATGTTTTCAATCTCCTGTCAAAAAGGCACATAAGTTTGATTTATATTTGTTGTTTTTTATGGCATTTGTTCTCAAGTGAACTCACTAACCTATCTAATGTTCTCATTTTATTAAGAACAATAAACAACTTCCTCTTTAAAACAAGTGCCTTCTCTACAATACTCTCTGCATACTCTTTTACGTGTAGCTAGTTTTTTTTTCACTGGCTTTAGAGTGGGGATAATATTATTTACTACTCTAGTGCAAAATAACTTTTGATGAAGCTCTTTAAACTTCTTATATCTTGCACAGGAATGCTTCTTTCTTCTTCAACACATTTCTTCCTTTTAGTAATACGGTTGCACCACTTTTGGTCTTAGTACTCCTTCTTTCTTAGTGATACCTTTATCACTTCTTTAGGTTTATGCAACTAGCTTTTTAATAAATGTACGAGTACACCTACCAATATTTTGTCTTTTCTTTTCAAATTTCTTTGTGAGTTTTTGTCTTACACTGCACTGGCTTATTTAGGGTATTCGTGTTTAGCTTTCTTCTTGTCTTGTTGCCATTTTTGTGCAATTTGAAGACAGAAAAATCTATACAACATCAAACTCTTCAAAAATAATCCTATTTCCAGGACTAAAACAAATTCTCAAACATATCCTCAAAACCGTATACCCTCTTCCTAAAGCAGCTGCACAGAAGGAAAACTGTATACAGTCGGATCTTCCCACATGATATCACTTATCTGTTTGAAGGTACTCACCTCCCTATGAACAGTTGTCCACAAGGTAAAATATGTGCATAGTAGGTGCTTGGTTATGCAGTGCGGCTTAGTTTGGTGAAGTAAATGCCCTTTTTATAATTATTATACAGAGAGGAAACACTGTGCATAGTATGGTCTATCTCATCTAATGGTAATTGCATCTCTAGCGAGAGTGGACTCTCTGTGAAAAGCTGTACAAAGAGTAAAGGCTGTGCTTAGTAGGGCCTACCTATCTAATAGTGCTTGGGTTTCTGAAAGGATTAGCCTCCTGCTAAAGTGGCTTGCAAAAACTGAAGATTGTGTAGAGGGGACTAAGCTGCCTAATAGTGCTGAGATATCTAAAGACACTGGCCAGTCAGTACACAGATCGACACTCATTGCTCTAAGTCGACTCACCTTTCAGTTCCTTGTAGGTCCTTGGCGGCCTTCTTGGGAGATCCCTGGCTCCCATATGTTTTAATTTCTTTGTCCTGTAGGCATTTTATGCCATTTTAATTTGTTTATTTTTTAATGTACACTGTTATTTTGAATAATCTTTTGGTTGTCAGTATTCTTGCACCACAGGGGACCCTGTGCTGCTTGAAGGGGGTTGTTGTACCACAGTTAGACTTTATCAGTTACCCAATCATTTTTTGATTTAGAGCTTGGCCCCGCCTACAACCACGACCCCTCCACAGCAGCTCTCCTAAGGGACTAAGAAACAGGTCTGCGCTGATGGTGAGCCCAAGCCAACCGCATACATACCAATAGCACGCCAAAGGCAAGCCCATCCGCATCTGGACAGCGGCAAGTGCCAGGATCCTTGGTCCTTCCACCATCCTAACTTATTCCAGAGCAGAACTTGTAGAGATTAGTAATACATGTAAGCCTTTTTCTTGCTCTCCTTTTAACTGTAACGCTTTGATTACCAAGTATTCATGCCAAAACTCGAGCTTTACCTTACAGCCATGGCATGGCATTGAAGTCAACAGCTTTTCATCCCCAAATTGCAGTCAGACAACCAGACCACAAACTGTCCTGTCTGCTTCTTAATACAAGGTACTCACAATAAGAAGAAGGGGGAGAAGGTAAAATCCCTACCTCATCCTCCTCAAGAATTCAATAACCCACATACTAGGAGGTAGAGAAGCGGCCAACTTTTTATTTAGCAATTGCTAAGTTGATCGAAGGGAGCTCACATACTCTGTAAAAACTGCCCTCACCCACAACAAGTTGTGGCATGCTTCATCATTGGGCTGCTACTGACGCCTCTGCGCAGACCAACGCTAGAGGCGGAGCAATAGGGAGGGGTAAACAATACAACAGTGATACAGACAAACAAAAAAGGCAGGATCCTTTAGTGCAGAAATAATGAATGTTAAAACTGGCCCAGGGATATCTCTATAACAGTTTTATTCCTGGATTCCCTAGTCAGATTAAAAAGGTATATATAAAAAGACATATATACACCCAATGGATAGTGGTGGAATGAGTTAATTTAGGTGCTCACCACCCCTCCATTCTGCATAGCGGTCAACATGTTTCTGCCGGTTCAAGATCAAATTTCTGGCATTCCTCAGGACAAGTCAGATCCCTATGCCTTTTTTCCAACCCCTCTTGCTGCCCACAATCGTGGGTTTATACTCCACCTGTAAGTTTGGAGTCTTTGTTGTCACTTACTCTTTCACAATAGGAACTGTAAGTTTGGAGTCTTTGTTGTCACTTACTCTTTCACAAGAGGAACAGAGTTTATCAAGTAAGTTGCTGGAACAGGCACTGGAGTAGAGAGCGACCCTCTGTAGTCACACATTCGTCAAGAGTGGTGCGCCGCCAACGTGTTCCGTCTCTCCTGGTGCCGCGTAGTTTCTCTATCTCCTAGTTTGTGGGTTCTTAATACAAGGTCACTGATAAAACACAAATATAAAATTGTGGACCTTGTGGAGCTGGAAAATCATGATGTTGCTTTTTTAACTGGGACATGGGCAGACTCAGCATCTGACCCTGATTTTAAAACTGCTATCCCAGAAGGATACGACCTAACTAGGGTTGATAGATTACATAAGCAAGGAGGTGGATAAGCGATCATTTGTTACAACCACCTTAAAACTAGTTTTAAGCCACTCATGTATCTTAACCGTGAAACTCTCATATTTAACATAAAAAGAAATGATTCATACTCTTAACAGGCTTCTGATTTATCGCGCCCAGGGAAAACGTCACCCAATCACTGCTAAGATTTATGGAATCCTGTCAGGGCCAGAGTCTGAAAGGGTGGGAGCTGGTTTTGGAGTGGTGGGAGCCAGTTTTGGAGATACGGGGCTGTTATTTTTTTACTGGGGGCCATTTTTTAATGCGATGCTGCAATATCAGCCCCCATTAACAAATGCAGCAATGCTGGGAGCCGGTGTTGATAAGCAGCATTGCTTCACGATGCCATCAACACCCCCGCCTCGGGAATGTAGTGGTCATCTGAAATTGCCAGGGCTGCTTTGGATTCCCAGTCTGGCCCTGAATCCTGTGTTAAATACTGCAATTTCACCATTCTAGGGTATTTTATTTTCTCTTTAGAATGCATACATGAGAAGGATACAGAGCAGTTGACGGACAATCTACAGAGCTTTGAGCTCTTACAAATGGTGAAATCTCCAACCCATGGAGCCAATCATATGCTTTACAGCTTGTTTACAAACAATCCCAACCTAATGGTTAAGAAAGTAGTGTAACTAGCCTGGACAGACCCTATGACCATTGTGTTCAAATAAGGTATTCACATGATGAAGTCTTCCAATTCCAAGGTATCAGCAGCGATGAAATACCACCACTGGAAGAAAATTGACCATTTGAAATTGAATACCTTGCTATGTGAGTCCAAGCCCATTATTAATGCGGACACTAATACTGAGCAAGCATCCGCTAACTTGGCTGATTGTATATATAGACCAGTCGCCCAATTAGCTCCTCTAAAAATTGGTATTCTCAGGAGCTCAGAGAACTGAAACAAAAATGTAGGCAACAGGAGCATCTCTGCAGGTTGAACTATAGTCCAGAGGAAAAAATAAAATACAAAATGCTGATAAACGAATATAAAAGCTGTAAAGGTGTAACTAAAACAATTTGTTTTACGGAGAAAATTAAAGTAGCCAGCAATTCCACCAGCTCTAATACAGTGAAGTCACTATCTAGCTTCTGTAATAAACACCCTGTCCCCCCAGATCAACAACTTTGGGATACAATAGCAGACATTGTCCAGACTAAAGTAAATAATATTTTTGGGCAATTTACAACAACTTCGGAAAATTCAAAACCTCCACTTATGAGTAAGATGGGTGGGGAAGCCATCTCTGGTGAGTCTAGTCAAGGTACCTTAATTTTGACCACCGTTACCCCACTTACTGAAGAGAGAGTAACTATTCTCATTGAAACCTTGACATTAGGAACCCAATTGGAAACCTGCCCCCATATAGGATTTCCACCTGGTTTCAAAGACCATTTCGATGCATCTTAATGTGCTCCTTAATAAGATACTTAATTCTGGCTGTTTTCCAACAGGTTGGAAAAAGGCACACATCCTCCCCCTTCTAAAGAAACCCTCATTGGATCCACTTGAAGTAAAGAATTACAGGCCAATTTTGCGCCTTCCAGTATGGGCCAAGATTCTAGAAAAGGCCATGAATCAAGAGATCATTACTTTTTTTTAAACCTCTCAACATTATTGACTCCTCACAACACGGGTTCAGACCCAATCATTGTACGGAATCCATCCTAGTGGTGGCCAGAGCGGATATCAGAACTATTGCAGATAGAGTGGACAAGGCGATCCTGATCGCACAGGATCTTCTGGCCGTGTTCGATACGGTTGACCATTCCCTGCTGGCCCACTGCCTCAAGAATCTTGTTATCAAGGGTAATGCCCTAAAACTGATTAAACCTTTTTTTATCCAATAGAGAGCAAATGGATGATTTTAATTCTGACATTATTCATTCTTCCATGTAGGATTACCCAAGGATTAACCCTTTTTAATGCCTATATCGCCCCTTTGATCAAACTTATCCAATTATGTGGCTTTTCAGTTTTTTTCTAAGCCAACGACACCAAAATTGTGGGGTCTGTAATTATTCCCTGAACCAGAAATGGTGCTTAAGCAATTTAACATCTGCATGAGTAGTATTGCTGACTAGATGCAGAAGAATTGTTTAAAATGAAACTCTTTGTCCATGATACCTTCTACTGGAACTCCATATGGTGGCCCCCCCCAACCTTGGGCCCCTCCCTCTGTCAGTCCATACAGAAACTTGGGTGTCATTTTTGATGCAAAGCTAGCACTCACAGACCATACAAATCAGGTAACGTCCTCCTGTTTTCTTACCCTCACAATCTTCCCTTTCTCTCATTAGAATGAAGGAAATCTCCACACTAGACTACTGCTACACCCTGAATATAGGTTCTCAATCTCAAATACAAAATAAATTGCAGACCCTTCAAAACGCGGCAGCCGGGTTCTGAAAACCTTCCAAAATTCTGCTTTGTAACCCAAAACATTAAGGAACTACATTGGCTACCAATCAGGGCATGAATTAAGTTTGAAGCCTTATTTTGGGCACATAAGGCTCTGCACCAGGTTGGCCCACTATTTTTCCATAAAGTCTTTAGATGATATGCACCTACAGGCACTCTGCGGGTCTGCGCAGCAAGACATGTAATCATTCCCAGAATTAAAAAAGCACATTGGGAAGGAAGAAGTTTCTCTTACTCTACTTGTAAATGTGGAATTATATGCCAGGCCATCTAAGAGCACAACCTATTCATCCAAAATGTAGGGAAAAAACTAAAAACCTGGTTCTTCGGCTCCTCCGTGTAAAAGCTGTGCTTGCTTGTTCAATTGTGGTAAATTTAATTACCTAGACTTAATTTATGCGGTAAAATTCAATAAGAATAACTCAGTAAAAATAAGAGGCAGAATCCGTGGTATTTGAGGTTTTAAAAATGGGTTTATTCCATACAAAGGAATTGGTTCGAACCAGGCAATCGGGTTCCGTCACCACGAAGGTTCGGGAAGGGATAGAGCAATACTTTATTGACAGGTTATCATATATATAGTAAATGCATTACAGTAAAGACATATGCAGAAGGCGTGACAGCTGAGAAGAGAGATAAGAATACACATACGTAATGAAAAAGGCGTTATAATAGGCGTGCATAAGGGCATGTACTAGAAACGTCATTATGATGATGACACAAGTGGGTGGATCCATAAGAGAATCCTGCAAAATCAGCAGAAATACTTGGCAGAGATGCGCGCACAGTAGCATGACGTGTGATTGACGTGTAACTGGAGGGTGAAGGGGACTTGACATTTAGCCCTACATGAGGAGACAGAAGTCTGGGATGTCAGAACAACCTAATCCCAAATCGTATCTAATATCTTGTGTTTAAGGAACTGTATTATCTGGAAGGAAAAGTCTCTCAGGCAGAGGCTATCCTATACTAACTACTAGTGCGTGTATAAGCGTCTACATGTCTACATGAGATGCGAGGGGGGCATGGGCCTACCATGGCAACAGTAGCCATGAATTACTTGCACGGAGACAGTAAGGCCGGGCCCTTTGCTCTGTAGCTGGAAGGATGTTTACCTAAACTACTAGACAGGAATGCATTTCTCGAGGAGCGGAGCAGATAACTTGAAGGCTGAATACAGTTTTGGCAGGCAACAGGCCTGGCCAGGCACCGTTAGCCGCGCAGGAAGTAAGACAAAGGTCATGGATACAGATACAGGTCCAGGCTGGAGCATTCAGAGGCAGAAGCAGGAAAAGGCTCGATGGCAGAATTCAGGGCCTAACTTGCCAGAGCTGAAAAACGTGAAAAGTACACCATATAAAGACGGTGGCAAGGCATACTTAGGAACGGAATATTCGACCCATTCATGGCGGATCTGAAAGAGGACATGTTGACGTTGGACACAATTGTATTTGCGTCTTCATAGCTTGAAGTGGAGGGAACATACATGTACTTGTAGCATGTACATGGAGCCGTTGGGGTCTAAGATAGGGGACACAATCGGTCATAAAATTCATATTTCCTCATTCCCTCCTTGTCCCCTACGGACCCTTCATGAGATATCGATCCTCAGGAATCCATCAATCTGTTCATGTAATATCATTTGCTCTTCTTTCTTCTTCCGGGATTTTGAACGAGAACTTGAACGTGGAATACATGATGTGGCACACAGGCCGCAAATCGCTGGTCCACATTGTAGACACAGGCAGCAACTGAATACTATGAGAAGGCCAATACCTAGGAAGGATAGGACTTTCCATCCCCAGGCTGACAACACGCTCCAGAACCAACCGGACCATGTCCAGGTGCCTGGATTCTGATGTATCTGACTTGCAATCTTGTGAAGACGAGTTATGGCTTTATATACGGATGGCGCGTTTTCTGGAATGAAAACACAACAACTTGATCCGATGACTCTACAGGCTCCGCCCCTATCGGCCAGGATGACGTCAAGGACAAGACGATTTTGGAGAACAACAATCCGCATCGCAGACTGCTCCTCTGTTAAGTTGCCTAGGGCAGAGGTAGTTTCATTCACTACTGCTTCAAGGGTTCTGGTTAATCTACGTATCAGTTTACTATTAGAGACAACACCTATGTAGGGAAAGAGACCTTTATTGAAGTCTGTATATTGTTCCCATGCTGTTTCAGTGTAGTCGACAATCGGGAGATCTCTCTGGGGTCTATTGTGTACTAGATGGGTGTTTCTATGATAATCAGGAGGGGCTAGGAAAACAGGTGGCAGAAGGAATGCAATGTAACAGGTACCATCCCAATCTAGAGGTAAACGTATATATGCGGTATGACCACAAATGAAGTAGGAATGACGGGAAGCTCTAAATGTAGACTTGCCTTTATCACTGAATTCGATCACAGTAGTACATTTACCATGACCCAGGTGTACTGAACCATTCTTTCTTACACATAATTCACCTTTGACTGGTAATACGGACATAGCAGGCAAGACTAGTGCAGTTTCAGATTCAACATTCAGAATCATGAGGTTAAGTGTAAAGTTACCTAATCCATATACTTCATTTTCTAGGTCAGTTCCTGTCCTTTTGGGAAGTCCCTCCTTGTTAGGGTAGCAGGCTTTAAGCAAAACTAAGTTCAGGTTTCCCCATACCCAGTTGCTCTGGTAAACTACGGTATTTGAATCTAAAGAATTAATCATACTAAACCATGCGCCACAGGAACCATTATGCGTGAATGGATACGGAAAGAGGGGCAGAACTCCCTTGTATTTCTGATAGGGAGGGAGTCGGCCACATATCCAACAATTTGTAGCGTTGTTGGCCTGATGGGAGTGATGTAACATACTAATGAATGTGTTGTTGCGCAGCGCAAGTCTATAGGGCAACTCATGTGAAGGTAATTCGCTAAAAGAATGTTCGGCAGTAATATTGTAAGCAGAATGAGCACGCTTGAAAATAGGATAGTATATGTGTAACAATATACTTGCAGCAATAATCAGAAGATTTAGAAAAAACATAATCAACAATGTCACTATACAGTGACTATGAAGTGATTTACAATGTGCACGTTTCTTGAGCTGTTTCTGTCTATCTCTCTCTCGATTTCGGTCTAGAGGATACATGTCAGAGACTAATTTAACCGATTCACCTAGGAGAGGACTTAAACAATCAAATTGTCTGACTTGCTAGACCTTAGTTTCAGTTTATAGTTTTGGGAAGCAGTGTTCTCGACCAGGGGGAGTTTTGAATCAGTCTGTGGAGGGGGGCAGGGCTGAGAGTTCAAATCAGAAGGTAGTCCATGAAATTTCTTGATATGGCTCGAGTGTAGCCAACCCTTGCGACCCTCGACCTTCACTGCTGTCCTCGTGGTTAGAAGTACTAATTTCGGCGTTTGCCAGCGAGGCTCCAGCGGGCTCCTCCTGTCGAAATTTCTTATAAAAACAAAATCTCCGGGAACCACTTCATGGGGCTTCATCTCGGTGTTGTCGGGAAAGGCTGCAGCTACCTGTGAACGGCAAGATTGTAGTGCAGACATCAAGGAAGCAAGGTAATCTGTCAGCATATTACAATCAACATCAGTGATTTTACGAGGTATAGGCGTCCTCCACATATTTGGTGGCCTACCGAAGACCACCTCGTACGGGGATAGCCCTGTTCGAGAATGTGCTACCATTCTCATGTAAAAGAGTGCAACTGGTAAGGCTACTATCCAGTCGACGCCTTTCTCTCTACAGATTTTAGAAAGTCGAATTTTCAGAGTCTGGTTGTGACGTTCCACGAGACCTGCTGCCTCGGGATGCCGGACACAGTGGAGTTTCCATTGATAGCCTAACAGGAGTGAAATGTGTTTCATTAGCTCGGATGAGAACGGTTGGCCATTATCTGAGTACACGATACGGGGCAAACCATACCGTGGGAAGAATTCACGAACCAGCTGCTTGGCAGTGGTCGGGGCAGTGTAATCTGAGACTGGATATGCTTCTGTCCAACGGGAAAGAGCGCATACAACTACGAGGACATATTTGAATCCCCGACATCGTTCCATCTGGATATAATCCATCTGGAGGACTTCAAAAGGGTGATCAGGAGGTTGAAATCCACCTTGCTCTACAGGTACGCCTTTACCTGGGTTGAACTGACAACAAATCATGCAAGTACGGACTTTCTGTTTGGCTGCAGCTCGTAAGTGTTTATTAAACCAAATGTTTTGAATGCTGTCTAACATAGCTTTTTCTCCTAGATGTGCTGGACTATGTATTGTGTTAATGATAACTTGAACCATTGAGTCAGGGAGGAACCATGTAGATTTTCCCTTCGTCATCCATCCCTGATCTGTTTGGATCCCTCCTAGTTCAGTCCATTTCTTGATTTCCTCTGGTGTAGCATGTGTCTGTATGTCAATTACATCAAGGGCGGGATCCCTAACTGTCATGCAGTGTGTCGGTGTCGGAACTATTGTCTTTGTCAAGTCAGTTACATGAATCCGATTCTGTGCTGTTTGCTTAGCTGTTCGGTCTGCTAGGTCGTTACCCTGGGAAATGATATCGGTGACTTTTGTATGAGCCTTGCACTTCATGATAGATATCGAAGTAGGCAGATGTATTGCATCTAACAGAGCTTGAATGAGGGGACCGTGTTGAATGTTGGCACCGTGAGAAGTCAAATAACCTCTCTCTCGCCAAAGGACTCCGAAGTCGTGTACAACTCCGAATGCATAACGTGAATCTGTATATATGTTGACTCTTTTATTTTTGGCTTGAATACAGGCTTGTGTCAGAGCGATGAGCTCTGCTGCTTGAGCTGACAATGTGTCAATACAATTTGTTTCAATAACTTCGGTGTCTGTCGTGACTGCGTAAGCGGCCACTAATTCTCCTGTACTTGTTCTCATGCATGAACCATCCACATAAAGTGTCAGGTCTGGATCTGATAATGGAACATCTGTCAAGTCTTGTCTGGGTTTCGTCGTAATAGTAATGACTTCAATACAATCATGTGCCAGTGGGTCTGTTCCACTTAATGGCAAAAGTGTGGCAGGATTTAATGTACTGCAGCGTCTGATTTCTATGTGTGGCTGAAACAATGTTAATTCGTAACCTGTCAGTCGTGCTATAGTCAAGTGCTGAGTCTGAGTTCTGTTTAAAAGAACTTCCACGGAGTGTGGAACTTGCACTGTCAATTGATGTCCTAATACTATGGAATCGCTTTGTCTGATCGCTAAAGCTGTCGCTGCGACTGATTTCAGGCATGTAGGCAGAGCCTGAGCTACTGGATCTAATGTGCTAGAAAAGTAAGCACACGGCTTGTGTGAACCTGCTTGTTCCTGAGTGAGTACTGACAAGGCAGTACCTTCACGTTCTGTAACGAAGAGTGTAAAAGGCTTACTGTAACATGGCGTCACTAAAACAGGTGCTTGACATAAGGCTTTCTTTAAGTCTTCAAAAGCTTGTGTATGTGCCTGAGTCCAAGGGAGGACAGTCGAAGTCGCTGCCTCCTGGGTTGTCAACTGAATGAGTGGCTTTACTAAAAATGCATATTGGGGAATCCATTGTCTACAGTACGAAGTGAGACCTATGAAGGCCCGCACCTCCTTTTGTGTCTTGGGTGGTGGCATGTTTACAATTAACTGGATGCGGTCAGGTGTGAGCTGTCTTCCCCCCTTGGACAGCAAGTGCCCAAGGTACACAACTTGCTGAACACAGAATTGCAGCTTCGAAGGGGACACCTTGTGCCCCTTGTCGGCCAGAAAATGTAAAACCGTCAGTGATGCTTTTTCACATTCGGGTTCGCTTCGGGCGGTGATCAGCAGATCATCGACATACTGAAGCAGTGCAGTGTTAACAGGCATGTGGATACTATCAAGTTGTCTTTTCAGTGCTTGGCTATAGATGCTGGGGCTTTCTGTGAATCCTTGAGGTGCACGTGCAAATCTGAAGCTTCGTCCATTTAAACTAAATCCGAACAAATATTGGCTTTCCGGATCGATTGGGACGCTAAAGAAGGCGTTCTTGAGGTCAATTACAGTAAAGAACGTTGCTTCTGAATCAATAGCTGTCAATAATGAAGAGATATCTGGAACCACGGGATATTGTGGTATAATGCATTTATTCAATTCGCGCAGATCAATAATCAATCGATAAACTGGGGGTGCTTTTGGATCAGTTCGTTTAAGAACCGGAATTATAGGAGAATTACACACATTGGAGTCGGTTTCCACAACCACTCCTTGTGCAGTGAGCTCGTCAATGATTTGCAGCAAAGCCACTACAGCATCTGGGGGTAACTTGTATTGTCGAATTCGTGGTAATACCACTCCTGCTTTGAGTGTGACTCGATATGGTGTAATGTGCATACAACCTACATCAGTAGGGCCTTGTGCCCATAAATGTGCAGGGACATTCTGTAACCTGTGATCCATGTCTCTAAATACATAGTGACCTTTAAAGTCACACAAGAATAGTCGTACTCCTCCGGGGAACAACATATTACAGCTCCTAGAGCTTTCAGTGTCTTTATACCTAACAAGTTTTCTGGGCATGATTTTGTAAGCAATAGATCTGTAGTCCGTGTCAATGGACCGACTGCAAGAGGAAGAGGTTGCGATACTTCATTAACAATAGGTTGTCCTGAAAATCCAAGGGAAACATTTTGTGAGCCTGAGAGGGGTGCCCCTGGAACCTCGTCGTGACTTATAGTTGTTCTGCTTGCCCCTGTATCAATTAAAAACTTTCTGTCTTTCCCTAATACTTGACTATGTACATAAGGACCCTCTTGATCTACGGGAACCTCTATAAGGGGTAAGCCAACTTCCCTCTCTAGGCTATTTCATGTGTATCGCTGATAATCTGGATAGTCATTTTGTGCATACTGGTACATCTGTTGTGTCGTGTTCTGTGTTGCGGCAATAGGCTGTGACTGTGGTACCGCTACGGTCTGTTGTGCAGCTTGCATAGGCTGTACATTCTGGGGAACTTGTTGTTGGATCTGATCCTGTCTAGGTGGACGTGGTCTCTCCTTGGTTTTACCCGTAGAGATATTATGTTTCAGAACTGCACAATCGTTTATATAATGACCTGGCTGTTTACAATAGTTGCATGTCCCTTTAACAGGAACCGCTGAATTACTGGACTGTGTCGCACCCTTTTTATGACTGTCAGCCGGAACTGACTGGGCGACGAGCATTTTCATTTTCGTGTCTTTCATACGTCTCTGTTCGTGTTCTTGTTCTTCTCTGATTCTATTCTGGTGGTACTGTAACATTTGTAACATTTGTGACGGGGTATTAGCTTGCCAAGAGCTCTCTACTTTCAATACTCTGTTCTTAACCTGAGGCAAGGAATTTTCAACTAGTTTTGTTACAAAAAGATGTGGATATGAATCGCTACTTGCTTTCAGGCCGCTATTAATACCAAAACATTTTTCAAATCGTGAATAAAAATCACTAGTGTCTTCATCGGGTTTCTGTTTGCAAGCTGAGATTGCTCCCCAGTCTTCCTTTTTCGTAGTTAATAAGCGTGGCAATACTTGTACTAATAATCCTGGTAATGCTTTAGTTTTGTCTCCAACCCCTACGCCTGCAGTTCGGGTATTTTCTTCGTTTTCTAATGCTGTCCAATCAATCTTTTGTTCTCCCACCTCCCACTCTTTTTCTTTGAGTTTCTCGTAAATACCGGCAGGCAATAATACTTTCAATATTTTCATAATGTCAGGATAGGTATAATCACCCATGAGTAACATGTCTTTTATTTCACGGTGAAAACCTGCTGGATCTCTGTCATGGCTGGGCACTAATTTTTTCATTTCCAATAGTTCTATTTTAGTTATAGGCGTGTACACAAACACGCGTCTAAAAGTATTATCATCATTTCTAATTGGGTGTACTTCGCGTAAGGGATTCTGTCTGTCTATGTAATACGTCTTTCTTTCCATGGAGGGAGCTGGATCATGTTCTGGACACAAAAAGGCACTGTATCTGTGTCGATATTCTAGAATTACTTTAATTAGATCGGTACCTAGACCTCTCCATTTATTCATGAGTAGTTCTATCAGTATATCAGGTAGGGGACCAGGATCGGAGTGTTGGCCTTTATATAATATAAGGAGATGTTGTATCATGTATATACCAGCTAAACGCTGTTCGTCTGGTGAAAGATTCAAAAACGTATGTACTAGGGCGTCATCACTATATTTATCAGAACTGTCAGCCCATTGTACTGCTGACCTGACTAATTCTTGTTCATCCATAGAATCGAGTACATGGTACCCCATTTGTTCTTGAAGTATTTTATCAGTAGCCTGAAACAAATGTTATGGGGTCTTTGGGTTTGACATAGCTGCTTGAAAAATTCTCTTACTTTCTGGACGTATCGGACGTATTGAATTATTGAAGGATCTTCCTTTTCCTACATAAGCTATCGTTTCTCTAGCTGGTAATTGTAATTGTCCTGTTGTCATTTCTAATTGTTCCTCATCCCCTGAGGACTCGGTTTTATCTGCATCTGTTTCTCTTTCAGGCTGTTCATTTTCACATATTTGTTCTACTTTTTTCCTGATCCTTCGGTACATACTTTCAATACTATTCTGTTTATCATGTTTTCCGTCTGCTATATTCTGGCCCCATTTGTTGAGGGCTCTCATTTCTTCCGCGTCTACACCTGGCCTATCTCTGTGTCTTATCAGGCAGTTTATAAAGAAGCGTAACAACAGTTTTTGCGTGTCCACTTTCTGGTAGGCCATGGCCTCGCCAATACTTTCAGGACCTTGCCCTGTTTGGACAAAGTGATATATTTTGTCTAGATGTTCAATCATTCCTGGTAATATCATTAAATAGTTCGCAACTCGTCGTAGACGTACTGATGATAGCATCATTCTGTCGTCTTTACCTGGTACTGGATCATATCTACAGTCTGTAAGAGGCTCTTTAAATATGTCATAATTCGCTGTTTGCGGTGTACATTGGTGTGCTAAATCCCTATAAGTCAATCGACGCACTGATGGCGGCGTATGAAAACTTCCTGTCGCACCTCCTGAGGTGCTAGGTCCAAAAGGATTCGTTGGGTGTATGGTAGGAAGAATAGATGCAGGGAGAAGTGAAGGAACGGGCGGAAGATTTTGAACAGGTGCAGGAGTATGTTGCTGCAGAAGCGGGGGCGGATTATCTCGGGGTCGAGCACCATTAGCAGGTGGTGTACGTGGCGGCGGAGTATTAACATATTCGGGGGCTACATCGTCTAAATAGGAAGAAAGGAAAATGTCCTTTGCGGTCTTGGGGTGCATTTTAGTCGGAAGCAACGGAGGTGGCAGATCTTTTGGTACTTCCAGGGTGGCCTTAGGTAAACCCTCGGCCAGAAGAGGATACATACCATTCATAAGAGTGTTTCGTTGTCTGTCTACTTGTTCGGCTTTTGCTCGGATACCTTCCTCAATTAATACATTTTCTCGGGCTTTGTCTGAATCCTCCCTACTTTTCTCTTCTTTTCTGAGCGCTTTCTCTGTGCGTCTATGCGATTCTTTACGCCATAATTCAATGGCATCTTTCTGTGACTGTCTGGCTTTCTTTTTCCATAATGCTTCTTCTACTCTCATGATGCAATCTGCATCCCATGTCCCAGTAGTGGGCCATCTCTGATTCTCTGCTAAATCCTTGGTGTAGTCTACCCACAATTCGAGATATAATACGGCATGTAGGCCATGCTTATGGTACATAAAGTACCCTGGAGTGTCCCTAGGTGGAATGGGAACGGCTTCTTCGAGTATCCCTTTTCTAGTTTTTATCTGTCTTAATTTCGAGAATAACGGCATCTTGAACCTTGCTACTTGGTTCTTACTCGGACTTGAACACAATTAATACAATAAACACAGTAATGAAGATCGAACAATCACTCATACCACGACATTTAAAACATATTAAAACATTTTAGAACGAACAATGAGAATTAGAATAAAACTAGTTAACTGCATAATACTAGATATACTGCTAAACAGTGCAGATACACTGCTAAAACAGTGCTGACCAGGTCTGTGTACCCAAACCCGTCTTGACCGGCACAAACCAATGCGCGCGTCTAGATGCGTCCCCAGTAACGGTACTCACCGGGAAGCACGGAACGGAACAGAAGGCCTCGGAAGTCTGGACTGGACTAGACCAGACTGGACTGGACTCGACTCGTGACTTAGATACTTCGGACTTCGGAATCTGGTGGGCCTCTGTATACCTCGGATCTTGCTCTCTCAGCTAGGCTCTGGTCGGGATCCTCCGCACTCCTCACCGCCTCGTCTGGGTGTTGATCGCAGCCTCAGTCGCCCCCGTTGGCCTGAGGGAGATACAGGAAATCCTGCGGGTACGCGTAGTTGTCCGTCCGGCTGTGGCAGGAGACCGGGTCTGCAACGCACCTCCGGCGCGTGGGGTGTGAGAGGTGTCCCTGTTCGGGCGCCAATTATGTGGTAAATTTAATTACCTAGACTTAATTTATGCGGTAAAATTCAATAAGAATAACTCAGTAAAAATAAGAGGCAGAATCCGTGGTATTTGAGGTTTTAAAAATGGGTTTATTCCATACAAAGGAATTGGTTCGAACCAGGCAATCGGGTTCCGTCACCACAAAGGTTCGGGAAGGGATAGAGCAATACTTTATTGACAAGTTATCATATATATAGTAAATGCATTACAGTAAAGACATATGCAGAAGGCGTGACAGCTGAGAAGAGAGATAAGAATACACATACGTAATGAAAAAGGCGTTATAATAGGCGTGCATAAGGGCATGTACTAGAAACGTCATTATGATGATGACACAAGTGGGTGGATCCATAAGAGAATCCTGCAAAATCAGCAGAAATACTTGGCAGAGATGCGCGCACAGTAGCATGACGTGTGATTGACGTGTAACTGGAGGGTGAAGGGGACTTGACATTTAGCCCTACATGAGGAGACAGAAGTCTGGGATGTCAGAACAACCTAATCCCAAATCGTATCTAATATCTTGTGTTTAAGGAACTGTATTATCTGGAAGGAAAAGTCTCTCAGGCAGAGGCTATCCTATACTAACTACTAGTGCGTGTATAAGCGTCTACGTGTCTACATGAGATGCGAGGGGGGCATGGGCCTACCATGGCAACAGTAGCCATGAATTACTTGCACGGAGACAGTAAGGCCGGGCCCTTTGCTCTGTAGCTGGAAGGATGTTTACCTAAACTACTAGACAGGAATGCATTTCCCGAGGAGCGGAGCAGATAACTTGAAGGCTGAATACAGTTTTGGCAGGCAACAGGCCGGGCCAGGCACCGTTAGCCGCGCAGGAAGTAAGACAAAGGTCATGGATACAGATACAGGTCCAGGCTGGAGCATTCAGAGGCAGAAGCAGGAAAAGGCTCGATGGCAGAATTCAGGGCCTAACTTGCCAGAGCTGAAAAACGTGAAAAGTACACCATATAAAGACGGTGACAAGGCATACTTAGGAACGGAATATTCGACCCATTCATGGCGGATCTGAAAGAGGACATGTTGACGTTGGACACAATTGTATTTGCGTCTTCATAGCTTGAAGTGGAGGGAACATACATGTACTTGTAGCATGTACATGGAGCCGTTGGGGTCTAAGATAGGGGACACAATCGGTCATAAAATTCATATTTCCTCACAATGACAATTAGATCTGACAATAGCACCTAGACACATTTTTTGTATTTGGGCGCTGTACAAAATTATTAACATGACAACTGTGTAAAAGGTGAAAGCTGTGCATAGTGGGGATGTATCACCTTATGGGTCTTTATTGTGTGTAGGGAGTGACCTTAGCTTAGAGGGAAACCTGAGCATTTAAGGGGATTGGCACCTAATGGAGCATCTGACTGTAGAGGGACTAGCCTTTCCGTGCCTGAGCTGACCAGAGAGAGAACAATGTATATAGTAGAGTCTTCCACATAATAGGGCTTAGGTGTCTGAAATGACTGCCTTCTCTCGAGAAGCTGTCCACAGGGTAATAACATTTCTGCATAGTAGGTGCTTGGCTAAGTCATAGGGGTCAGTTGTGTGGATATACTACCCTCTCCATAATGATGTATGGACAGAGCGAACACTATGTGTAGCAGGGAATAGCAAAGCTAATGGTACTCCAGTGTGGGAAGAGAGTTGACTCTCTGTGATGAGCTGTACACAGATTAAAGGCTGTGCATAATAGGGGCTAAGGTACCTATTAGGACTTGAGTTTCTGAAGGGATTGGCTTTTCTCTTAAAGTGCTTCACACAATATGACGACTTTGTTTCTTAGGACAAGGCACCTATTGGGTCTTAGATGTCTGGAGAGACTGGACTGTCTGTAAGCATCTGTGCACAGAAAACATTACAACATGCCATATCATAAATAGTAAGTACTACTGTTGATAAATCATACAGTTTATCAGTCTGTACTGTATAAACCACAGATATGCTACACAACCTTAATTATAATGTCTAGAATGTTGGTACTAAATAATTTGTTCTACTAAACAATCTGCAAAACAATTTCATATAACCATAAAATCAGTAATGATAAAAACACGTTTTCTCATCGACATCATTCATTTATGCTGTTTAGTACCTCATATATACTATATTTTATGAGGAACTAGCTTAGATAAATAGCAAACATAAACTTACCAGGCTAAACTGACCTAGAAGATCAACGTATGTACTGTAATACATGGCACTAAAAGTTTCCATACCCCAAGAGCAACAATAATCATTAACACATCACTAGAACCAGAATATAGTATTTGTCAGACATATTTTCCTCTGTAAACTTCATATGTGAACTCCTTCTCAAATGAAGCAAATATATACTATTTGGAATCATGAGAAGAACCTACTACATACATCTATATTTGTTCTGGTTGAAAATGCATTATTAAATATACTGTACATATTGTTATTTAGCGTATTCATCTGCACATTTTAAAGCTATCACACATATACTGAACAGGTTAATTACAGCATTATTCAAGCACTTTATTATTATGAACACTAATAAGCAGTATTAATATACATAAATATAATTGTGTAATATATTTTGTAAAACTATATTAATAATTGACTCACGCAAATACACTTATAATCATTATGACTATATTTTCCATTTCCTGTAAATAAAGCTGCATGCTGAAAATAGATGGATGAAGTGCTTTGAGAAACACTCAAAATAAGATACCTCTGGGGATCTGAAGTAGAAGAGAGTTAACCTGCACACCAACCAGAGATAAACTCAGCTAACACAAATACAGAGGGAAAGTCCACTATTGGTTGAACTCACAATAAAAGCAATGACCTCAGCACTACCGTAAAGTAGAGTATTGCTTATAAGACACCATACTATAAGGCAGTTATTCACCCTACAACTAATATTTAAGCAAATCACACATATGTAGACAAAATAGCAAATTCTTGTCTCCCTTTGGCTTTTTGTGGAAGGTTAGACACATGTCTCCATCTCTCATAGTTTTTTTAATCCCCTGCACTGGTTTCATTTTCATCTGGTAATTGATTTTCAAACTACAAAAATGCATCATTTGCAGACAACGCATCTCCAACATTAAAAGAGAGATTGTGTTGTTATTTAAAGACCACGCATCTCCAACATTGAAAGAGAGATTGCAGTGTCCTCTGGATAACTTGTGAGGAATTACATAAAAATGTGAGTGCAACAAATACATTGCCTAGCAGAAATGTTTACACTGTGACACATAAGTGGTTTCCATGATAAGGGCAAACTCAGTGGAGATGAAGGATAGTACATGTCCGTTAAGATATTGAAAAACAACAACAGAAGTCTAGGCCTGGGCGGTAAATTCCATTCCGCTCGCGGAATTTGCGGAATTTGGGGAGTTTCGCATTCCACGGAGAACACGGAATTGCCAAAAATTCCTGCGATCCACGGCTTCGCAGAATTTTTTGCTTATTCGCGCTTTCAAAATGCATTTTCGCAAGATATTTATACCCGAGTACGCACACAGCGTTCGCAAACAGGAAAAAAGCATCGCGAATGGGCGGAACTGGCAATTCCGCTAGTTCGCGGAACTCTGCGTGCTCACTGAGTTTTTTTACCGATTCGCAGAGCTTTGCGTAGCATGACTATGCAAATTCCGCCCACCCCTATAGAAGTCTTTAAGAACAGAAGCAAACAGTTGCAATGCAGTAATGAACCAACAGTTAAATAAAGTAAATGACAAAAACCCTCCGGAGCCTATCACCTTCCCTCACGTAGCAATCGGCACCAATTTTAGATAGGAGACCATCAAAGTGAAAGTGAGTAGGATATGACAATAAATCTTATGGCAGGAATAACATGCACGGGGAAGCCCACACAGCTTAGAAAAAGCATATGGTTAAGTGGATCCTTGAATGTCCTTTGCCTGTCCCCCTTCTGCTATGGAATGAACGGGTGTGTCAGGAGCAGGCTGTGTGGCCATCTGAAGAACTGTCAGGATAGCATCCTAACTGGCTGCTATTGGGCATTTGCATAGCCCCAAATATATCCTCCCTGTAGAGGGCAATACAGACAGCCTAGTACGAGGAAACAGGAGGTAGCCCTGTGCTTTTTATCTCTGTGATAGAGACCCAGAAGGCAAACCTCTAATGTGTGTAGTATACGACACTCTGTGCATGTGGAGAGGTGGGGTTTAACTCCATGCCACCACTGATGGAGTGATGGACAGACCCACAACATGTGGAGTAAATCTGCATCAGTCAAAATGCAACGAGGACAGGGGGCGTCAGTGCGAATAAAATAATGGTTGATTTTGGAGGTAGTAAGATAGGCCCTGTGAATAACGTAATATTGGATTATTCTGAAAGAAGCATTGAGAGGAATGTGTGTTGGACTTTCCAGCAAGGCAGACCACTTCTTGAACGTGCACGGGCAGGACAAGTCCACTTCCCAGTGGCGGTGGAGGGATGTGAGGGATGGCGCAGCGTGAGCACGCAGTGAGGAGCAGAACCAGTGGATCAAGTGTCTACCTGGAACCATCACATGCAGGTCCTGCACTGGTCTCATGGGACTCAGCACGGACCCCTGCATACTCTCACAAGAGTCACATGATACCCAGCAACAAGTTTCACAGTTTGACACTTGTTTATGGATCTCGCAAGACTATTGCGAGAGCATATGAAGGATTGACTGCTCATAGCAGGGTTTGGTAAAAGACAGACCTGTCTGCAAAGACATCTGTACAGGCAAAGGCTGTGCATGGTAGCGTTTGATCTGTAAAGACCCCTGTGCAAAACAAAGGCTATCTGTAATAGTCTTTCGTAAGGACTGGCCTGCCTGCGAACATCTTTGTACAGAGCAAAGTTTGTGCAAAAGGGGATTTGTTGAAAGACTGGCCTGCCCACAAAGACCTCTCTGCAAGTCAATGACTGTGTGTAGGGGGGTTTGGCAAGAGACTGGCATGTCTGCCAAGACCTCTATGCAGGGTGATCACTATGCACAGTTGAGTTTGGTGAGGAAGTGGCTTGTCTGCAAACACCTCTGTACGGGTCAAATGCTGTGCATAGTAGGGTTTGATGAAGGAACAGAAACACCTGAACAAGGTGAAGGGTATGTATAGGTTTCGAGGGAGTTAACATTCCATAACTCCTTCTGTACAAGAATTAAAGTGTGTGTTTGTAAGTACTTTATCCAACTAATAGTACCTGGGAGTGTGTACGGAATACTCTCCCCATAAAATCTGCTGCACAAGGCATAGTGTCTATAACAGGGTAGTCTCTAAGGAGACTTGAGTGTCTAAAAAGAGTGCATTACCTCTCACAACTTCTGCACTAGGTGTAGAGTATGCATGGTATATACTTACCCACCTATATATTTTATTTTTCAAAAGGAGTAGCAATGTGTACCTGCCGAAGTGCTTCTTAATCAATAAAAATGAACGTTAGGCAGCACAAAAAACTTTCCACATAACAACCATAAAATGCTCCTCCCTCTCCTGTTACTCTAGAGCAGTTTCCTAGGCAATCAAGCTAGACCTGAATAGAACCATAAAATTAACAAACACATTACTGCTTACCTAACTTACGATTTATCACACTAACAACCATTCACAAATCTAGCAACGTAAAAGATTTTTTTCTCTTCAAACTTCTTGATTTTGCAGATTATTATTCATTTTGCTGCTAACTCCTCCTGTGTTCTCCTTAGCATACCCGTGGCCACAGCTGTGTCTGTCTTCTGGGCTAGTGACCATGACAAAAACTATGTAATTGACAGGGATCGTGGACATTCTCAGGTGGCCATTGCTTCAGCTGGTTACAGAGGTATGAAATGACATCAACTGCCACCTAGGGTTGAAAACATTTCGAATTGTGAGCACCCAGACTTGATGATTGTGCAGCGTGGTGGCAACGATTTGTGCACAATTATAGGACTTGCTCTGGAAATTCAAATGAAAGAAACGTTGGCACACTTGATGAATCTCTTCTCTCACACTGCCTTTGTGTATTCAAACATATGCCAAAGGCAGACGTGGCAGTGGTCAAGCCTATTGTGCCCAAAGATTGGGAAATCCCAGAAACATGTCAACAAAGCAATTTTTGCAATTCTCTGTGACCATGAGATGGGCTGAATATACCACAAGAGCATCCACTTTGACATGTCTGGTGTCTTTCATAGAAATGGAGTCAAGTTCACAGCAGAAGGGAACAGGATCTTTCCTTAAACATCAAGGAATGTATCCAGTTTTACCAGAAAGTGTGCACAACATCATATTAGAACAACAGTTCTTTTCAGAACAACCCTATGACCCAGTTGTAGAACTGATTTGTTAGTCAATTTTGATATAATTTTATGAGTTCTAAACTATTGCGGGATAGAACTGGGTAAATAACGAAATTCTTGCGGGAATTTAACAGGTAGCACAAGAATCCCACAAGACCATTTCATTTCATAAGGCTTTATTCGGAGCTTAAACACAAAGTCCATAAAAGCACATACATTTACAATACAAATACAGCAATCATATAAATACAATAAAAAACAAGATAACAGTCCCTAAAAGCAAACCTTTTCGCTACAAATACAGCAATCAGGAGGGTAAAATACAATTTACGAGACTTTAAAAAACAATTAAAAAATCATACTAGGCCTTGCTTTGCTAGCTTGAAGAAGAAAGGTGGCAGTAAAAAAACACACATCAGATGGCGGGTTAAAAAACAGTTTCCTAGAGCCATGTACATTTCTAACTCCATACTTCTTAAAAATAGGTTTTAAAAAAACTGAACGGAAATTACCATAAAGTTTACACAACAGTAAAAAGTGCATGGTGCTTTGGGCAGTGATATTGTCACATGGACATGGACCAATCGGGTGTTTTTTGGTGCATGGGAAGGCCACCAAATGGTGCACTATCCCAAACCTTAATCTCGTTAAGACAAACCGATGGGATGGTCTGGTAACAAAGCTCAAATACGGCTGATAACCTGCCGTCTCACAAAATCTTCCGTAGAGCAAACAAGTAGTTAAATTACCACTGGCCCTCCCACGCCTCTCGGACTTATGGCTCATAAAAACAGTCTTCATCTCATTTTTCGACAGGCTGGAGGCAACATAGCAATCCTCTCTTAAATTGAAACCATAAATCTCTAAGAAACAACAGATAACAAATTTGATCCAGGGGATCTTTAGATGGTTATCAATAGAAAGACAATCTTTAATGATGGCTCTATTTAAGGAGGTCTCTTCCTTTATCCAGATTACGTGCCACAGCATTAATGGTCTAAGGGCGATCAGATCTGAAAGATGTTGAATTCCAAACTCCCTGTGCACCAAATCGTTAGAGGCCGATGTAGGTAAACACAGGAGTCTCTTAAGGAAGAGGTTTTCCTCCACTTGTAGACTCCCTGCCATAGCATGCCCCCACACACCAGCACCATAAAGGGCAATTGAAAGACATCTCATTTGGTAGATTTTTAACATATTTTTAATCCGTTTATCCCCTATTTTGGTTGCAAACTTGAACACCCCGTTGGCACATTTCTCCATTCTTGCCCTAACGTGGGTGATCTCACTGGTCCAACTACCTGTCTTAGAAAAAGTAATACCAAGGTAGTTGAAAGAGTCCACCGTTTGCACTTTATGCCCATCAATAAAGTAGGAGTGGGGTTTTTTACGTCCCAAACCACATTCCATAACATAAGTTTTTGTTTTATTGATCAACAACTTTCTTTCCTTAATGAACAGGGAAAACCTATCCATTAGGCGTTGTAGGCCAATAGGGGTCCTGGACAAAATCACGGCATCGTCCGCATAGAGTAAAACTGGGACGTTAAAATCGTTAATTTTAGGTGCATCTGCCGCAACAGTCTTTAAAACGGAATCTACATCATTGATAAAGAGAGTAAAAAGTAGAGGGGCAAGCACACACCCTTGTCTAATGCCACGCCTAATATTAAACTTTGGGGTGCGCTCCCCTCCCAGGCCATAGCGGACACTAGAGCTTAAATTGGCATATAACCGGGCCAAGAAATAAACAATGCCCTCAGGTGCCCCCATTTCAAGTAATTTCGCCCATAAGATGTTATGGTTCACCATGTCGAAGGCACTGCTCAAGTCTGCGAAGCAGAGCAAAAGGGAACCTTTCTTGGCCTTCGTATACTTCCCAATTAGTAATTCTAGGTTAAGACACTGTTCAACGGTCCCGCATCCCTTCCTAAAACCAAATTGAGAATTAGCCAATATGTTATTAGATTCTGCCCATTCTTCTAGTCTAACCAGAAGCACCCTACTCATGATTTTCACTGAGGAATCAAGAAGGGAGATCGGACGGTAGTTCTTTGCGTCCCCCCTATCTCCCTTCTTATAGATAGGAATGATAATGGATTCCTCCCAAGTGGGTGGGACACCTTTACAAACAGCAGCATTAAACACGTTAGTTAGCAGCGGGCCCCACAACTCCGGTTCTTTTTTGTACATGTCAACGGGCACCCCGTCGGGCCCCTGGGCCTTTCCACCCCTACTAGCAGTAATACTTCCCTGCACTTCCCCACGCACATCCCATGGTTTTCCGAGTCAAAAATCGTAGAGAAGTGGGAAACCCAGCTTTCCGCACTAACGTTGGCCATCAATTCGGGCATTTTGTCATCCTTTAGAAAAGGACAATTGACTGTAGCCCAAAATAAGGAGGAATCCGAAGTTTCGGCTGCCTGATCTAATTTGTCCCATGCCTCTTGTCTTAGTTCGGTCTTCCTATATTTGACTGCAGCCTGATAGGTAGCTCTAAGCTCCCTAATCGCAGTTCTATCTTTTTGCTTAGCTGCCAGTGCTGCTTTAAGCCCCTTAAGCGCAGTAGTACTAGCTTGGTCAAACCACCCCCTTTGTTGACATGTCTTGCCCTTAAAAAATTTAGTAAATTTATTATCAATTATAAGATTAATGTTAATAAACTTAGGCACAATTTCATCTGTTAATTCCTCACTCTCTAAAATGGCAACAATATCAATTAAAATTTTTAATAATGGAGTTAGACAAAATATCTGCTTTTTCCCCTTTCCACCTGATTCTGGTTCCATTCGGACGGTGCGGTTCAATGTTGGCAATTGAACATATTTTAGGGCCCTGCTTCACCTTCCAGAGTATAGCCTCGATAGTAATACAATTATGATCACTGAGTAAATTATCCACTACCATAGGGGCCATACACCATGGACTAAGGCTTGAGGACATGCAAATAAAATCGATCACAGTATTTGCGTTCCTATCCGTGAATGTGGGGATAATTACTCCAGAGGCACTTTTCATATTTACCAACATTTCCATATCGTAAGTCATCAAGATTTTATTCAATGAATCGCCGTAAGAGTTGTGGGGAAAGTGAGAGACACCCTCCCCAAAGCAATTTACAAAACCGCAGACTCTATGGGCAGAGGAGGAACACGCAACAGTATTAGTATCCCCTAACCAAATGATATCAAAATCAATATCATTCTTCATTATAATGTCAGCCAATGCAGACTCCAAAGCAAGCACTACCTGGTGCCTAGTACTATCAAAAATATTATTGTAAAAATGTATTAAAAGGATATTTCTACCTTGCTCCTGATAAAGCCATAAAATCTGGGAGTGGACCCCAACCAGTACATGTTTTTTTACAATGATCGGTACTTCCACTGAAATCAAAACCAGGAGCCCACCCTTTGCTCTGCCCGAAGGGGAGGCCACAGCCGGTAATTGGTAAGAAACGAAACCATTGTAATTAATAGGGTCCAAACACCAGGTTTCCTGTAAACAAATTATATTAAAAGTATTAATAAATTCGGGCCAACCCAGACATGCATCCTTTTGTAAAAGTCCTGCAACATTCCAGCAGGCAATTGAACACAAACCTTTGTGGGAAGTATTGGAAGTATTGGTCAAAGATGTAAATCCAATATTGGCCGGAAGAATGGCCTTAGTGAGAAGGTCCCCTCCCCTGCCATCAAGGACCAATCTCCCTGCTTCACAGCAACCGGGATCATTATTGGAATTAACCATAAAACTACAATTACCATTAAGCCCCGCGGTATCTAGTACCCCAGAGATTGCACTGCTCCCCCCCCTCCTAGGGAGCAGCCGCAATCCCTGGATCTGCCAAAATGGGTTCCAGTCAGTCATTGCAGTCAAGTCCACTCAGAGACTGGAATCTATTAGACGTGGTAACAGTAAAGCCAGCACGCATATTCCAATCTCTGTCCCCCCCCCCTGGTACGCTCAACATTAGGATGGATATGATGGTCCCTATAAAAGTACCCTAGGGGACGTAGAGAGATCCCTTGGTCTCGGGTAGGGAGTGATGCGACTTTGAGCAAAACAGTGGAGGTAAGTTGTGGGTTTCGGAAGTTAATAACTATACAATCTCCACCACAGTTCTTACGTGAGTTACCTATCCAATTGATTCTTCTAGTGCTTAGGATATCATCTGATAAAGCTACAGGGAAGCCACACTCTCGGTGGAGCCAATCCACAGTCTTATTCTTTAGTGAGGCATGGGATTCTCTATAGTTATTGTTACTTCCAGTCTCTCTAACTGAGGGAACATTGGTTAGAACTGCCACAAAAGGGGCACAAGCCAGTGGTAAATCAAGCTGTGGGCTATTAGGACTTTTTGCATTAAGTCCCACCTGGTTCCTTGGGGCTAAGCTGGGAAAAGATTTAATTTGACCCGACATCTGAGGGGGGTTAGGTGCAACAGTTACCTCCTCGCTAATACCCCCAGAGCAAGGATTAGGATTAGTGCTCATAGCCATTAATATTGCCTTATTAGAAGTTTTAGAGGGGGCCTTAACAAATCCCTGTTCATTATCCTTGGTTTTGGGTCCTGTACAGACATTAATATGTGATTCCAATAAACCTCCCAGTCTGACTACTTCATCTATAATTGTATCGAGTTTGATCAATAGAGGTTTAACAAGTAAATCAAACTTAACATCTATAGCGTTAATCAAGAAGTCAAGTTGCTCACTGTCTAAAGTAACTGTGGTACCATCCGGTGCTGTTTTTTGGTCACGAGCAGCACTGGACAGTAAAGAGTCAACTCTCTTAGTGGGACGGTTCCCCCCACGCTTTGGCTGGATAAACTTGCTATTGTTCCTACATGAACGTAATAATCTCTGTGGCCTCGAGGCCGTCATGCTAGGAATCAATGGATCTGAAGTAGTAGCCTGACTAGGTTCCGAGTCATTAGAAACCCCTGGAGTTATACTAACCAGGCTCACTTTATCTATTGGGGCAACCGAGGTAGAACTATCCATATAGTCAGGATGAATACTAACATCCGGATAGGGGATAGACAGAGGAATAGATCGATTAGGTGAGGGGGGTTCTTGGCTTGTGACCCCGACCTCCCCAAAGACTTCCTCCATTCATGGTTAATTTTGTCAACCATCTTGACCAAATAGTTATCCATTGTAGTAGATGCTAAAGCAATTTTGGCCTTGGACATTATGAGCCGGGCCTAACCCTGTTGCCTGGTTCACCAACGCAAAAATAACAGAATAACCCCCGCAATGTGCAACACGCCTATTTCCTTTCACTGTTGTTGGCTTTCAGCCTGGGAGAACACGTTAGTCCACAACACAAATTACAAACCAAGTTGCAGTGATACTAAACGAAACAACCTACTGGGCGAACGTCAAGCAGCATGAGTGTTCTTAGTCCCCCGCCTGCCCCGGACTGTCACAGACTGTCCGCCCTTTGTCCGGGCTTCGTCCTGGGCGTCCCGCGCAGCGGCTAACGAAGAAAATTATAAAGGGGGCAGGAACCAATAGGCGGGTGGGGCGGGCCGCGACACAGCTGGGAGCACGCACGTGCTCCTGGGAGCTGAAGTCCCGTGCAGCACCCTTCCTTGTCCTCAGCAGCGGCACAACAGCAGACACAGCCCCTCCAGGGGTAGCGGCAGCACAGATGGCGGTATGCCCCAGAGAACGAAGCGGGACACGCGCCAGCGGGTTCCACGAGTTGTTTTATGTGGATGTGGGCGGGTGGGCGGGCCGCGACACAGCTGGGAGCCCGCACGTGCTCCTGGGAGCTGAAGTGCAGTGCAGCACCCTTCCTTGTCCTCAGCAGCGGCACAACAGCAGACACAGCCCCTCCAGGGGTAGCGGCAGCACAGATGGCGGTATGCCCCAGAGAACGAAGCGGGACCCCACAAGACCAATTTAAGACTAAAGCATATACATTACTCACCAACCTCCCCCCCAAAAGAACATGCAAGAATCAATCAAGACACTGTAAAGTTAGGGTTTCACATCCAACAGAACTTTAGTAAGTTGTCTCTGTCTATGAACAATCCTGCACAAGAGCTTACAGGGGAGTTGCTGTGTGAAGGGTGTGGGCTCCCCATTAGGTCTCCTGTACAAGGGTTAGGGTTAGTGTAACATTTACTTTGCCACCTTAGCGATAGAGAGTGTAGTAGGGTATTTGCCACCAAAGGGGGAATGGGTGTCTGAAGGAAATGGGTTCGACTTGAAGACTTCTGTAGTACAACACATCTGCTATGAGTTGTAGGGGATTGTGCACTTACATCTCAGGGATTGCACCCAAGAAATCGTCTACACACATATTGCCTGCCACATTATGAAGGGTGTGCACTCTGTGAGCTCTTCTGTAGAGGGCTTAGTGCATGCATAGTAGGCATTTTGTCATCTCATTGCTGCTGTGCACAGCTGGGTCTTTGCTACCTAAGGAGGCATTCTTTCTAAAGTGAGTGAGCTGTACTTGGACTTTTGTATGAGGCATCGGTTGTGTTTTGTAGAGGCCTGTACGTTCACAACGCATAGGCTGTGATTTGTATGGGCTTATACACTCGCATGTCACTTATTGCACCCAAGAGACGGTCTACAAACAAATAGCTTGATACAGGATGAAGAATGTGCACACTTTAGGTGTGTATAGCAGCCACTTTGTCACCTTAGTGATGGTGTCCGTAGTAGGGTCTTTGAAACCTAAGGAGGCACAGGTGTCTGAAGGGAGGGAGCGCTGCTTGAAGAATTCTGTACAAGGCGTAGGCTGTGTGTTGTAGGGGCCTGTGCACTCACATCTCATTGACTGTGCTGAGGAGATCGCCTCACCCGCAAATAGCCTAATACAGGGCAAAGGGTGAGTGTTGCAATGGGCTGAACATGTAACAGGGCTTGGATGTCTGAAAAGAGCAGGCTCTCTGCAATGTCTTCTGTACAGAGCTTAAGGTGTGCATAGTAGGTACTTTGCCACCTTAGTGCAGGAGTGTGTAGTAGGGTCTTTGCCTCCTAAGGTAGCGTGGATGTCAGAAGGAAGAGGGCTCTGCTTAAAGAGTTCTGCACAAGGCATAGGATGTACTGTGGGAGCCTGTGCACTCAAATCTCATTGATAGTTCCCAAACTGTCGCCTCACCCACAAATTTCGTAGTACAGGGACCAGGGTGTGCATAATAGGAGGTTTTCGACCTTAATGAGGGTGAGTAGTAGGATGTTTACCACAGAAGGGGGCATAGAGGTCCAAAGTGAGAGGGGTCTCCGTGAGTTCTTCTGTACAGGGCTTGGAGTGTGCATAAGAGATGCTTTTCCCTCTTTGTGAGAGTGTGCATACTAGGGTGTTATATTTTATTTAGATACAGTGTCCTGTAATGGCAGAGGCAACATTTGTATCCATCTTGCAGCCGCCAATAACATAACTCAGACTCAGATAGTCAGACTGCTTTATTTCAGCACATGGCACCACAGGATGAGGGCAAAGTGACCCTTACACCGACGAGGAGCAAAAGGAGATTCCCTGTGTTTATATCTATATATAGGTATATTTTTAGGTCTCGCATATGCGTTGCAGCGCAACGCGCTGCCATCGCTCTGCGAGGCATGCTTGTATACACTATACCGGGGGAAGCTCCGCCCATCTTTTCGATTGGCTTCCATCTTAAATGCTGCCTTCTGATTGCATTTAGGCTTGTTTGTCCCTCCTCCTCACGTCCATGTCGTCATTTGAAAACTTCCGAGGCTATTGGCCCCTTTACTCCAACTGTCTTTTCTTCCTTGTCTTCCCCCACCACCCACTCCCGCAGTCTAACTTTTCGCCCCCACCCCCGACCCCCACCCCACTCCCGTTCGTGCCTTCGACGCCCTCCCTCCCGTTTTTCTCTGGTGCATCTCCGTCCGTCCTTTCTCTGTTTCCACTGCTGTCACTCGGTGTTCTCCACATTACCCGGAGGTGTTTCCGGCTGGTGAGCTAGTTTCTTTGCTGTTTAAAGGGTGGCGGCAGCAGTTGGAGGAGCGTGTGACCAGCAGAGAGGTGAGCAGAACGGGGGCGGACAGGTCGACGCATTCAGTGCTGGTAGTTAGAAGGGTGGGTGTTCCTGACCCCATTTTTCCAAAGTGGAGGTGTCCGGCAGCTTTATTTAATGATTAACACAACATTTGTGATAGGTGCACAAATGTGCTCCTGCGGCCTACATTTGCCCAGTAAAATGCTTCGTAGTGTGTGCCTTTAAAATTCAAATGGTGTCTTATTTTGGGCTTCTTGCAGCAGTCAATCACACTGCCATACACCAAGAAGAAGGCAGCACCTGATGTGCTTTCACCCGCTGTGCGCCTCTCTGCCTGTACATGAGGCTATGCACAGTTCACATAAATGCTCTGGACTTCCGCATCCATTGCAACATTGCCTGGCCGCCACAGGGCCCAAGCAACACCACTGCATAAACATTTTATTTTAAATATTTTGTTCATTAGCGCAGTGCGCACAACAGGCTTTTACCGAGCATATATTTTTGTTCAGTACTCCAATTGTGTCTCGTTTGTGCTGCTTGTAAAATCGTAGCACATCATGGAGACGGAAGCACCTCCACATGTGTGTCACTCACCCTTTGCCTCGGCTGGTAAAGGGCTTCACGCACTTTTCTTTCACTGGCCTTCTTCATCCCGTACTCCTGTGGGCTTGAATTGACAAACTACAGATTTATTTTTTCCCTTGGCTCTATTACTGTGTACTGTCCTCTCTACGTGGCTTGGCAGCTAACGAAGCAAGTTATAGTCTTTGTGGGAAGATTGAAATCCTTTTGTTTATGTCAACTGATTCACGGTGTGTTCCACACATGCCACTGCAGTAAAAACATATGAATGCATTACAATTAGCTTACAGTGTGAAGGTAGCTTAAAGGCAACGTTACCCTTTGTGATAATTAGAAACAACTTGCGACAAAATAGTGTTGCTTTATGTTTTTTTCGAGTTCACGTTAAAAAATGTATTTATTTATTTTAAAAATATGTTTCCAATTTGCTGTTGTGGAAATTAAAAGAGAGGATGTGGCATAATGGCCAAAGCTGCCAACTTTAGTTCTGGGTAACCAGTTTCATGTCTCGATGTCGGCTCAACATCTTGTGATTCTGGGCAAATTACTTAATCTTCCTGTGCTTACCAAAGATTTACGTGACCTTGTGAAATGCAACTGGTGCTCATGTAAAGCGCTCCAATACCTTCGAGTCGAGTAAGCATTGCATAAGAAAAACTGCAAAAAAACAAAAAAAAAAGGCAGCACTCCTTTCAGTTTTTGTATTGGACAGTGCAGCTATATGAAAAACAGCAAGAGCCCTTTTTCTCTTCCACATTTCTTCTTCTCTGTTTGTTTGTTCCTAACCATATCTTTCCTTAAAAGAAAGTGCTGCTAAATTAAAGCGCATGTATCTGAGCTCGTTAAAGTGCCAATAAGTATTGTAGGCGCTACTCCACCATATTACACTTCGCAATGCAGTACTTGCATCTGAGGACATGGTAAGTGATCACTCATCACTACTTTTTATGTGGATTAAACACGAATCACAGAATATCATTTACAGTGCCAATAGTTCAAACTAATAAATGCAAGACCATTGCATTGCAAATGCTTGTTATTGTTGGGGGATACTCGAGTCTTGGTGTCTGGAATCAGAGAACGCTGTGAGATCTATTGGTCCACAGTCTCAAAATAGTAACCACAGTCCCAGTGAAAGATACACATACATCTCGGTGTTGCACTCCCGTTCAAGCTTCACCAGAAGGTGCCGGAACTGCAGAGAGTTGGGCAGAGGGCCTGGCCAAAGACCATGTGCAGAGGGATTAGCTGCCCCTGAAGAGTTGAGTGCTTAGATCCTGTGGCCAACCAATCGCTGTGCACAGTTAGGTTTGGATGCCTGAAGAGGTTGGGCCATAAATATTCACTGAAAACCCCAAAGGTTCATGTTGATGGATGGCTAGCTTTGTTCTAACAAATCAATATATGTTTTAAAACCTCAGAAATTCACCTAAAATAGCAAAATTGAAGAGCAGTTGTGCTTGTTAGAAACAAAAACTAAAACAATGTTGAAATCCGCAATTAGGATCACAGTCTATAACTCTCACAGCAGCCATGCAAACCATAATTTGCACACCAAATGCATGCTCATGGACTTCCTTCAAGATAAAACTAGTTCAACACTGCAAGCACCCCACACATAACATTAGACTCACCCTAATCTACTGGTCTTCTAATCCAAAATACTTTCAATACACTATTCCCTCCCAGTGGACTTGTTGCAGGGACTCTGTTTGAAAATAGAACTATGTTTGGGATCATAGAACATCAGTATGTAGGGAATTGAGTCACAGAGCCATATCAGCAGCTATGGTCCAAATCCTGACTAGCTCATAGTGCCTTACCTGCCTTCCTAACCTTCTCAGAGTGACAGGTAAGTTGACAGCCCAGAATACAACACTCTAGTCCCTTCAGGGAATCGTTGTAATGGATCATCACCTTCCGTTCTCTCACTCAGACATTTCCACAATAAACAGGAAAGAGACACAAGAACATTCTACAATATTTATTGAAACTATCACGCTCCATTAGGAAGCGCCTGTGCTGCCATTAAAAAATATACACAACTTAGCAGTGTAATTAGCATTACTAATAAACCGTATACAATGAAAAGCCCCATCATTGCGAATGATATATCTGCCTAGGCTAGCCTCACTATGTGAGTACAAAGATATATCAGTGATCTCTGGGATTAGTACCGGGTCCCATACCTGGCATTTGCCATCAGCTGCTCTGCGTATCAGATTGCACAAGCTGGCGTGCTCATCTCGGGACCTTTCCTCTGCTAGAAATCCTCCTCTCTGTTTTCAAAATGGCAAGTCTCTGCTTATATGATAAGAAGTGCCATGTTATAAAACAGCAGCTGGGTCTCTCTATTATGTCTATATGTTAGAATGTATTAGTGACCGACCACAGAGAAAAACAGGGCACGATGTTGTTCGAACTTGTACGAAATGTAAAGATTGAGTCCTAAGAAGAAGTACTGGATAACAAAAACATGTGCAGTGCATTTCTAAAATAATATTGTGGCACAGAAATAAGCGAGTAGTGTCATGTATGCAAAGTGGCCTACAATGTGTGTAGTTAGGCTACCATAGGGTAGAAATATATTGGGCTCTAGAGAGAACTCATGACAACCCTCCTTGGTCAGAACAGTAACGTAACGAATGACTAAATAATCAAAAACTCAAAGCACAAGCTAAGCAAAATCAATGCTTTGCTAATAAGCATGTTATAAAAAGAATTATAATCATAATAAAAAACTAACATCTCAATTTTGAAAATATAACTAAATTAAGGTGTATCGGAGGTTTCCATGATGTCCTTCACAAGTTCAAAAACAATGAACCAGAATGGATTTAATCTCCGCAGACGATGATTGTTCAACAGCCTAGTTCACAAACTCAAGAGAACAGACATGATTCTTGGTATCAGCCGATGCTGAGAAAGTAGCCGGGTAACAAGCATACGTGTTATCAGAGCAAGAGTTTGGTCTTTCATGTGCTTAACCAATCCTCTCTGGAGGAAAGAGTGGCTCATAACTTACATTCAGAAGAAGCCGGAGGCTCAAGAGACAACTCCAAAAATGGGTTTCTATTCATCAATAGGTAAATGTTCACTGGAGTCGGCGTCTGCAGAACTAGGCAAATATCTTGTGCCCATTTAAAGGGGCACCAGAGGCAGTGAAATACTAGTTGTATGCAGGTAAACCAGACAGCTTGGAATGACAATGACCAATCAAGGTTCAGTTCCAGGAGCAGAGGATTAAAAAAAATCAATGCATGCGCTCAAAGCATAGCTAGAGCGGTGGTAGTTCCAATAGGCTTGCAAATGGAACATCCATTATGGAGGAGCAAAAATAGTATAAAAATGCTGCAAATGTGGTATAAAACCTGCGGAATGTCCTGAACACACTGGAGAAAAGGTAATAAATAAAAGCTGTTATTACTCCAAAGATTGTGTTGAAGGAACTGACTAAGCTGAAACCCATAACGTTAAAAGCAAGTATTAGATGCATTAAAATTACAAAGGCCTAATTCGCCGAAATGCAATCGGAGGTTAGTGTTCACCAAGGACTGTATCTCACGGGATATACTTGCAACTTTTATTCAAACGTTTCTTGAGCAGATGTTAGTGTTACATCCTTTTGAAACATGAGCGTATTGAGTCTGCTTAGCTAGTTAAAATCTGCCTTCAAAATGTGCAATGGAAGGCCACAGCAAGCAATCCATATCCCCTTGAGTGGGAGTGAAAAGGACGTTACTATCTGGGAAACCGATAAAAATGATGAGAACCCAGCTCTCGTTCCACAACAGTCCTGATCACTTTACATTAAATAACTTCCATTTGAAAGCACCGTAATTAGTGTGAGTATTTCAGGGGCTGGTATTCCTTTTCGATAGCAGGCCAAATTTGCTACCGACGTATTACATGCGCAGTGAATGGCAACTAGTTTCCAAACGAGTGCATGTCCGACAGAAGAGTCACATTCCTTCCCAGTAAGGAAGACCTCTTTGTTGGCAAGTTCACATCGATAAGAAAATGGGATCAATGGAGAAACAGTTCATGAATGAGGGTGTTTCCTATGAGTTCATATTTACCAACAAGGAAATGTGTAATGCAAACTGTGAACTGTAATGTTGAATTCAGCAAAGATATTACACCATGTATTAATCAGACAGAGGAAGATGTTTCTGCAATAGTGAATGGGAGCTGTTCTAACTTTCCTAGTTGAAACATTGTGCAGGTGGCATCTTTCTCAGTCAAGAGAAAATCTAGATGGAATAAAGATAACACCAATGAACTCAACCATTTTTGAGGGTTTGAAGTGTCCAGCTAAACTGCATAATAAATCTAAGCTGACTTTGCCTACGGTACAATTTTAACATTTCCCCTTGCATCTATAACTGATGACACAATGTTATTCAAATTATAAATGCGAGAAGACAGCGTATTACTACTATTTTTAAAAACAGCAAGCACTTAATCCAAATTGTCTTGCTCAATTTTTCTTAAACGTGCAGCAGTTTCCATTTGTGAGAATTTGCAAATTTGATTATATCTGGCATAAATCAATCTTTTTGAACGTGGGTTACTTAGAGCCTAATAAGAAGTCTAATAAGTCCATGTCTTTGGACAGGAGAGAAAGATGTTGTTTTACTGCAGACAGCGTGGAATGTTCTAACCATTATTGACACAATTTCCACACTGAATTGGTGGTGACAATACCTGAATGCTGAGATTGGGAGTATCAGGGGTCAGGTCTGCTTGCCTGAAACCCCGGTGTGGGATTTAAGAAAAGGAGTATAACCACCATTTGTGTCTAATGGCCACAATACCCACCCGTGATGATCCGAAAGTTTAGAGTGAAATATACCATTCTGCAACATGCTATTGAGCTATTCTTCTAATTTGTCAAGTTTTGCCAATTTTCAAACATGGCAATGGAAGGAATAGAGGGTGCACTAATTTCTTTAAATTTAGCCAATCCTGAACTCTTGGTCTGTTGAACAGTGTCATTTAGAAAAATCATTTGTGTTGGGATAAAACAGGCTCAGAACAAGGTTTCCGCCCCCTGAATTTGCCACGGATTGGTACCTCAAATTGATTTCAGGTCCATTGTAACCTTCCAATATTCATAGCCTTTCACAGCTAGTCTGAGTATATTAAGCTAAGTTTTAATATGATGTTGAAAAATATGTGAGTTTTTCCCTCTATGTTTTAAACACTAGCTCAATTTAAATAGTGATGTAAAAAGTGATGTCCATAATGGTGGTAACAGAAAATTTCACCATAATTAATTAGTAGAATTTAACTACATATCCTCGGAAACAGTATAATATTACAGCGTCGAGAGCACAGACTTTACAGTTTCAACATCCCAATCATCAGAATGTAACCCAGGAACAATTATATTGCCCATAGAAATCTTAAACACATATTTTATCTGTAGAATCTCTTTAGGTCCAAATAGATCGAATCGAACCTTATCCCAAACAATTCCATCAGTTACTGGTTCAGCTGAAATGTACACAAGGGACAAGTCTATTTTTAGTTTATGAGAACATGAGAAAGGGGTTAATACCCAAAAAAATCCAAGGAAAGCATTATCTAAACATATATCCAAGATGGGACCAGAAAAGTGTGATTTGAGCCATACAAAGAAAACATAGATCTGTGTAGGAGTATGTAGAACAGATGAACTGTTGAAAGAGTCAGAAGAAAAATCATCTCGACCCAAATAATATCCAGAAGCAGTTACTCAGAAAACTAGTGCCTCGGGTACCACAACAAGACCAGAAAAATCCAGAAGAGGTGAATCCAAAAAAGGTGGATCTGTATCGAGACAAAACGATTGTCTTTAGAACCAAGACGCAGTGGCAAGAATACAGTTCTTGTACCTTGAAGTCTAAGGACTGGAACTGGTGCTCGGCATGATGGGCCAAACTCATTAACTGCCACCTTCTCTCGCACAAGATCCCCAATTTTTGGAATCAAGATGGAAGGTTTTCATTTCTCCTTGATTTCTGCAGAGCCAGATGTCTTCAACTGCTCGTTAGATTGGGTGTCACAGACATTTTGTAGAACCTGTAAGACAGCAGAACGATCATTTACCTCACAGGGCGTGGTTCCTGTCTCAATGTCTGGACTGTCAAGTTGAGAATGTACATTTTGATGCCAAAGAGTATTTTGTATGCGGTCCAGCCACCAAGTGATCTTTTAGGTAGGTTATTGCATCTCATATAGGTGGTGCATCTAACTATGCCCTGTGCCTAAGACTCTTGTCTTGCTGTTAAGAACTGCTTAAAGTCACTGTTCATTCTTTCCCCAACAGAATTGCCCTTGGGCTGATATGGAAAGGAATAATGTACCTGTATGCCCAGGGACGCCACAGTATCCCTGTATGCTTTAGACGCGAAGGCCGGGCCCTGGTCTGAGTGGAATCTACTGCATGCATGTGTCCCGATAAAGAAATGCATGTCTTTAATAACAATGCGCGTGTCAGTCGAATGCTGTGGCCAAGCCCAGAGGAACGTGGAGCAAGAATCAAATGCAACTAGGATAAATTTAAACGCTATAACCGAAATAAGAGGACCACAGTGGTCCACATAAATGCAGCTGAAAGGTTTGTTAGAAATTAACAGGTGTTATTGCGGTGGAAGAGCCACAGTAGAAGCTTTAATTTGTTGACAAATGTCACAACAAAGGATACAGTTTTTGGCATGTTGATATAAGCCATGCCACAAAGCCACACCTTCATACGCAGTTATCACTAAAGCTAGTCTGCGGTCTTGGCTGGGAATCAAACGATCACCAACTCCTGGAATTGTTACACAAGGAATGTTCTGATCACTTATGTGGTACATATATTTTGAAAGGAAACTCTTAGATAAAGGAGAGACGTCTTTGTTAGCATTAAAGGCAGCCAAGATATCAGAATCTATTCTCGTTTTAGAACGAGTAATTGCAGCAACAGGAGCAGCTGCAACTGCCGATTTGGCTGCTTCATCAGCCAGTTAAGTCCCTACAACATGTGCTCCCACATGCTGATGACTGAAAATCTGTATGTTTCGTTGCCACTTAGGCCCTAAGAAGTTTGAATCTGTCAATGAGTATAAGTACCTAGAAGTATGGTTCCAGAAGAATTTAATAAGAATGTTCACTTGGATTCACTGCGAGTAACAGCCCATATCTCGGTAAGTGAACTGAAAAAGTTTAACAGAGACTATGGGGAGATGTCCCAGAGAACAGTATTAAAAGTTTATGCTGCCATGATCTGCCTCCAATTTCAGTGTTGCCCTGAGGTTGTCGTGATATTTGGAACCCTGCTGACCTTTACCTGCCCTTCCTGCTTGTCCCGTGGTTGCTGCTGGCCCTAATTTCTCCCGCTGCCGCTTTGCTGACTACGCGGCCGCTGAGAGGAGAAAAACTTCAGCCCCCAGAATCCCCAGCCCCAGAGTGCGGACCAGGTGACGCTAATCACGCGCCCGGAGGCGCCATAAAAACAAGCACACCTCCGGGGGAGCGGGTGTTGCCCTGAGGTGGTTGTGATATTTGGAACCCTGCTGACCTTTACCTGCCCTTCCTGCTTGTCCCGTGGTTGCTGCTGGCCCTAATTTCTCCCGCTGCCGCTTTGCTGACTACGCGGCCGCTGAGAGGAGAAAAACTTCAGCCCCCAGAATCCCCAGCCCCAGAGTGCGGACCAGGTGACGCTAATCACGCGCCCTGAGGCGCCATAAAAACAAGCACACCTCCGGGGGAGCGGGTGTTGCCCTGAGGTGGTCGTGATATTTGGAACCCTGCTGACCTTTACCTGCCCTTCCTGCTTATCCCGTGGTTGCTGCTGGCCCTAATTTCTCCCGCTGCCGCTTTGCTGACTACGCAGCCGCTGAGAGGAGAAAAACTTCAGCCCCCAGAATCCCCAGCCCCAGAGTGCGGACCAGGTGATGCTAATCACGCACCCGGAGGCGCCATAAAAACAAGCACACCTCCGGGGGAGCGGGTGTTGCCCTGAGGTGGTCGTGATATTTGGAACCCTGCTGACCTTTACCTGCCCTTCCTGCTTGTCCCGTGGTTGCTGCTGGCCCTAATTTCTCCCGCTGCCGCTTTGCTGACTACGCGGCCGCTGAGAGGAGAAAAACTTCAGCCCCCAGAATCCCCAGCCCCAGAGTGCGGACCAGGTGACGCTAATCACGCGCCCGGAGGCGCCATAAAAACAAACACACCTCCCGCGTCGCGGGACGAGCGCGGGCGACCGCCGGGCGAAGCCCGGGCAAAGGGCGGGCCGTCTGTGGCCGTCAGGGGCTGCCAGAGGCTGGGCTGGGCCACACCTCTTTCGTCCACTGTTCGGGAGTAGTATGGAGATAAGGCGGTGTGTGTTTCTGTAACTGAGTACAGCAACCAACTTTGACATTCATCATATTGTTGTATGAGCACTATAAACTGTCACTGATACTCATTCATTTGTTGTTCAGCTGGAAAGCTCGGGACTGAGTGACACGTATTGCATTGTGCCTTAATTATACTGCTCGAGGATGGGGAAGTGGGCCTGTACTGTGAGACAACGCGATCCTACTCCCTCAACGAGTATGGCCAAACCTACATCCATAGATAGAATGCTCGAGAAAGCTTTAGGAGTAGTGGCCACAGAAATAGAACGCACTGAACGGCGCCTTTCTATCACCCCAAATCTAGAGCAACTTACACAAGCCTCTGATTCTCTAACTTTCACACGATCATTAGACACAGAGCCTTCTAAAGATCATTCCCTAATTGAAGTGATACAAACCCTGGACCCCCCAAGTGAGGAGGCTCCTCGCTGTCCTGGTCGTTAATGTAAGGAAAAAATCAAACACATTTCGAAACCACCCTCAAGAAAAATAAAGGGACAGGTCGTGCCCAAGGAGAAGGGGAATCAAGGCAGGCCCAATGTGGCTGATACTGTAATCACAAATGATCAACCCGAGTGGGTCACTTTACTGATGACGAATCTGCATCAGCAGATAAGACTCATCATTAAAGAAGAACTAACCCCCGTATTAGCAAGGCTGGATAGCCTGTCTTCAATGTGGAATACAAGTGTACAAAATAAAGAATTTCCCATTGATACAAATAATGAACGGTAGGGTGAATGTCCCGGTCCCAATGAGTAATAAGCAACCCGGGTCCATTATAGTAACTAAGGACTCTTCTGATGTGATCATACAGGGACAAACTGTCACTAATGCGGGATGTAGTTTGGCCTCAACCAACTTGGCGCCACAGATCCGACCGCAAAAACAATCAGAAGTTACCCGTAGACGGGGGCCGGCTGATTCCCCCCCGAATCAGGATTATAATGATTTCGAACAAAAAACCCAAACACAAGGTCCCTAACCATAAATTTACCACCTGAGTCTGCTCCTTATGTTTTGATTTTAGCAGGAACTCCAGCTTTAAGAGAGGGTACATTTGAATCTCATGAAGAGCTAAAACATAAAACTATTCATTGGCTTGCTAATCATAGCGACTTTAGCTACGAGAACACCCATGAGATCTTGACCACAAGAAGGGTAGGATGGATTGGTAAACACCATAAGGACATTCATGGGGATTGTGTAATAATTAATTTTAGAAATTCATGTATTATTGAGCACATTTTAGCGACAGAACACGGAAAAAACAGGGGGTCTATTATTCTACTTCCTTTGGGATATTTCTATCCCCCAATAAGGCTACACTATCAAGAGCACCCATTCCAGTGGAAAAGGAGAGTTCCAAATATAAAGGTGGCTCCCCTTAAGCCGGTTCACTTGTTTTATAACCACCCAACTTTTAATATCCCCACCAGTAAAAGGTACAGCTCACTCATGGGTGTGGATTGACAGGGGGGCTCAGATACTACTTTCAATGTGGGATCAGCTACTACACCACCTGATTTAGGGTTACAGGATAGGAATAAAGGGATGTTTTCCAAGTCTGGGGAAGAATTAGTTAGAGGGTGTCAGATTGGCACCAGCAGTTTAAGCTATTCTTCTCTGTGTCCAGAACTTCCTGAACCCACAGATCATTCGGTACACGTTGCCTGCAAACTTATTGGTAGTGTTGAACCATCAAATACTTCCACAAATTATAAAATAGCTGTGACCCCGTATAAGAACTCATCTATGCCCGAAATAACAAGGGTTTTATCTTGGAATATAGCGGGATTGACCAGCAAACAAGACGACCCTGAATGGGGAACGTTTATTGACGGGTTTGAAATTTGCATGTTCCAAGAAACTTGGGCAAGAAAAGAGGTTCTTAAACTAGGATATGCCAGTTTCAACATCCTGGCATCCTCGAGGGGAAAAGGGAGACCTTCTGGGGGTCTTATAATTTGGGTACGCTCCCACTTGGGGTGTTCTGCAACTGAAATTGATACAGGTTCCAACGACATTTTATGTGTCATGTTACAATTCTCGGCAAAGCCACCTGTTGTACTAATAAATGTATATTCACGCCCATCGCCAAAAGGTAATGAATCTAACACTCTGGAGGAATTAACTGCTTTCCTCGGTACCATTGACACCAACCAATTGATTATACTAGGTGGGGATTTTAATTGTCAATTTGAACCGTTGGAAGGTTTACCATTGGATGGTCTGTATGATGAGGACCAGTTTTTAAACATTCCAGAGTCAGGCTGCCCCAAAGTTAAAATTTGGTCCCCATTGGCGATCCAGATGAGTTGTCTCACCATGAGGCATTCTTTTCGTGCCTGTAATGGGAGAGCAGTATCTGAGACATCGAATAGCTACACATTCTTTAGTAAGAACAAGGGGTCCATATTAGATTACATCTTAATTAATTCACATTTTTGGGATAGGATGCTGGATTTTAAGATAATTCCCTGTACCGATAGCGATCATTCCGCTCTTGTGATGGAACTTAAAGCGTTGAACACAGGGAGTCCGCTGGATACGGATAATCCCCCTGACCCTAGGCTTGTGGTTACGCACTGCAGAAAGAGAGTGAAATGGACTAATTTTATTCAATCAGAAACTAAAATGGCCAGTTTATATGATGCCTTGCTTCCTGTTTTTATAGATGCATCCAATCTCCCCAATTCGACTAAAGAGGGTTTAGACCTCCAGCAGGCCCAATTGAACTTTGATAAACTAGGAAAAATTACCTATGATTTCTTTTTCCCAACAAAAAAAACGAAAAAAGACAAGCGGCCTATCCATCCCTGGTATAATAGTTCTTGCCGTAAGGCAAAAAAGGTATTGGTAGCGGCCATTAAAGCTAAAGATCGCTCTTTAATAAGGACGGCCAGAGCTTGTTATAAAGTAGTTATAAACAAGACAAAACAAAGTTGGGAAGTTGAAAATTGGGCCTCTATGAAAATCGCTTTGGGTGATAGAGACATGAGGACCTTCTGGGGAATAGCCAATTCTGGCACAACTACTTTACGTAGTGCGGTCGAACCAAATCTAGATGAACAAACCTGGCGGACCCACTTTGAAACTCTATATGCCAAGGAACCAGGAGTTGTTCATGCTCTTGGTTGTGATTTACCAGTTTTGGGTTCACTGACTAAGGAAGATTCAAACCCTTTATTCGAAGATGATTCGACAGTGAGCATCTCTATAAAAGAAATAAACACAGCACTGGCCAAAATAGCAAGGGCTGGACAAGATACCCGGTGATCTATTTAAAAGTGAACCTGCTATTTGGGCTCCTTATCTTCGGATGCTTTTTAATTCAATTATGCAAGGAATGAAGATCCCTACAAGCTGGCTAGGTGCGGAAATAATTCCGATTTTTAAAAAGGGCTCCCCACTTCTCCCGACCAACTACAGACCCATAAGTCTAATAGATATCTCCCCAAAAATTTTTGCGAGAGTCCTCCTCCTCAGACTACAGTCATGGATGGAAGAGAGGGACATTTTGTCTGTCCTCCAGGCTGGGTTTAGAGACAAATTATCAACCCTGGACCAAGTCCTAAGACTGCAACTACTGTATTGGAAAACTGTTTGTCTGCAGGGGGGTAGTCTCTTTTTAATATTTGTTGATCTAAGATCAGCATTTGATTTAGTCCCTTGGGAGAAATTATGGTCTGTTCTAGGTGGGATGGGGGTTCTAGTTTATCTAATTCAGCTTTTTAAACGTTTGCATGAATGTAACTATGCCCAAATTAGATATGGGAAGGACGGCAATCTCACAGCACCTATACCGATCAATCGTGGAGTTCGACAGGGTTGCGTACTTGCGCCAACCCTGTTCAGTCTCTACATTAATGGCCTAATTGACACCTTGTCAGCAGCAAAAGACCTAGATGCCCCTAAGCTAGCTTCTCGTAGAATTTCGGCTATGATGTTTGCCGACGACACCCTTTTGGTTGCTAAATCACCTATGGGGATTCAAAAGGTTTTGGATAAATTTGAGGAGTTTTGCAGGGATAGAGGTTTAGAAATAAATCTCCAAAAAACCAAATTCATGGCATTTAATTGTACAAAAAGTACTCGCCCTAACCCATCCCTAAATGGTAAACCCCTCGAAAGGGTGTCATCCTTTGTGTACTTGGGTTTTACAATAACCGAGTCTATGGATTGGGGGGCCCACATCACAAAATCTACGCTAAGACTAGCACAAACTTCAGGAGGCATCATGAAGGTTTTTAATAAGTCCAGCAAAAGAATTGTTAGTCCAGCTGTGGAAATATACAGGGCTCAGGCAAGAGGTGGAGCTTTGTATGGTGCAGAGTTATGGGGCCACCTAAATACGTCAAAACTATTGCAGGTGGAGAACCAATACCTAAGACAGTTATTTAAATTGCCTCGTAGTACCCCCCTGGTCCCGCTACGTATGGATATAGGCATAACATCAATCGCTGAAGTAGCGGGACTTAAACCCATAATGTATTGGCGTCGTTTGTGGACCACCCCCGAGCTAATACCATATAGGGAGGAGCTCACAGAGATATTAAGGTCTTGTGGTACTTTAAAAATCCCATGGTTTGACCATATAAGGCTTCTTTTAACTAGCATGGGCCTTGGTGATTGCTGGCTTGATCCTGAGTCTGACTGCTTGTTAACGGCAAAGGGTCAAATGAAGGCATGCTATAGTGAATACAGACTAACACAACTTAACAATTCTTCTGGGACTGGGAAATGCACTAGTGCCTTCTTAGAAATCAAGGCACTTCCTTGCTTTGAACCGGCAATAGATCTCATTACCCCACCTGCAGCCAGGAAGCTCTTTTTACAATTTAGACACGGGGTACTCCCACTGCGCTGTTTCACATCTAAATGGAGTAATCAAAACTTGACCCATTGTCCAATGTGCGATTACCCCGAGGAAACAGAGCTTCATGTCTTTTTCTGTTGCTCTGGTCACCAGAAGGCAAGGAGTCGCTGGTTGGCACAGATCTGCAGGAATCTTGGTACCAGATCTTGTCTTGAAGCATTTAGGGTACTGAAATCTGATACAGGTATCCCTATAGTTTACTCGGTGGCCGGTTTTTTATTCTCAGTATGGTGTACTAGAAGGGCCCACTTGAGAACCCAGAATGAAAATTGATTGTTGTTAGTCAATGCTGTAAAGTTATTTGCCACTTACTTATTCATGCACTAGTTTTAAATATAGGAACTTTTGATTTCCTATTTTTATTGAGGATCTAATTTTAGCTTAATTTATATATTTATTGTTCCATGAACTCTCTAACCAATTGTGTTATCTCTGTCCAAATTTTATGTCCTAGGGTCTATGAATTTCTAAATTTGAAATTGTATGTACAATCGTATTACTCTTTTAATTGTTGTTTTATAATGTACTTTTTAGGACATTTTGTCCGAAATAAAGTTTTTTTGACTTGACTTGAGTATTGATAAGAGCTACTAAGCCTTAGCGGTAAGCATTGCTAAGAACCTGATGAGAGAAAATGTCTAAAAAGCTTGCTGTTTCTTCCAAGATCCTCCGTGATTGCGGTGTAAGCCTGGGGCTTGTGCAAGAGCCTATTCTGCTGCATAAGCTTGTTTGCCTTCATCAGGAAAAAGAGCAGAAAATGAAGGAAGTATTACATCCTCACCCTGTGGAAAGAGTGGGGGCCAAATGATCTCTGCTAGAAGGATGTTCTAAGACAAAGTTAAATTCTCCCAAAAAATTACTTTAATGGTGTGCTGTATGTCACTCTCAATTTGTATTGCCAAGTCATATAACCTATCTAGAGGGGCCAGGCGCCTATCTGGGGTTTCAAATGTAATGAAGTTATCAGTTGCTCTTGCTGCCAGCAACTACAGGAGATTATGCCGCACTATAGTGACTTCTGCTTCACTGTTGAGGATAGTCACCACCCAACTCCCGTTCAGGAGAGGGTTCACAGTGTCTGTGGCATATTTGCAGTTATAGCTGCAACTTTGTTTTTCTCAAAAGGGGCTTGATATTGAGGATGTCTTTTCTTCCTTTTTTATGTTCACATCAGACGAGCGTTGTGTCTGCCTTTTCAGTTTCACATACTCTCCCTGTCTGCCCTCAGATCGCCCTCCCCTCAGAAATCTGATACCTGTCTGGAGCATTGATTTTATTGTAATCACAAAAATCATAGCACCTCTCAGAGGTTGAAGGACTCCCATGAGGTATACCTTTTTTTTTTCTTTAGATTAGTCCAATGTTGTTTTAACAAACTCAGGGTTCTGCTTGGCTTCCTTGATGGAACCGGGTTTTTTCTTTAGATTAGTCCCATGTTGTTTTAACAAACTCAGGGTTCTGCTTGGCTTCCTTGATGGAACCGGGTTTTCCAAGCTTTAGTTGGTCTGGTCCCCAAATTATTGCGTCCTAAGGCTGCGTACACATTAACAATAATGATAGGCAGCTCACCATCATGGGTTGCTTGCACAACAGCTGTGTGCTACTGGGGTATAGCCAGAGCTGCCTCGTCACCTTGAATGTTAGACAGAATCATTCCAGACAACCCAGGAACATTTCCCATTAGTTTCAGCCCCAAATCCAGGGCAGCAGCGGCCCCTTTTGTGTTCTTTATTTGTTTTAAGATGTCTGGCAAGACTGACATGGATGGAGTGCAATACGTGACGGTATATACAACAACATAGACTGTCCCCCAAGTGTTACAGTCACCAATTGCGTGGACCATTCCGTGGGGTAAGCATATAGTCAAACTCCTGTGCTTTTCCGTGGCCCCATAAGGGAATTACAGCTTCAATTTGGTTGATTTTTTGGGCGAGCCAAAATCAAGTTTTTTCACGGTTAGTAGGAGTTTTGCCTATAACTGAATGAACAATTACAAGGCTAAATGTAGGCACTGCAGGCAACTGGGCTTGCACTGGCAGGCCAACCCTAGCTTGAACAGCCAACAGGGTGAACATGAACAAAGCATATTGAGTTACATGTCTAACCAAATTAGCAAACAATGATTGTAGCTGTTGAGCAGTAATATTTGCATAATCAGGGTATGGTGTGCATCCACCTAAAGCTGGCCAGGCAGCTGCTTCATTACTTAGGGAACCTGTATGCACTGGTGCAAGTACATGGGGAAGGGCGCCACGGAATCATGTAGAGTGTTACGAATGAGAAATTGTTATTTCGAAGAGCACGTAAGCTCAATATTGTCCAGGCGGTGCAACAACTGTATATTCATGAAATGTGTTTGTATTAGCATCCACAGCTGGTAAACTGACCCAGAAATAAAAGACTTCACAACAATAGCCATTGTGGGCTTCAACCATTGAAATAAAGGCACCACTGGCATTAGTACAGCCATGTGGAGTAACATGTGCATGGACAGCAGGTTTGCAATTAGAAGCTATTGCAATAGATTCTGGATGCGTCACGATAAAAACAGCAATGGAAACAAAGTGCAACACAAAATGGGTATTGTCCGTTTAAACTTTCAAGCTTGAAAAACCGACAGAATTAGGTACTTCCTAAAACACTGTATAGGATTTAATCCCCAACACCACGGATGTCTCCAGTGGTAGGTAAAAGGGGTATCATGGACATGCACAAGCACTACTCAGGACACCCATTAATAAGCTCCATGTTGCAGGGATTCAGTTTGGAAACAGAACTATGCTTGGGATCACAGAACGTCAGTAAGTAGGGACTGAGTCACTGTAACACATCAGTAGCTATGGGCCCAAATCCTAACTAAATCATGGTGCCTTACCTGCCCTCCCAACCTTCCCAGAATAGGTTAAGTTGGCAACCAAGAACACAACAAACTCTTCCCCTCAAGGAACTGTTGAGATAGATCATCACCTTTCGTCCTCTCACTCATGCATGTCCACAATAAACAGAAAAGAGACACTATAACAGTTTACAATATTTATTGAAACAATCATGCTCCATGATGAAGCAATTGGGCTACAATTCTAAAACATACACAACTTAGCAGTGTAATTAGGATTACTAATAAACCATATGCAAAGAAAATCCCTTTCTTGGCGAATGATGTATCTGCCTAGCCTAGCCTCACTACATGAGCAAAATGATATGCCAGTGATCTCTGGGATTAGTACCGGACCCCGTACCTGGCATTTGCTACTAGCTTGTCGGCATCTCACATTGCACAGAGCTGGTGTGCGTGTCCCGGGAACTTTCCTCTACTAGAAATCCTCCTCTCTGTTTTCAAAATGGCAAGTCTCTGCTTATATGATTACTAGTGCCATGTTAGAAAACAGCAGCTGGGTCCCTCTGTTATGTCTATATGTTTCGAATATGTTAGTGACCGACCACAGAGTAAAACAGGGCACGATGCTCTTTGACCTCATACGAGATGTTCAGACGGAGTACTAGGAAGAAGTACAGAATAACAAAAATGTGTGAGGTGCGTTCCTAAAATAATATTGTGGCACAGAAATAAATGTGCGATGTAACATGTGCAAAGCAAAGCAGCCTACAACATGTGCAGTTAGGCCAACATCGGGTAGAACTACAGTGGGCCCTAAAAGGAACTCACGGCAGACAGGTCTGACCTCAAACTTATACCCTTCTCTATGTCCATAAATAAAACTATGATATTTGACAATTCAATGGAAAAAACACGTTGCTTCATTAAAGCAACACACCCTTGGGTCTGAACTCCTCAGTGATGTCCCACACTTACGCCCAACTGCCGCATCTCCATGTCTTGGGTCATTGAAGAGCTTGCCTCTACTTAAAGTAAATGCAAAAACAACAGTTTATGGACAGAATGCAGAACAATGTCATACATTCACCCCAGTACAGAGATCTGGGCCTAAATCCATCGTTTTTTTGCTCACCATGCCGTTCCAGTTTGAACCCAGCCATATGCAAATCAGTCTTGACCCTGTGCCTCATGGGAACAGTCCAGCCCAAACTGCCAAGCCAGGTCCTTCCTGGACTGGAAACAAGTATCCTAGGACCAGTTTCGGGGTTTCACCCTTCTTCAGCCAGGATAGCTTGATTCCAGTGGCATGGAGAGCACGGGACCCACGTCTGGGCATACCCTTCCCACTCGGGGTGACAAATGCAAAAAAAAAAGTTGATGGACAGAATGCAGAACAATGTCATACATTCACCCCAGTACAGAGATCTGGGCCAAATCCATCGTTTTTTTGCTCGTTGATTGTGTGTCTTTTGCTTTCTCGCCCTAAGTGCGCCAGGTATGCTCAGACGTGAGTCCTGGGCTCACTGTGCCACTGGAATCAAGCTATCCTGGCTGAAGAGGGGTGAAACCCCGAAACCGGTCCTAGGATGCTTGTTTCCGGTCCAGGGAGGACCTGGCTTGGCAGTTCGGGCTGGACTGTTCCGATGAGGCACAGGGTCAAGACAGATTTGCATATAGCCAGGTCTAAACTGGGGTGCCATGGTGAGCAAAAGAATGATGGATTTAACCCAGATCTCTTGACTGGGGGTGAGTGTTTTGATTTGTTCTGCATTCCGTCCATCAATTGTGTGTCTTCTACTTAAAGTAAAACCTTTTTTTTTTTAAAGTATGAGGATATTGGTTCTCAGCTGAACTGAACGAAGAGTGAGGACATCCAAGCATAGGTGGTATTAAAATGCACAGTTTATTTAATTATTCAGTTGGCAGTCTTAAGATCAAAAATCATTTAAATCAATATTTTAGAGTTAAAACTGAAAACTTCAAATCTTAGATTGCTTTTGTCAAAAACACCTGTAATACTGATTAAACTTGTCAAAGACTTGCCTGCCTCCTCCTGTTTAACATACAAAAACATTCTGTTACCCAGACTGTTCTTCAGTATCCGACTTAGTCTCTGGGAAAATCAGCCATTTCTGACAACACAAACCCATGCTTGACATAGTTAAAGAAAGCACTTAATTGTAATTGCCGCCTTCTACCTCATAGAGCTCTTACAGAACAATGTCACCCAAAGCCTTTTGATCGGGCTATCTGTGATTCTAAGCCTTCAATTCCTCTCATAGACCTCAACACATCCACTTAAATGTGGGGAAGATTATGTACTTGGTATTGGCTTTTTGACTTGGGGCAGAATGGCAGATGCTGTGGAAGGTGAGGAAGTCTGCACTAAGTTTTCATATGACTTTTAATTGACAGATGTAAAGTACTGAAGCATGTCAAATTAGGAAAGAGAAACTGAAGAATACAATTACCATTCAGAGCATGTGGTAGGTAGAAAATAAGAAAAGATATGTTTTTGGGTTACATCTAAGAATAAATGAGTAGGGAGGAGAATCTGTCAACCTTCCATGCGATGTGACAAGAGGGAGAATAAGTATAAATGCATTGTGGTGTAACTGAAAAATACACAGACATGTTGCAAACTTACCGAGTTTACCAAGAGACAAATCTTTCCATTCAGATGACAAGCACAAGAGCGAGGAATGAACTGAAGGAGTCACTACATTTAGGTAGGAGGTGGCTGTCTTATTCATGGAGAGATCAGCAGAATGTCAACCCTGTCATTGCCTTAGGAGGGAAGGAAGCTCTACTAGCCTTGACTTCTAAGGCAGAAAAATAGGGAAATCTGCTGCAGGAGGATGAAGAAATTAATTAATTGATTTGTACAGACACTTTTCATTCTATGCCACAGAAGGACTAAATCACATGCTAAATGTCCGGCTAAAATGTATCCTACTAAACTGTAGGTTGGCAGTACGACATTCCACCAATATAGCTGACCTCATACTAGGCAACGAGCCTGACCTCTTAATTTTAACGGAAACTTGTCTAAATGAATCACCCACGCCCATCCTAGACATACTGGTTCCCCCAAACTATCACATCACAAGATTATATAGAATTGACAGGCCAGACGGGGGTATTGCCTGCATACATCAGAGTAACCTCTCTGTGAAATGCACAAACTCCCCGGCTCTTGCTTCTTGTGAATACCTATGTCTAGATGTCACTAACAATAACAAACCAATTTGCTCATTACACTCATTCTACCATCCTCCTGGAAACAACTCTACCTTCATTGAACACGATATCCTAACCACAAATGTCGGGCAACAGATCATTCAGATATTCTTGGGGGATTTCAACCTCCACTGGGACGACCCAGAGGTCAACAGCTTCAAAACGTTCCTATCCGACCTGAACTTGTCCCAAATCTGTGACAGCCCCACCCATGAAAAAGGTTCAACCCTCGATCTTGTAATCTCCAAAGCAGATTACACCCAGCTGGAATCGATTCGCCCCTGTGACTGGTCTGACCGCCACATCATCACTTTCCATATCAAGGTAGCAGTTAAACCACTCTCTGTCCAACCCACAAGAACGAAAATCTGGAAGAGAAACCTAAAAAAAGTCAATCCTGTCTCTCTCGCAATGTCTAGACCTATCCTCATGCCAGTACCGGATAGATTAAATGATGTACATGATCTGACCAATCACTACTTTGACTCCATGAGCATGTTATTAGACAAACTAGCTCCCTTACAATTGAAAAGAGTCGCCACAAAAGACACACAACCCTGGTATGATGGCAGGCTAAATGAAGAAGAGCAATTGAACGATAATGGAGAGCCTCACCATCCCCTAAGCACCTCAAACTACTGAGAAGCACAAGAAACGCCTATTTCAGAAAAATTAGACGATCAAAAGCGGACTTCATCAGTAAACAATTAGATCAAGCTAAAAATCATCCCAAAAGACTATTCGAAATAATCAAATAGCAATCGAAGGGTGTCTCCCACTCCCCCCAAGCCAATCCAGAAACACTCCCCAATTGCAAGGAATTTGCTTCCTTTTTCACAACGAAAACAGAAAAAACATAGACTTAATGTGCCACTATCGCATTGCGACTCACCCACAATCTCCTCACTGACCCCGCTCAATGGTACTGCTAAGCTAGACCTCAAGAACAACGCCTCCTGGACCAACTTCAATTTCTACCGCGAAGAAAATATCCTAAAGACACTCACGGCTTTGAACCCCTCCAATCACTTCACAGACCCTCTCCCAGCAAACCACTTAAAAGACTTCATTCCAATGCTAGTTCCTCTATGGACCAGGATCATAAACACCTCCCTTACGCAAGGAATGATCCCAGACATCCTCAAAGATGGGCAGGTATCCCCTATCTTAAAGAAACCCTCAGCGGACCCATCAGACTTGAACAACAATCGCCCAATATCCAAAATCCCTACCCTGGCCAAACTACTCGAAAAATGTGTGCACATGCAGCTCAGCAACCACATAGACCATTTCAACCTGTTCGATCATTTCCAATCAGGTTTTCGTACAGGACACAATACCGAATCAGCTATGACACACATAATAGATGACGCACTAAAAATATTGGATCAGAACAAAGCCTGCTTACTCATCTTGCTTGACCTATCCTTAGCTTTCGACACCGTCAAACATGACAACCTACTAGACCTCCTGAAACATAGAATGGGTCTAGCTGGAACGGTTTTAAACTGATTTACTTCTTTCCTCCAAAACAGAACACAGACTCAAGATCAATCAATCCTTATCCAAGCCGAGGCCAGTCATCTTAGGAGTGCCCCAGGGATCCTCCCTCTCCCCCACACTCTTCAATCTGTTTATGGAACCACTCACCAATCTTCTCAACTCCGCAAATGTCCACTACCACATGTACGCAGACATCACGCAACTCTACATTAAGGTCCACTCTCTTGAAGACATCAAGTCCCTCAACTCAACACTACAAAAAACGCAGACCTGGTTGGCCTATAACCACTTAAAACTTACCACCCTCAAAACAGAATTCCTCTTAATCGCCCCACCCAACCAACCAAACAACTATCATCCGTGAATGGATGAAGCATCTAACAGCACTCGATGGTCAACACCTCATCATTGATTGTGCCAAATCACTAGGAATTACTCTCGATTATAAGCTAAATGTGAAGAAGCACATCAGCGCTGCAACTAAATAAGCACATTTTCACATGAACACCTTAAGAAGACTGAAACCCTTCATGCCCGCAAATGACTTTAAACAGGCAGTTCAGACTCTTATAACCCCCAAAGTGGAATATGGGAGTGTCGCTCTCTGCGGCCTTCCCAGAGCATTGACAGCCCCTCTTAGAGGGTCAATCAATACAGCAGCGAGACTCATCACAGGCTCCAAAAGAAACAGTCATATCTCCCCTGACCTTCGTGCACTCAACTGGCTTCCTTTTGAGGCCAGAATCCATCTGAAAATTGCCTGTATGATACACAAGGCATTACATCACAGACCCCAAGGTACTTAGCAGAGAAATTGATCCTATCGGGTGGCAACAGAACCACTAGAAGCTCCCACAATCTTCGACTGAAACCACCACGTTTTAACAAGGAGAAAACATATAACCATACCTTCTCAGGAATGGCTCCCAGGATCTGGAATGCCCAGCCCCCAGAAACAAGACTGAACCCATCCACGGCATCATTCAAAAAATAAGTAAAATCGATTCTCTTGGCTAAATTCACTTGAACTGTTTCATACATTCCTTTAGAAACCTACCAATATGTAATAGCTACTACTAGTTACTTAACATAAAGTATTTTTATTTCTATGCATATGTATTCTGCCTATATCGGACCTGTAAAGCGCACTGTATGTTATCTATATCTGCCCTGTAAAGCGCTCTGATACCCGCAAGGGTCTTGTTCGCGCTATACAAAAGCTTCAAAATAAAAATAAATAAAAATATTAAACACTGGTGTTATTCACGTCAAATACCTCCAGATGTGCAGCCTCCACAGTAGAAGGATTTTTGTAACATAGAGCCACTAGTTTTTGCCATACCTCAGTAGAGCAGCTCATGTCTTAAGAAAACAATATTATGATTATCCACTATCTCAATATTAAATACCAGTTATGCTGATGCTTTATTTGTGCAGACAAATCATATTTCACCTTAATCTCTTTCATGAGAAATTCTAAAACAAGTTTAATATACTATTATAATTTTAGATGTTGAAATGGCTCATTTTTGGCGTGGAATGTAAATTAGTGGACATTTTGACCATTCGACCATAGTTCACCTTGACCCCAGACCGTGACAGCTGCTGTTGCTATCAAAGCTCACAGACTTTACATTTCCATTGAACCCAGCCCTAAAATACATTTTGTTGAAAGGCTAGTTTTTTTTACCAACATATAAATAAAGACTTGTCTACTTTTCCATGTTTACCATCACTTTAGTATTTTAAACTTGGTGTGGACCTCGCACCTTGGACTTCACATATTACTTAATAGCGAAAGCAAGAGTGTCTTAACTCCTATCCCAGGTAGGCATTTTCATCAAAACACAAAAGCTCTAACGGGTGACTGTACTGAAAAACCATCAATATTTCTTGTTGTCTTCAACATCGTATAATATAGTCATTCTGAGACACCCTTTGTGCAGGTCGTCTATGGTTTGGAAAATACCACATTTTACTGTAATATGTAATATGTGCTTAAAAAATTAGAATCAGTGGTTTCTAAAGCACGCATTTGTCTTATGTTCTTCAGATTACCCGGGTTGTCATAATTATTCTACATAACACAAATATTGAGTGTATTCATATTATATGAAATGCCTAGGACTATTCAATAGCCCGTACCATTATCACTGGCAGTGTATTAAAATGTATTGCTCTTCTATCTGGTCCCAATGGATTGGCATGCTCGGGATATGATATAATTAGAATGAACTAGACTCTCATCTAAGGTTTATTTAACATATCATTGAAAAAACACAAAGGTTAAAGTAAACTTATGGTTCGCTTTGCTTATAACACTTTAATATAATAAAAACACTCTAAAACTCACTGAACAAAAAACTGTTAAAATGTGGTTGTGGTTGCAAACCTATCATCCCTGAAATGTTGTAGTATTGGTTAGGTAAACTATAACCTTCCTCATTCATGAACTGCTGTTGACTTCATATATGACTTGACTCAGAACATATTAAATGACATCACTGATGATGCCATCTATGATTGTGCTGTTGGCATTAGACTGGGGAAAATAGGCTTCAGAGGTATAGAGCAACAGTCGACTATCTGCCCCATCCACCTATCCTGCTACGTATGACAAACCTCGCATCTGAGGTTGGCAGCAGGGCATGGCCTCCAGCTTGGCACTGTGCCCAACCTGCCACAGATTGCCAACCCCATCTACCTACAGCCTTTGGCTGCGCACCGGAGTTGTGTGCAGAGCCTGAACTAAGGCCAGGACCTGCTCCTAGCCTGCCACAGACAGCTGACCCTGTATACGCACAGCCTTTAGGAGTGTGCAGTGCCAGACTGGCCACGAGGCCTAGCCTCTTGCAAGGCCCTGCACCCAACAGCCTCTAGCTGTTAATCCCCAGCTGTGCACATCAGAGGTTGTGCACATGTTCTGTGTTGACTAGAGGGTCTGGCTGATAGCTATACTGTACACCTTTTTAATAAAAATGTTAACTAAACTTTTTTGCATAAATGGAACCATTTTTTTAATATAAAACCTTTCTTAATGCAAATGCTTTTGTTTCATAATTTTCTTTTAAGTGGTTAATTTTTTAGCTCACTCATCGATTTTTTTGTTTTTGCAGAGCAATTTTTTTAAATTTTTATTTATAATAGTACGTAGCAAATGACAAACACTGACAGTCAAGAATCATATTTTCCTTCTTTTGTTCGAATACCTTCCACAGGAATACTGTGGTAAGGGTATGCCCAGAGCTCTCCAGCCTTGCTCGCTGTGCAACTGGATTCAAGATATCCTGGCTGATGAGGGGTGTTATCCTGAAACCTGTCACAGGATGCTGGTTTCCAGTCCAGGGAGGACTTGGCACTTTAGGCTGGACTGTTCCCATAAGGAACAGGGTCAAGACTGATTTGAATAGGGCTGGGTCCAAACTAGGGTGGCGTAGCTAGCAAGAGAACAATGGATTCAACCCAGATATCTTGACAGGAGGTGAATGTTTGATTCATTCAGCATTCTGTCCATTATTTGTTGCTGCAACACTGATATCAGAGCTGGCAACCCCAGACCCACTGGTCCTCTCACTGTGGATTGTTTCCACCTCCTAAACTTACCTCTGGGACTCGGTACCCTCCACTGTGGAGTGGTACACCCAGAAAACAAAACTGGTAGGACACTTGCCACAGTCACCCCACCCAGCTATCCTGACACTGTGAGACTCTCCCCAGTGGCTGGTATCATGGACCAGACCAGGTTCCCTTGCTTGTGCTCCCTCTGGGAGCAATCCAAGCTCTTGGTCTGGGAATAGGGCACCCAGGTCCTCTGCCCACCCCTATCCCTCTACCCACTCTTAGAAGGTAAATTGGCCCCATTCTTTCCCGCACTATACTGGGACCTGTCTGAGTCACTGCAACCCTCCCTCTCACTCTGTTGAGGGGAACCTGAGCCAATCCCCTTAGGATCACTCCCCAATGCCTTTACAGACATTCTGGTGCCCACCCAGAGATCTGCCTCCTTTGCAAGTTCCCTGGGGTCAGAGAACTTACAATCCACCAGGTTTTGGCGTAGCTCTGAAAAACAGTGACTGAACATGTGCTCTCTGGCAACCAAATTGTACAGCCTCTCTAAACTGTTTACCATGCTACGCTTCACCCAACCATCCACTGCCTGTAAAAATTACCCTACAAAATCAGGACTGGTAAGATAGTTTCTGACTGTCCCTGAATGTCAACCTGCACTTTTCTGGTGTGAATCCATACTTTTTAACAAACATCTCCTTTATGATGGGGTACCTCAGCTTGTCTCCTTCTCTAGGGCCAGTAGGGCGTCCCTCTCATCACCAGCAATATGGCTCTATATGCCAGCTCCCCAATCCTGCTCAGGGATCCTGTGCATCTCTAGAGATACCTCATATGCCTGAAACCACCGGTCTATTTCAATTCCCTCCTTGGAGTCTAGCACCATGTTTTTGGGTATGTGGACTTATTCTTCAACAATGGATTCCAGAAGTTTTGCTGTCACCATTTCTGCTAGACTCTGTCAGCTGTTTCGCCTTCAGGTCCTGCTCCTTGAGACTCAGTTCATGAGTCAGCAAGATCTTTCTTTCTTCCATGGCTCTCTCAGCTTCAGTTGCCTCCATGGCAAGTTGTCCTGAGGCTAAGGCCCTGTCAGCCTCAGCTCTTCTCTCCTCTGTAGTCTGGGCCAGCTGTAGCCTCAGGTCCCTCTTAGCCTGTCTGCCCTCAAGCTCCTCAAGGGACAAAACAGGAGAGGGGATAACAACCTATGTCCTCACGGCCAGCTGGCGTGAGGCAAAGGACATCAGTTACTCGATGAGTAACAAATTCCACACAGCATGAATTATCAGTGGCATGGTAATCAGAAAACCCAAGCACTTGGAATGATGGATTATTGTGATTACCACACCGTTGAAAATTCATGCGTCTTGGGATTCGTTTTTACAGCTGTCATTTGATTTGACTCCCTATATCTGCAAATTAATACAAGTGATTCTCACATTGATGTATAACAGCTACATCGAGTAACTAATGTCGTTCGCCTCTGGCAAGATGGCCGTGAGGACATAGGCTGTCAACCCCGTACCGTTTTGATGCAAGTAACTATCCAGGCCGTCCCCATCTGTGCTCAACTAATTTGCCCATTGCTGATTCATTAATTTTGCTCTTTGCCCTTATATAAGAGTTACAGCCACATTGAGTAACTGATGTCTTTCACCTCAGGTCGGTTGGCCGTGAGGACATAGGCTGTCACCCTCCATCTCAGTCTGATGCAAGCAACTGTCTGGGCCTTCCGCAACTGGGCCCAACTAATTCCCCCACTGCTTATCATTTACTGTTTCTCTTGACCCTTATATAAAAGGCAAGTGACCAAATTGGTTTGTGCATATGTAAAAATATTATCATCCAGGGTCTGTTTCTTCATTTTATTATTTCTTGTTGCATTCCTTTCCTTAGACTTATAGCACTTTTGCTCAGTCGTTATGAAGACTCCAGAAATGTTGCTGACAACTAGACTAAAATAGACCCCTTTTTATTCTTAAAAAATCAATCAAGATAGGAATCATTTGTTTTTAGGTCGAGCCTAGAGCAGCGCATGCGCTGCTGCTCGACTTTTAGTATGGGGGTTTTCAAAGTGCTACCCCACGCTTTGGCTGGCCTAGCGGTGGCGTTCATGCGAGCCTGCACGCGCGCAACCGCCAGCCAAAGCACCTGATCAGGCGCCATCTATCTTTCCTCTCTGAACGCTCATCCCCCGCCGCGTCTTGCTTTAATTTGTGCTGCTTTCACTTTAGCCGCACGTTCGACTGGCTTCAACTTTGCAGGTACTTTCTTTCTCAGCATATACTTGTTTATTTCCCACAATGGTTCTGAAGTCCCCTGTCCCTTTAGATAGGTGAATTTGCGGACTCCGATCGTGTTTACTTTAATTAAAACTCGTTCTTCACCTGCTGCGCCGCAAGTATTCATGCTTTTGCTGATGGTAGTGCAGGTCGGCGGCTTTGTTTCCTTCAATGTTCGATGTTACCCTACCGGGCAGCTCAGCTTTATCATGCCGCTCCGAGTCAGCCACTCGTAACCGACTGGGGCGACTGGACATCAGCGGCACGGTGTCTACAGCAGCCTGAGAAGTCTGCACAGGTTTAGGACATTACCAATACTAGTTGCGCAAATGCCGTAGTTGCTACACTACTTCGACTTCCAGTTCCTTTCCTCATTTCATGGATAATTGTGACGTGCCACCCCTTTGTTGCAAACATTTAGTCAGTGCTTCACAGATCGGGTGACTTCGTTCGCAACTTAGAGTATGAATTTTCAACGTCTTCAGCATAGTCAAAAAAAGTTCACCAATTGCATTTCATTAGCTGTTTCTGCAGTGCTTTCCGTGGCATCCCCAATTCTTCACACCCATTGAGGGCTTTTCGAAGATGTAACTGTATGTTGTATAGATAGTATGCGCGGGAACAACACATTTGCACACACAGATGTGAAGAATCATGTGCAGTACCTTCGTATATAAGAATCCGTGCAGATCGAAAAAAAACAGTGCGTAGGGCGACTGCTTGGGGGCGCAAGGAGTGGGCAGGGTCCAGTGTGTAAATAGCCTCTGTCCGCTTTCCGGGTCTCGTGTTACAGACAGGTGCAAAACCGCCCCCTGCTGAAGTTTCACTCGTGCGCCGCAGCCCCCCTGTTTTCTCTTTCTAGTCCTCAGACTCCAAAGATGCCACCACTTCCCTCTCTCTCAGTCTTCAGACCCCTGCCCCTCACCCCCCCCGCCTCCACTCGCACTTTCCGTCCCACTGTGCTGTCATCTCCATTCTGAAAGTCTCTTTGAGTGACTGGGTTGGGCCCTTCACATACTTCGCGGGGGCTCAGGTTTCGCTGCGGCTCCGCTCTGTTCCCAGATACTCTAACCTTCGGTGCCGTTTGATCAGCCCCCCTTACATAGAAGTACTAATTATACTTATTTTATAGCATGTGCTACCACCGTTGAATAGCGAGTGCATAACATACATCACATTAATATACTCAGTGGTACTTTTTTTTAATCAACCTCAAGAAAAATGAACGACTGGGTCAGCCCTCGTGGAATTTAGTTATACATAGATAGCAGTAGCAGCTTAACAGGTTGCGCAATGCCTTTTTCTCAAAACCTCAGTTATCTTCCATGTGACTACATCCTGACTTGGCCCCGTCTCCTCATCTATCTTTGCCGTACCAATCTGTCCTTATACCAGCGATGTCAATGCTCTGCGTCCTCTGTCACCAGACTCCTTATATATTCCACTCGCCTCGCTCACCTTTACCTGTCGCCCCTTACTGTAACCCGCCCTCCCCCCACATGAGAGTTTCTCACTCTACTGCTCTCCTTCCCTATCCCCTAGAGGTGGCCCCGTCTCACCCTCTCTGCCTGCAGCTCCGCTGAGATAGCTCCATCCATCCTCGGCCCCTCTCTTTCCCATGAGATGTCTCCACCTCCGCCTTTCTCAGAGCTCTCCAGGAAGAGCAGGGGTAAAATGAAAGCACGCACCCTCGGCACGTGCCCGTCGCTGACTCCCGTCCCAGCGTCTCTCTCTAATGACATGCTTTGCTGCTGCCAGCCTGTGAATGAGTAGGGGAGGGGGAGACTAAGGCAGCCTGTAGGGGAGGTGTGAAAGCCTCAGCAAAGGTGCAGGATAAGGAACACACCTGGGACCACCCCCCTCGCCTCTGCCACTGTCTGTCCACTCCACAGCTTCGAGCACAAACACCCCGGGTACATTAGAGAGGGAGGGAAGTAGCAGGTGAGGCTCAGCCGTGATAGTGCATTTCCTGCGTATATGTACTACAAGTGTATGAATGTGGTATTTCTGTTGCACGGACCTAGCGGAGAGGCAGTGGATAACTGTACAGACTCACAGGCAAGCATAAAGTCAACGGTAAGAGAAGATGAACCTGGTTTGTGGACTTTTTTGGTTTTTAGCACACATTTTATTTCATTTTCAAAAACATACAGTGTACATCAATCAGTCATTGTCACTGTCCTCAATAGAGGCAACTTGTTTCAAGGATACATTAGGAATCAAAATTGTGACAATAAGAAGTTACATAGTCTGGATACAGATACAATGAACGTCCCAAAGCCTCTCCCACCCGCATCCCTTGTGAACTAAGAGAAGTCACATATTGTGCTGTCTGGATGTGTTTGGGGGAGGGTTGGTTAGTGTGTGCGAGAAATTATTGGTATATGGTGCCCACCGTGGCAGGCCTCTTCAATCTGAAGATGAGTTGTGCTGTGCGGACCAGGGATATACGCAGGCCGCTATATTTTTCCTGTCTTAAGGCTTCACTTAAAGCAAGTCTCCAGCGTTGCACCTCATCCCGTCATTATTCTACACTAGTGGTCATTGGGGATTTCCAACGTTTTGTTAGTAATATTTTAGCTAATATCAGTGCCATGTTTGTGAACCGAGTCACTAACTTAGAGCTCCTGGGTCTGTCTAGAGGGCAATCCCAGCATACACTGTGTAGGGCTATCCCATTGGTACAGTTCTACCAGTGTCGCTGTGATTCCCTCCCAGTGATTAGGCACTCTGGGGCGAGCCCACAACATGTGCAGCAAGTCGGCCTCTTGGGCATGGCAACGGGGATGCTCTGAGGATGCAAAAGGAAACATTTGATGGAGTCTATGTGGCATCAAGTATGCACAATGTAATATTGAACAAGCATTGGCAGAGCCAATAGGTCTTGCCTTTGGGACCTTATAAGTATTTAGTTATGCAGCACAATATCCTTACTACAACAACATTAACTATGGCATGGCTAAACACTTATAAGCACCCAAAGGCGAGACCTATTGGCTATGCCAATGCTTGTTTTACAAGTGACACACTTTTTGTTACTCTGTCCACCACACTCCCTCTTATTCACGATTTGGTGCCATGCCATCCTAGGATTGTACCCTTAAGGTTAATTTTGAAAAGAAACATTTTTGTTCTATAGAGACTTGTTTGAGATTTTTATTTGTTGGAGAAAAACAAAAAGAGTCCTGGTCTCTTATCATTAGTGTTAGAAAAAGGCCCTCTCGGAAGGGTCACCCCAAACTCTTTACCTTTCTTCTCCTCTTTTTCTGACCTTCTTTCTATTGGCTTTAGGACTCTGAGCACTCTACTACTGCTAACCAGTGCTAAAGTGCATATGCTCTTTTCCCTCAACATGGTGACATTGGTGTATACCCAATTGGCATATTTAGTTTACTTTTAGTTTACTTTTAAGTCCATTGTATAGTGGTATACCATATACCCAGTGCCTTTAACCAAAATGCTGCCAGTGGCCTGCTGCGCTGATTGTTCCACCCCCACTACTAGCCTTTCAACCCTGTATCAGGCCTGCCATTGCAAGGCCTGTGTGTGCCGTTTACTGCCACTTTGAATTGGCATTTACAACCACTTGTCAAGCCTTTCATTCCCCTTTTAAGGGGTGACTTATGTATAATAAAATATGCACGGCACCAAATCGTGAATAAGAGGGATCCATCATATGCTGGCAAATTAACTTAAGGTATACTGGGAACTACTCTATTCATATTGTAACACCTGTTTTCAACTGCATCAGTAGGAAAGGGCATCATATATTAATTCGGATTAGGATATGACATTTCTACTGTTTTTATGGTGATTCTTATACAATTTACAGTGTATTCTTTTGGAAGTCTTGCAGGAAGACCAGAAAAGCCCTTGTAAACAGTCACAACAGACTTTGCTGGTTTTTATTTTAGCACAATCTTGTTTCTTATAGAAGATCATTTTGAAAAGCTGTAAACCTACTAGGATATTAATAAGAATTAATTATTATACAAAGAATATACGCTTGATTGCTACTACTAGGAAATCACTATGCAATTATTTGTTTAGGCTATATATTCTATGAGAAATTAGCAACTAGACTATCTCATAAAGTGACACCTTGCACTGTTTTCAGTTTGTTTTTATTTCCTGGGACGGACCTTTACATTCTTGGATAAGATATCTTTATACATGTTTTCGGACTCATCTGTAAACCTTGACAAAGCACTGCTCACTTTGTCATGGATATCTTGCTCTGACAAAACAAGGGTTTCTAATTAGCAGAACACATAAAGAACATCCTTGGATTGTGTAGAATGACACCTGTAGGAGATCTTTAAATTGTTTGAAAAAACGTTACACACCCCCACCACAACAATTAATTCTGCCTTTTAATGATTACAATTTTTCTGTAAAAAACAATAATGGGAAGGGTCCAATCCTATGACTAAAAGGTTCACTGCCAGTCGATTTCAGCTTTAAACTTGAGCAAGCTTTTATGGAGAGGCGTGTGTGAGTCAGCCTTTTGTCATTCCTAGATATATAAAATAAATAAAGCATGTTAATTTGAATTGGTCTGAAAAAGGCTATGCTACAAACCTTCTAGTGCTGGTGCCTCCTCAAGATGAGGGTGTTGTGTACCAGGTAGGACAGTGCTGCATCATGAGAAGCAAGTTTGCCTGGCAGATGAGTGCCGGCAGGGCAATGGAGGGAGTAATGAGTCCAGGTCATTCTTTTTTTATTTTTATTTTTTTCACCATTCATTTATTTATTTATTAAGGAGTTTTATATAGCGCTAGCCAGACCCGAGGGTATCACCCTCCATGGAGATTATCTCTTTTTTTTATTTTTTATTTCAAATCTTTTTTATTGATAAAAAAATAGAAAAATGACAAACACGTACAATAAATGACAATAAATGACATGTGCAATCCCCAACCAACAGACCCATAGGACCTGAGAACTAGCAAATCTATAGGGGAGTCGCCCCCAACCCAGACATATATGAAGTCATATTCCTCAAACACATAGTATTAAGATCCGTAAGTCAGGACTATAAATCTGATCCTCACATCCGAATAACATGGACGAATTTGAAGCAAATGAAGTGAAATGAAATGAAATTAAATTAAATTAAATTACACTAAGATATGTCATGAAACCAAGTTCAGCCCCCAAACACCGATTACGCTATGGTGAGTGAGCGCCACGACTGCCAATGCCTTATTTCATGTGTGTTGCCTATCCGATTCCGTCTCTCCCCTTATTCTATAGCCTATCAGCCATAATTCCGCCATAACTCCGCCACTTACGTTCAGGGCGGGTCAAATGAGAACGAAGACCTGTCCAGGGATTTCCAGAGCCGCCTATGGGAAGCGCGCCACGGGGATGAGTGTAGAGCTGGATTGTCAGCTCCTCTTAGAAACGAGAGCCATTCCTGCCAAACCCTGAATGAGACCTCAGAGGCGCTTTTCCATTTACATAGTACCACCTTGCAGGCTAGAGTAAGCAAAATGTCGAGCAATTGACGATCATTGTCATTATTAAGCTCCTGGTCCAGCACCCCCAATAGAACATAGACAAATTCTCGTTTAGAATTGACCTTGAAAATATGATCTATGCAATCAAACACTTTCCCCAGAATAATCCCAGCGCAGAGCACCCAAAGAGCATATGAGCTAAGTCTCCCACCACTGAGTCACAGTTCCAACATAAGGGGCTATCCCTCAGATGGAGTCTATGGAGTTTTTCTGGTGTCCAGTATGTCCTATTAATGAGCATATAATTGGTTTGGGCCAGAATCGGGGAGATCTTATTCGTTAGGGCGGCAGCATGTATCAAATCCCAGTCAAATACTAAACCGGTAGAGTTAGGCTCAGATTCCCACTTGGATTCATTTTTCTTGTACGCCTTCCTTGGAGCAGGGAGAAGCAACTTATACATTTTAGAGACAAAGTGACCCGACTTCATAAGTCGTGGAACATGGGTCTTAAGCCAAGGGGCGCTCGAGTTGAGGGAGCGAGTAGACAGAATGACCTTGAGTTTCAAAAAGTCATAATAAACCATTGGTGACAGATTGTGGTTGGTTTGAAGCGAGGAGAACGGCAACGGATGCCCTCCCTCAAATAAGTCTTTCACCAGATTAATGCCTTTCTCAGACCAGACCGTCCACTGCAGAGGTTTCCCTTCCAGCTTAAACGATGGATGATACCATAAAGATACCATAGTAGGGGGTAAGGGATTGAGAATACTTTCGTGGAATGTGAACGGACTGGGGGATAGGATCAAGCGCGGGGTGGTGTTGCAGTTTTTGAAACGGATCTCGCCCGACATTGTTTTCCTGCAGGAGACACATCTGATTGGGAACTCCTTCCATGCCCTGAATAGGCGGGGCTATCGCCTTGCTGTTCACTCTGGTTTCACTTCTGGCTCTAGGGGAGTGGGTATCTTGGTCAGGGCCTCTCTCCCGTTGGAGGTGGACGAGGTGCTCCACGATGATAGAGGGTGATATGCAGCATTGGTGGGGAGATGGGAGGGTAGAACTGTTTCGCTCGTTGCTGTTTATGTGCCACCGGGATTGCAGACGGCTCCATTTGCGGATTTGGGGCGTTTGGTCCTGGGACTCCCTGGGGGGGTTCTGGTGTTAGGGGGTGATTTAAACGCTGTTGTATCCGGTATGGAGGACCGTCACCCCCCCAGGGATCTCCCTAGAGCCCAGGCCTGGCTGGGTGGCTTTCTAGATACTTTAGTACTTATAGATTGCTGGAGACTGATGCACCCGGGACAGGCACAATACACCTTCCACTCGGGGGCCCACGGGAGTCTCTCGAGACTTGATTATATACTTATGCCAGCGTTCCAGGCTGGAATGATCGGGGAGGTGCGTCATTTGGCCCGAGGTATTTCTGACCATTCCCCTCTATTGTTGCAGATGGAGGTTGTTCCTGGGGCAGAGGGAAGAGTAGCGCCAATTAACCCCTGGTATTTACGTAACCCTAATGTTCGCGCTGAACTGGTTAAGTCCATTGATCAATACTTCAATGATAATGTAGGGTCAGTGTCGTCTGCTGTCTCCCTATGGGAAGGTTATAAAACGGTGATCCGGGGGCATGCCTTGTCCCTTATTTCCCATGCTAGGAGGTGCGGGAGGGAAGAGGTGGTCCGCCTGGAAACTGACATAGCTGAGATGGAGGGGGATTTGGAGCGGGGTGTCACGGGTGAGAAACTGCACGTTCTCAGCCTTAAACAGTCAGATTATAGAGCGCTGGTCACGGATGCTGCTAAAAGGATGAGTAGAGAGCAACAAGGACGACTGTATGATGTGGGAGATAAGGCCGGAAAGTTGATTGCTTGGTTGGACAGGAAGGAGAGAGCGAGTAGAGTGGTGCCGGTTGTGGAGAAAGTGGATGGCGTGTGTGTGACTGACCCGGTAAACATTGTTGACTGCTTCGCGGATTACTTCCGTGGGGTATACTCTCCGGTCTCTGGGTGCTCGGAGGAGGACTCTCATCTGTTACTTAGAGATATTGCATTGCCGTCCCTCTCGGAGGCTGATAGCATATTGATGGAGGCGAAGTTGTCGCCGGATGAGATTGCGCTGGCCATTCGCTCGATCGCTTCTGGTAAGGCCATGGGTCCCAATGGTCTCCCCATTGAACTATATAAGTTGCGTCCAGATAAGATAGCACCATATCTCCATGACATGTTCCTCGCTGCACGGGCGGCGGGCTCCCTCCCCCTTGACCAACGTCTCGCTACCATAGTTGTGATACATAAAGAAGGGAAGCCGCGAGACTGCTGTGCCTCCTACAGGCCTATCTTGTTGTTGAACGCGGAACCCAAAATTCTGGCTAAGGTATTGGCCAATCGTCTGGTTCGGGTCGTGGGCGACTTGATTCATCAGGACCAGTCCGGTTTTATACCTCATCGTAATACCGCCCTGAACCTGAGGCGGTTGCATGGCGTGCTTGCTAGAGCGGAGTTTATGCGTGAGCCGGCCATCTTGCCGTCTTTGGACGCTACCATGGCGTTCGATACTTTAGAGTGGCCGTATATTTGGGCTGCGTTAGCTAAATTCGGGTTTGGCCCCGAATTCATTGGGTGGGTAAAATTGCTATACGCTGACCCATTGGCGCAGGTTATGGTGAATGGTAGGGCGTCGGCTCCCTTCGCGCTGGGGAGAGGTACGCGACAGGGCTGTCCGTTGTCGCCCCTTCTCTTCGCACTTTCTTTGGAACCTCTCGCCGCCTGGTTGCGTTGGGAGCCGTCGTTGCGGGGCATTAGATGGACACCGGAATTTGAGGACCGTGTCTCCCTTTATGCGGATGACATTCTTCTGTATCTCACCTCTCCTCGACAGTCGCTAATTGTATTGGTGGACGTATTGAATTCCTGGCCTGGTTATCAACTGGTGTTTGAAAGATTGAGAGGGACCCCTTAACAACCAAGGGAGATAGGGTACTTAACCCAGATAAAAGAAAATGTTCCCTTGATCCACCAATTAAGAGAGCATAAAGTATTATGTCAGAAAGGAAGTTTTGTTTGGGAGATACATTTTTTCTTTATTTTATAAAAACATATTCATCCTTGTAGATCATACAAATTCATTAAACATTTCATAAACATCAAATTATTAAAAACCTCCTAAAATACAATACAGTTCAATTACAATCACATAAAAATATGTAACACAATTATGACCAGCATAACGTGGAGACAAAACACAAATTGTAAGATTCAAATACTCCTCTTTACGAGTGCACATCAGATTCAATCTTTAAAAATACAGTACATTATACATTTAAAAATCTGTATATACGTAATCTGTATTTGTTCTCTGATTGCGCTATCCACAGCGTCGACACGTTTCGATGGTTTCAGAATGATAATACCATCTTTATCAAGACCACATAATTTCGTCTCCCACCTCAGTAATTATTTTCCTTTTCGTGGTAAATGCGGGCTCGCTGGTTGCAAAGAGCTTCTTTCTATGGTTATGTTTTCCGAATTCCTGCACTGCGGGGTATTTTAAAATCCTCTTCTTACATCAGCGAGTCTGATTCCTCGCTGTGTTACAACCGTCATGTTAGTTTCCGGATCGGAGCCAAATCTATGGTAATTTTCCGAATTCCTGCACTGCGGAGTATTTTAAAAGCCTCTCTGATGTAAGAAGAGGATTTTAAAATACCCCGCAGTGCAGGAATTCGGAAAACATAACCATAGAAAGAAGCTTGAACTTATTTAGGACCGCATTCAAATAGTTCCAGTCGACTCTGTCGAAAGCCTTTTCGGCGTCAAGTGTGATTGCCACAGTAGGGGTAGTCAACAACTTTGCTCGTTCAAGTACATGCGCCAGTATTCTGGTATTATCACTAGACAGTCTATTCTTTAAAAAACCCGCCTGTGAAGCATGTATCAATTTGGGCAGGACCTTTTGAAGCCGGTTAGCCAGAATCATTGCTAGAAGCTTACAATCGAGATTAATGAGCGAGATAGGCCTATAATTCTTTGGTAGCGCTGGATCTTTCCCCTCCTTTGGCAGCACCGCAATAATGGCTTCCGACAACGTACCTTTCACCTCCCCTATAGCACTGATTTCTTGGAATAAGTGCAAGAGTGGTTGCGCCAACAGTGGGGAAAAGCCCTTGTAGAATCTAGCAGTGAACCCGTCCGGTCCGGGTGCCTTACCGCATTTTAACGACTTAATGACCATCTCGATTCCTGAAGCGTGATAGGACCGTTAAGGTCATCACGATCCATAGTGGAGAGGGAGGGAAGATTACACTTATCCAAATAACCTTAAATGTTTGAGTCGGCTACCTCTGTATTCTTGGCATAAAGTTGCTCATAAAATTGTTTGAATACCTCCGCTATCTTGACCGGGTCCGAGTGTGTTGTTCGCCCCTGATCTTTGATGGAATTGATCGTATTTTTCTGTATTTTAAATTTGAGGTATGCAGCGAGGCTCTTCCCTGCCTTGTTGGATGCACAGAGTTTGAATTGTTTCCTCCTAGTTAACCAAATCCCCGCCCTTTCACTTACTATTTTGTTATATTCATACTTCTTATTTGCTAATTTATTCATTGTTTCTTCCTTCCTATCAGCCAAGTGTTTCTTCTCTAGCACGGCAATTTCTCCTTCTAAAGTTTCCAGAGCTTTATTGTGGTTCTTGTTTATGGCAGATTTTATTTTAATAACGACCCCTCTTATCGTACTTTTTAGCGCCTCCCAACGAATCAAATCAGTGGTGTCTCCCCTACCGTTATGTTCTAAGTACTCTCTGATCGCAGTCTCGATCGCTACCCTATGTTGTTCTTTTTCGAGGACCTCCTCATTAAACCTCCAGATTGATTGTTGAGTAGAGGATTTGACGTTGGAGATGGATAGGGAAATACATGAGTGATCGGATAAAACCTTTGGTTCTATAGATGTTCCTTCTATTCTGGGGATGCCATTTTGTTATAAATAAATAATCAATCCTGGAAAATGAATCATGTGGCGGAGAGTAAAAGGTATAATCCCTCCCATTAGGGTTCTGCAACCTCCATGTATCTACTAAATGGAATCGAGTACATAGATTAGTGAAGGCCTTATGAGATCTATTGCTACGAAAGGAGCATCTGGAATCCCTGTCCAATACTGGATCAAATGGTAGATTAAAGTCTCCTGCCAGAATGTGTATGGCTGAATCAGGGATAGTCTCTAGTTGCTTGGACAGATCGGACCAAAAGGTTAGGTCGCATGTATTAGGGGCATAGACATTCGTCACATAGAATTCAGTGTCATCTTTAGTCAGCTTGGTCGTAACCCACCGCCCTTTGGAGTCAGAGTCGTGGGAGAGCAACTGTACGTTAGATTTTTTTGCAATTAATGTCAGGACCCCATTTTTCTTTCCTATCGCCTCTGACCCTACGACCTCAACAAAGAATTTATTCCTGAGAGTATGAAATTGTGAGGCCTCAAGTTTAGATTCCTGTAACAATACAATATCACCCTTCTGCCTACGTAAATACTCCAGGATCTTCTGACGCTTAACTGGTTGATTGAGACCCTTGACCTTAAGAGAGAGTATTTTCAAGCTATTCACTCTTGATACGCCTATAGGAGTGTCAATTGTGGATAATGACATAGCAAATCAACAGTTAACATGGTGAATTGTTAATAAACTACACTTAACTGTATTGACTCGGACCTCCTTCATTCTCTCCCAGACCCCTCAACTCTCACAGCACTGGACGGAAGGTAAAAGTACAATCGGCATAGGCATTGACAGTAGAATGGTGTTAGGCCTGGTGTGCATTGGGACTTGACATAAACCCCAGCCGGGTCGCGGCAGTGCAGTCTGCATAGGCATTGGCAGTAAAGTGATGTTGGACTTGGTATGCATTGGAACATGACATAAACAATAACATAAAGGAAAATTAACACAGAGATCAAACATGTACCCCACCCTCTCTCCCTCTCCCTTCCTCCCACCTACCCCTCTCCCTCCCAATCACCCTCCCCCACCCCTCCACCCCGAGATAAACTAGTAGTCATGGTGACACGGAAAAAATAGTGTCCCTCCCATGGCCTCAACTCGTATCCGTGTTAGCAATTCGGGAATTAACCCAACACACAAAACAGCACAAACCCTTGAGCCCGATAGGCAACAGTGCCTGTCCAGGCAACAACTAACTTATACGGACAGAACTGCCTCTGGGCCACCTCCCAGTGGGATTATCAACAATAGCTACCCATCTTTACTAACCTTAATCTACTATAGCAAAAGGCTTATATGCTCGCATTAGATGTATGCATTAAATAAGCCTCCCTACTTCTTTGACTGGTTGGGGACCACTAATGCAGACCAAGAAACGCATAGTATTTAGTGACGATTCATGACTAGTGTCAACACTCGAAGAAGGCACAAACCACTCAAGAACACAGAAGATAAGACTTGCGTCCCCCTCCACTCCATGAACTCCATGAACAGAGCCCAACATTGCAACAATACAGCAGTACATCAGGACCCAACATTGTAGGACTACGAGTGACACATTGACATAATAATCTGCTACGGAAACAAAGCATCCTGTTTAGTGGAGGAAGTAGAGGCCACTGATGAAGTATCCATGCGTGACTCATCGCCTCCTTCCAGATATTGCCTGAGTTTTAACGGGTCTGCGAAGACCTGCGGAGAACCTTTGATAAAGACACAGAACCTTGCCGGGCCTACAAAACCAAATTGGTGGCCCAGCGACTTCAACTGTGGTCGCAAAGCAAGAAAGGCTTTCCTTGTGTCGACAGTTTCTTTACTGTAGTCCTGTGATATGTACACTTTACTAGATTTCCAGAGTACATGGTTATTTTTACGCACAAATGACAGTATTTGTTCCACATGCTGGTAACGTAGTGGTTTACATACAATAGGTCGCGGTCCCTTTTGGCCCGGCATGATCCTGCCCGGAACCCTATGAGCTCTATCTAATTCCAGTGGGTGATGGAAGTTAAGGTTGGTTGCCAGTGAGAACCAAGCCTCCAGAAATTGGACACAGGATTCGTATGTCTCTTCTGACCCCTCCGGTATACCAAAGATGCGTAGGTTCCCTCTTCGATTTCTATCCTCCAATTCCGACATCTTCCTGGACATTTGTTCTGTGGAGATGTGTAGGGGTTTAAGAGAGCTACAAGTTATGATCTCCGAATCTTCTAGACGACTGATTCTTGACTCTGACTCCGTAAGCCTGGCATTAGTATCACGGATGTCTTTACGGATAGCTACAATTTCTTCCTTTGTGGACTTTGTGATCTCCTTTACTTCCTCTAATTTATTTAGTATTATGTCCATCGTATCGGTCACATCCTTTTTACCTTTGATCGGCGATATTGGAGCAGGAGGTTCAGCCTTGAGCCTTTTTAGGTTCTTTGTGTCTTTATCCCCCATCTTAAACAACACTGTGAGGAGCCAATTGATTCGAATGCCAGGACTGATAGCTCTGCAGTAGACTTAAACAGCTCGTGACCAGGAGCCTCCACCATATGCAGAAGGTGCACACGGACCAGATATTACCACCACAAATGTACTCCTACCGCCGCCAGCGACGTGGTTAGAGATTTAGGATTGCATAATAGACATCATTGCCTTACTCGTGACCAGCATGACATTGGACATAAATCTCACACCGTGTACCTGCTCAGACCACCTTGCTCCACTACTCTTCGTGAGTGACCTGTTCTCTTAACAGATCCGAGCCATTCGGTTATTCTCCGCAATTCTCTTGTGCTCCATGTACTGCTCAAGTTCTGTGCACTGCCCTTTGGAAATGGTGCTTCAACCTCTCCCAGCCCGTCTCAGATCGCCGTCATTATTCTCACAGATCCACATTTTAAAATGGTATTGTTGGCCACACACACTAGCTATGCAGCCCGCCCATATGCATATGGAGCAAGCCACGACACCTGCGCTGTCATCAATACAGTGTGCATTACCTCTTGCCTTCAATCGCACTCCTCAGCATATAATGCACACTCAAAGCGCACTCCACGTGTTGATTTTGTGAGGATCAACTGCTAGACTGCCGGTTACAGTGAGATAATGTCTCGAAAGGAGCCTACATAGCCGCCGTCACTGCCGCCATTTTGCGAAATAGTGTAGGAGTGATCCTAAGACCGGCACACTCTCTGCTCGTAGTATTATGTATCCTTTGCTGATGTAAACATACCGCTTGGTCATGAAGCATTCCACCCTCTCTTACTACGGACACCTCGTGCTCCATTCAATACGCGGGATCCCCGGAGCCTCGGAGACTCGTACAACCGCCATTTTGCCACTTACAACATCGATGTTTACCGGTAATGTCCAGCATATATTAGGGTGCTATAGGATACATTACACTCACTCTCCATACTTCAGTGACATTCTTCTGGTTTCCCTGCTATCGAAGACCGTCCCCGTTCTCCGACACCCGCCGGGACTCTCAAAAACTTTCGGGGATTCCCGCAGTCTCCATCTTGCATGCTCCACTCACCGGCATTTCACTGCATAGCAGGGAGAAGCTATAGCCACACTGACCTGTCCAGATCCTCACTCCTGCCCCCTCACTCTCTGCTCCGGCGGCGGTCTCCCCTGATCTCCGAATCTTCCGGCTCTGTAGCGGTGACAGCCTCGACAGCGTTCGCCAGGGATCCGCCGGCTCCAACGGCTGCGCGACCCGCTCGTGGTCTCAGGGCTCTTTGCTCATAACTCGCTTCCAGGACCTCCTTGGCGGCTCAAATTCGTCCCAGAGGTAGACCTCAGTCTCCAATTGCCAAAATCATCACTCTTGTTCACACGTTAGGATATAACTCCAGAACCGCTCCTCATTTCACTGCCACGGGAGGAGCGACGCGTTATGCCGCCATCTTCTCCGGCGTCCAAACCACGCCCCCCGAGTCCTGGTCATTCTAAAGAGTTGGACAAGTGATAAAGGCCTTGGGGATGGATACGCAAGGAACTAAGCAATTTCAAAGGAAAAGATGCAGGCACGAGCCATCTTTTGGTTAGAGGACCCCACTATACTCTGTAAAAAGCAAAGAACAATCAAGCTGTATCAATAAATAAGGTATTGTAGCAATGTGCTGTAATAACCAATGTAATATGGACTTTTCTCTTACCTAAAACATTAACTAATATAGATATTATTAGACCATTTCATGTGACTTCTATTCAACTGCGCAGGCAGGGAAACTTGTGTTTACCTTAAAAAGATACATACATCGTGCATAGTCTGCCATATTACAAATTGTGGATGTGTATAGGTGCATGTACACATACAGAGCATACTTACATCGTTTTGTAAAAAGTTTTGCATGCTTGTTTTAGCAATGGTCGTCGACTCCAGAAATTTCCCTTCTGCTTGTTTAACATCTTCTTCTGTAACTTTACCGAGATGCCTCTTATTGTAATCATAATCCAATCGACGGCCTTCAAGTTTTTTTAAATAATGCTTAAAAAAAAGAATATAAGATTACATTGTGTAGAGATTTGTCAATTTTGCTATGAGTACTACCACATATCAGTTAAATAATAGACAAAGTTGTTAGGCTGCATTAGAGAGGTGTAGGAAATAATTTCTGTAAATGTAGATTGCGTGCAAACAGCTCGTTCTAAAGGAATCAACAATCAAACTAGTTATTTTTTTTCTTAGAGTGGTGATTGTGGGGAGAGTCACAAAAAATGGGGGGAGAGGAAAGGGGAATTTGTATCTAGTGCAAAAAATCCACGACATTTGGGCAATTATACTGATGTTTCATCTTGGTACTGGATGACTGTGCAAATGACTCAGAGGCTTCTTCGCCCCTTAGCCATCTGTCTCCTCCTAAATAGTGATCCCAGGTGGCACATACCTTCTCTGCAATGGAATTTGATATTTCTGTGGGCCAACCATCAAGGCAGTCTGACTGAAGCAATCCAGGTCTCAGAAAAGACAGCTCGCGATTTGCAGTGGTGGCTGTTAAAATGCAATGGTTCAGTGACAGGCTTCTTTCCCTTTCCCACCCAGAACTGACATTAATTACTGACACATCTCTACTGGGCTCGGGGTTAATCTGGTTAAAGTAGAAATCAGATGACTCGGATCTTTGGTGGAGGGCTGGCTCCACATCTATCTGCTAGATTTCCAGGCAATTCACATGTCTGTGAAGGTTTTCCTACAGTCCATCAAGAGGAGGGTGATGCAGGTTAACACATATTCAATAACATTTCATCAACTTTGAGTGACAAGCCTGTGAAAGGATCTCATGGGTATCATTTTCTATTCTACTCATTGTGGTGGGGGAGCAAGAAGGGGGTTATTCAGGGACTCATTTAACTGTTACTCTATCTGACCTCTATAAAGGAATCGATTTTCCCTATTGGCGGGTGTGCTCTTGGAGCTCATTGATCATAGAGCAGGGGTGTTGATTGGTATAAGTAATAGGGTATAATGAGAAAGAAGGGAAACAGATATTTTTGGTTTAATCAGGATCTTAGGATTGAATGACTAAATGCCAAGCCTAGTCAGGGTTATTTTTTGATGCTGAGAAATAACGTTGGTCCAGTAATCATTGCAGACCCCACAATCTGACTTTTGCGTAGGGTAAAGTCTTCACTCCAGGTATTTATAGACACTGCCTCCATCCCTGGACCTTTCACTTCCAATTCATTGTTTTCTGGTGTGTTAATGAAATGAGTTTGCTGGAAGCTAAACTAGGCTACAACACCCTGAATACATTAGGATAGCAGACATTCCCAGGAATGGAACCAGATTTGTAATGACATGGGGAGGAGGTGCTCCCCTTCCTTTGAATTATTGGGTAGACTCAAGTTGTTTGAGGTGGTGCTCCTTAGGAACAATGTTTTGGCCCATTGAGTGTTCTTCCTTAAGGGTGCAATACAACTGTACGATCATGACCTAATGAGTTGGGGCCCTTATGTATCAACACATTTCCCCATAGAGACAAAATGGTCAGTTCCTGGATAGATCAGGTCCTATGTTCATGTGTTGTTCAATTCGTGTTTTATGTGAATTTATAACTGCTGGAGATGAATGGTGTCTGTAGAATGCAACTTTGTATTTTTGTTGTGTAAGCAATTTGCAGTAACTGCTTTTTAGCTGAATTAGTTAAGTAAATCTTAGTCACTGAGTACCTCTTTCCTCCTTTTGGGCCTTGTAGGGGGGCATGCTGCAGGCCAGGAGCAATAAATAAAGCAGGCATGGCTTACAGGTTGCAGAAGAAACCCTGCCTTGAAACTAGGAGGGCACTTTTATTTCTTATCTGTGCGCAACCTTTGAGCACTACCAAAAAATCTAACTCCACATGTGTGAAACCAGAGCCCTGCTGTTAAATGATGCACTTCCTTTACTCCATGAGTGGACTAAACACCACACACCGCCCCAAACTTTGAACAAAACTCAAATAAACACATGGATGTTGAAGAACCAGCTCAAGGGATTCTCCCCTTACAAGTCCCCTGTTACTTCTATACCACAAAGTCTCTAAGGTAAATGGATGGTGCAGGGTTGATCATAATGGGATTGCAGACCTCTGGGCCCCAGTGAGGTGGGCATTATTTCTTCACTGCATGGAGTGAGTGGAAGGGCACAGCCACTCCCTACCTCAATCTCCAAAAGAAGTGCAGGAAAGTCTGTCTCATCAAGACACCCTGGCTCCCATTCGTCACCTGACTAGTTGTCTTCTTTGTTCTCTTGCCAGTCGCTGTGTTCGTTTAGGATGATACATTCTGGGTGACCACTTCACTCCCTCATTGAGCTTTACTGTGGTGGTTGTATGTGGAGGTTGGCAGTAATCTCACAAAAAAGAGTACATGGCTCGTTTAATAGGCTGATTATGATGGTGGGCAAACCAAATCACTTTGTTCATGGTTCTCATGAAGCATTCAACTTCACCGTTGGGTTTAGGCATTTAGGGTATGATCTTCCTATGTGTAATGTCCATTGACTGTAATAATTGGGGTAAGTGGGTCAGGCCTTTCAATGGCCTGGGAGGGTATTAAGTTTTGGATGGCTTATCCACCAACTCATCAAGTTGAGAGATCCGCACCTTTTGGCACTACTGACTCTTGGTCTTTACTCCTCCTAGGTGACTGGAGTATTGAAGCTATATTGCTTGGGGCACAAGGCTGTCAGGGATCACTAGCCAGTGGCCATGTAGAAGGCAACCTTCGCCGCATACCACCAACTCATGGCATACATTTTTAGAGTATTTGTAGCACCTTCTGGGCTTCAGGGAGTCCTCTGATCCTAGTGGGACCTCATGATCTCCTACTGCAAGGGTCAATTGCAGGTAGTCGTCGTGCTGTGTGGCTGCTACAATGGCGTCCAGCTTCATGGGCCTTGGTCAGGACCATTCACCACATACCAGACATATTCCTTTGTCTCTTGGGCTTCACTTTTTTCTAGCAGAATTGCTGCACAGGGATGCCGGGGAAGATGGTCTGCTGGTTTGAGGACTACTGCTTATATTCCTGCGTAAACACGTATACCTGCAGCTGGAGGACCTATTTTCTATGCGGGCCGTGGTTTTGATGATGACCTTGGAATAAGGGAAGTAGGGGCTTGTGGTTAGCCTTTACCACCAGGGGGTGCCTGTACACATACGAATGGAAATGGCGGAATCTCCAGTGGTTTGCTCTTTCCTCTCTATACAATCTGATTGTAGTGCGGTTTAGTGGGTTCAATGCTCAACTCATGTAGACCACCGGGACCCATTCTCCACATCCTTATTTCTGCAACAGTACTGCACCCAAAACTGTGGGGTGGTAATCTACTGACAGTATACTGTCTTTCAGCGGATCAAAGTAAGCTTAGTGAAAGTAGTGTCGGCTGAGAGGGCATCCTTGGTTTGTTGAAAGGCCACTTTACAGTCTGAGCTTTTGTGAGCAAACCCAGAGCACCCAGGTTAAATGACCCACTTCCTTCACCGTGAATGCGGGTCAAGGAAAGAAGAACTAGTGACTATCAGCCTTTTAGTTCAGCTGGCTAAGACACCTGTGAAGGAATGTTCAGGATTACATTCTGTAGCTGAATATTAAGGCCGCTTCAATTTTGTACGCAGAGTCAAATCCCCATACGTGTAGTGAGCTCTGCAAATATTCACCTGAAAACATGGAACTGATTATGATTTTGGGGAGAGCCACTCGGTAGCCCAATCACACCATTTGTCATTTACAGTATGCTATGGTACGATATGGGACATAGCAAATATTGGGTTTTGGCTTTAGTATTTCGTCAACAATGTACAGGCTCTGACTAGGAAGAAGGACATCTTGTCAAGTCAGTGTAGTCCCCGTACACTGAGCCCTACTTTTTCTTTGTCAGTGCCTTGGATTTCCAGGCCTCCACCCTGCTGATCTTTCGGCCTTTATCCACATTGGTTTGTGCAGGGTAGATTGCAGAGAAGCGTGAGGGATATGGATTCATAGTATTCAAAGCAGAGCTAAAAAAAAACGTGAAATATCATGCGCATACACTTTGCTGTGGGTGGGCCAACCATAAGTCACCTAAGAACTGGACGAGCAAGAGGGTTTAAGTGGATGCTCACGATTGCCATCATGGGCTATTACAATGGTGTGCGCAATACCCTAATGCTGGAGAGGGCTCTGCATGTGCAATCAGAGATTGACCCTGCTTTATGCATGAGATAAGCTGCATTCTGAAGTGGCCATAACATGCCCTGTTGGTCCAATGCAGATAGCAAATAAGCAAGAAGCGGCAATGTTCCACCTTCTAGCGAATATTCAATTTTCTAACCAAAACCTTTCTATTTCCCATCCCTGTAAAATCCTGCATGCAAGGTTCTCTTCTACCTTTCAAAACATCATAGCTTCCCTCACACGAGATAGAGTTGTCACACAACTGGATTCTGGCCAGAGTGTCTGCATTTTTGTGGTCGTCTCATGCATTTAACCTGGTCTTCTAGATTTCATTCCTGTTGTCTAGCTTGCATACATCCCTGTGTAAAAAATGGCAACTTGTGAACTTAGAATGTGGTAGGGAGTTGAAAAACGTCTCTGATTTTGAACTCGTGAGTGAGGTAAACTTATTCACGTGGCATTGGGAGGTTGCTCAAAAAAAGTTTAGAAAAAAGCAGAGCCCAATTAAGCATCTTACATCACAGTTTTCTTATACATTGACTGAAAAATGTAGTATTTTAAAAATGATTGAATCAATTCTGAAAACAATATTTGAATACTATTGTAGGCAGCCAGACACACATCCCATGGGGGTTGAGATTTACCCTTCACCATAAAACATTGAAAAAATATTGGGAAAACTATTTATTTCCAGCATAATATTCCATACGTTGTTCTGGATAGATATCTCTTGCAGGCAGTTATGCAAAGATCACTTAATTTTTCAAAATGAATACAGCATCTTTCTTCACTTTACTTTTCCATGCAGCCTCTTCAGAAGATTTTAAGTAATATATTATGACCCAGATTCTACATGGAAGGGGCTGGGTGAACAAAACCAAAGTCACAATCCACAGACAACAGTGCAACCCTGACAAGCTTGTAGAGCAATGCTACTTAAATATTACTTAGAGAACACAATGTGAAAATAGACCAGTTACTCCCATGTTACTTTAGGGGTGGGGGGGAACTAGCTGAGGTTTACTCCATGGAATTCCCCGGAGTTACATGTGAGATTCTGCAGAGTTCCTCCCACCCCTAGCTTACATTACATCAAAACGCTATGCAAGGTTTACTCTATGAACACCGCAATGATCAGCCCAAAACACTACGGCAGAAAGGACAGCCAGCAGGGCGAGCAGTGGCAGAAGCAAACATTATTTTGGGGCTGCTCTAAAAGGGTGTTTGCCTCAGTTTAGTACCGCCCCCACAGACTTCCTGTTGCTCAGATCTTGGCGAGCTCTGTGGGCATAATAAAGAGAGTAGGGTCACCCAGCCCGCACAAAAGCGTGCCTTCCAGGCCCCAGAGGTGGATTTCAAAGAGTTTTATCCAAAAGTAAATGTGGGACATGGAATTCGATTGAAATATGGGCACAGTGGTACGCTCTCTTGGCGTATCTTCGGTTAACCAGTCCATTTTGTCTCACTGTTCTAAAATTGCTGGTTATAACGCTATAGAACTGTGATAATACAATAACTTGTAATGCAACTGCTACAAATGTCTGTCCATACTTTACAGTTTATGAGACTAGGTCCTAAGAGGTCTGGCCCAGCTTTTCATCCTTCTTAGAACAATATATTTTGTTCAATGAGTGTCACGGAGGGTAGCAGCAAATGGAGTCAGCTTGGCATGTGCTGCAAGCAGGAATTCCCCCCTTAACCATATACACTATAGACAATTCCACTGTATTGCACCATAATCGCAAATTGTTGTGGGTTGTGCCCCACAAAGGCGTATGCACTCTGTTTCAGCTGCTAAAATGTAGTGTGCCATATGCCACATACACTGCCCTACCCCCCTCCAAAACATGCCGCCATCATTTTCTCCCCCACATTCTCTTGGCCAATTTATCTGAATTCTCCCCTCTTCTGCTCCCTGTTCTCTCTCAGTTTGCAGTTCGCTCTTACCTCTCTCCTCTGACAATGTATATCCCCCATTTCTCCTGTTTCCCATAGCATTCTCTTCCCCTTCCTACCACTGTCTTCCTAATCTGCTCTCTTTTCACTCTCTACATATCTTACCTACTGCTCTTGTACCTCTTCACTCCGTATCTCTCACCATTAGGCAGCCTGTCCACACTGCCATGTTAAAGTCCGAATTCAGTAGTGAGCAGGCGCTTTAGAATAAGACCCATAGCTATGATACAACATTACATGACGTGCATCAATCACGTCTAAGTTACAATACCTGCTTACTTTTTAGGAGCAGGAACGAAAATGGTTGTGAATAATATCACCAGAGAAGTGAAGACATACCTAGCAATGATAAATTTTCTTTATGTATGATGTTGTAGAGCTTGTACGTATGGCTCTGCAGATCTTTTACGATGATGGTGAAGCTGGGGGTGGGCGGTACACTTGCAGAGTGTTGCCAAACTCTGAGCTCCAAGAGAGGGCGAAGAGGGCAAAACTCCAAGAACTCCACCGGCGGAGCGAAGTTTACCACCCAACCCTATATTACATGCCCAGCCAGTAGTAGTGACCATATGATAAAAGCTGTATCAGTTTTATAGAATTCCTCCATGTGAATCATAAAATAACACACAGAGAAGAGTTATGTGGAACCAAGGAACACAAATCTGAAATCTTTGTCCCAAACTCAGCATGAATTCTCCTTCAAATATCAACTTCAAATATATTTCAGAAATGTGTTAATCTTGCTAGGAATATTAGCCTACCAATATACAGACATTTTTCCATGAAATGCAGCAATTCATTTTTTATTCACATTTTCAGTTCTTCATACATTTGTTCTTATTTTCATTAAAAGAGAAAGGTGCCTCAAATTATCAGAAGTTTACCTTTAGTAAATTACTTTTTATCCCCAAAGAACAGCTTGTGATTTTCACTAAGCACTCACATATTGTAGTCACATATGGTCAAGATCTTACTTTCTTTCTCACGTTCTCACACACATATAGCCCACCACAGAAGCCACGCTACTTGTCATGAGAAGAATTGAATATGTTGTTTAATGGATGGAATCACCGTCATGACACAATGAGAATAAACCCACTATAGTCATTAAAGTCACTTCAAAGACTCAGTAATGAGAGTGCCCTTTTCATCAATATACAGGATGGAGCAGAACTCCTAATTGTCATGAAGTAACTGAAAAGACACGTAATCTATGAGAACAGTGGCACATACTAATTTATATTGTGCCAACTGAAAATAAACAAGAGGAATTAAATGGGACAACCTACACTTTTTACTCTAACCTACTTATAAATGTCCTTCTCCTTTAGGTAAAAATTTTTTTTATCATGGAATGCTTCTAAAGTAGCATTACACATTTGGTTGCTAAATATAATGCAGTGATCAATACTCAGAGTGGGATCCTTTAACTCTGGCTTCCAAGGGACACTGACTATAACTTCTTCTCTTTCCTACTTGGTAAAACATGGCATTTCCTTTGGGGTATTAAAAACATTTGAAGGGCTTACACATTTAGTGTGTTCTAAGAGTGCCAGATAGAGACAAGTAATATATCAGACTTCACTGCTTAGGAGCACACTTCTAAAGCCAATTAAATCTTCAATTTGTAGGCTCATAGGAGAGCAGGACTTGTTAGAAAATGGATCAAACGAAAAAAATATAGAGGGAGAAAGAAGCAGAGGTCCATTCAGCTTCTAAGCAATATTTGTCATCAATCAAAAAGAGGGGGAGAATGGACCACGTAGGTCTCAAGGATAGTGTCTCAGAGACCTTCAACCACACGTTCACAGTCTGTGGTGTATATATTCTCCGCTGTGGTCGGAGGTCTCCGAGACACTATCCCTGAGACTCTGGTATTGAGACCTGTGTGGTTAATTCTACGCCTTGTTTTGATATATGACTTGTTAAAAAACAGTCTCTATGCTTCACCTAGCACTTAATATTATCTATATTTCTGCAAACGGCATGCAATTTTTACAATTTATTCCTGCAACAATAGCATGCCAAATATAGTTGCTAAACTGGACATTTCGAATGTGTCATCTCAAGTGGGAACACATTTGATGGCAACTACTTCTGTTTCTGTGAATATGTGAAGAATATAATAAAAAGACATGCTGGCTTTATGCAGACATAAACAGAGATGGCAAAACATATTTTTTAACCAGTGCATTAAATCTACAATGAATAGTGCCAGCATCAATAAAGCCTTGACACCATTCACAGTCTGTAGCAGAGCAATGTATTGACAAGAAAATATCCAATGAACATAGAGGTGTCCAATATAATGAAAATGTGTCTATCTAGTGCACGCAAGCACCTGCTGACATATTGAACCTTTTATTTACCAACACACTGTGAGTAGGACTAAGCATTAACTTCCTTCTTACACCCTTGCTATCTCTGTCCAGCCTCTCCATTAAAGTGGTTTGTATGTTCACCCCCTCTTGTTCCCTTTGCACAGGGACAACATGAACTGAGCTTTGGTTTAATGAGTAAAACTAAAAGCTTTGCAAAGTTGAACAGCACACATAGGTTGAACAGCACACACAACAGTTTTAAGCCCAAATAAGCAAACATGTGTTTTAACACTCAATGTTAAGAGATTGATTGAAAAATGCAACATTAGTTTAAGTCTCGATATTAAAAATTGGATTTTCTGTTTCACTTGTGTGTAACAGCTCTAAAATCTAATACAGAAGGTGAACCTCACAAAATGTATTGTAATTTGCTTCAGCCAAAGGGTCAGTCAGAGGGTCTTTAACCCCTTAAGTGCTGGGTCCCCCGACCCCACCCGACCTGCACGTGCTGAGCCCTTTTTTGCTATTTGGGTAATTTGCACATAGGGCTCCATAACCTTTATTCAGCATAAGGTATCCAAGCCAAAGTTGCACTCTTTATTGCACATCCTGGGGATTCTAAAGGTACCTATGGCTTTCGATTTCAATGGAGGGGACCGAGAACATGGGCAAACTATAGCTAAATATTGATTTTTTTTTTTTAAATAGGAAAAAGGTCTCTAGATAAAAGTGTCTGTTTCTTTCCTAAAGATTGCATCAATTAATGGTCTGCTGTGCTGCAGTCACCATCCTTCTAGAGCAGAGCATGGCTGCATAAAAAAAAAAAAAATTACCACAGTTTTGACATCTTTCAAAGAGGAAGCCCATTTTTCATATTTTTTGTGCTCTCAACCTACTTTCAGTTTTTGGGGGAAACTAGTGTAAAACCCATGGGTGATCCAGAAAAGCTATAGATTTCTTAAAAGTAGACAAAATACCAAATGTCTTATGTCATATGTGTAGATCCCGCAGGTTTTTTTACAGAAACTAACTATTAAAATAAAGAAATATTACAAATGAGTAGGAAAAAATAGCCATTTGTGACAACATTTTCATGCGTAACTTTTTGTCAAAATGACAAATTTACAAAAGCCATATACCATTACATCCACTAGACTTTATGGTTGAGGGGATATGTAAGGAGAGCACTCTGTTCTTCTACTGTTCCGCCTCTCTTGGCTCTTTTCTGTGCCCTCTTTTCTCTTTTTGCTCTCTATGGTCTCTTTTCTCTCTTGCTCTCTTTTTCCCTTTTTATGTCTCGCCTGATCCAGCGCATGCGCTGGTCTGGCCGAGACATTTTGTGTACGGGTTTTCAAAGTGCTGCCTGTGGCCTAAAGCTTGCGTGCACGTAAGTGTGCACGCGCGCAGCCGCCATGTGTCTTTCCTCCGCAGTGTTTGATCGCGGTCCGCGCGGCCGTGTCACTTTCACAGCCACACGGCCAATGCTTGTTTACTATTTTCGTTCAGCAATGTTATGATTGATCTGTAGTAGGCGTTTAGATCACGCGGAACTGACAGTGTTTTCACCTGTAAAGCAAAACGTGTGTTTTAATCATTGATTCAAGCAACGGGCGCACATAATGTGACTATACTGTAAGCACTGTGCAAGTGGCATTAAAATACAGCATATTTCCGGTTTCCCGGCTCTTCTAAACTGTTCTCGTGCTCTGTTTAGCTTCCATCGAAAGTATCACCGAAAGCTAGTTCTCGGCGCGGCCCCCCCTTGGAGCTGTCATCTGGCACAGCACTCCCACCCACCCACATCCCTCGAAGGAAGTGTGAATCCATGCTGCAAAGACAGTGAGCGCCAGTGAGCCATCCGGCGAGCCCCGTGCAAGAATCACTTTTCATGAGTCAGCGTTTAACAGGTGCAATTAAATGAGCTCCGAAACGTGCGAGTCGGAAAGATAGAAAGCTTTCTAAGGACATCCTGGGAGAGGCTATGTGGCGGCTCAACTATTTTAAACCCATTCAGCCACAAGGAGGAATTTAGGATAAATGCCATTTGATTTTCATTAATTCTAAGGAAAAGCTTTTTTTTTTTGAACTGCTTCTTTCTGTGCGGTTACTGATAGATGCACAAAACACTTAGCTGTCATGCCATATAAAGGGATATCTGGAGGCTGCCTACATATGACAAACATGTGACATTCAAAAGGCAGTGATGCAGAGTCACATAGCACACCCCGGAAATAAATATACACACCAACTAACAGCTCAACTTGAATTGGATTGCTATACAATCAAAATATACGTACATACTGTTCAACACAGTATTTACTAAAATAATCGAGTTTGGTTTTCTCTCGTGCTCTCGGCAGTGCTAAATTCAATGAAACAACCAAGACAGTAGAGCTCTATAACTTACTATGAGTTGATTATGATGTGTTAATGAAATCATTTCCATGCGTGTGCGTGTATAGTAAAAGACTGTTCACTATTCTAGTCCGTCCGTCCATCCATCTGTTGTCTGTCCTTCTGTTCATCCATCGAACCATCCATATACACATCTACTTAATTCACACATCCACCATCCCACCAGTACATCCATCCACCTATACATCCATCCATGATGCATCATCCATTCTCTGCACTTCTGCTCATCCATCGATCAATCCATTCGCCCATCTACCCAATTAACACCTGCATCCATCAATCTATTAGCCCACCCACATACCCATCCAATTTATTTAGTCATGTGTGTACTTTGTTTATGTATGCATTTATACTTATGCACAGGTGTATGTATTTTGTGGCGAAAGTTCAGATGGCAACGCTGCAAGGTACATGGAGGGGCCCCGGCTCTGGATTCAATCCGGAGCTCTCAGGCCTGAGAACTGTGCTGACGGGGCCCCATGCAGCTCCCCCCTAGCACCACGGGGGCCTGTGTTACGCCCCTGTATGTATGTATTATTGCAACATCTAAGCCCTCTAGTGCCTCATGTTTATCATTTATCCATGAACTAGCAATATCGAATACTAGGAATATCATGTACAAAAACAAAGATAGCGGTGTATAAACGAGTCGCTCATCGAAAGAAATCTAGAAGTGTACAGGGCTAGTGAAGTAAAAGAAACCAACAAATTTGTGTCCAAAAACACGCAATCAAAAAAGTAATGGTGCTACTCAGGATTACTAACACCCCACTAACATAGGTGCAAACAAACACCACAACCCAGAAGGGTATGTGTGTAAAGGTATGTGAATCGAAGAATCCCGGCAGCTGTTTCTGCTCATCGGGACGGATGCACGTAATCACCAAAGGAATATTCTGCTGGTCTTACATATCCTCGGATTAATCACATTTGTATTCAGTCCTGATTCTAATTAGTTTGATGGTGTTTTTAGCTTATTTTCCAAATCACTTTTGTTATACATTAAATTCTCAAAATTTGAGTTTGAAAAATTCTTTGTTTATTAATTTATCTCTGGTCTTCAACCTGTGAATGAACGGAATTTTGTCATATGCATATAGAGATTGACCGAGGTTATACACCTACTAATTGTTAAAATTTTAGAGTGCCGGGATTCTTCAATTCACTAGGAATATCATGTCGAACTGTTAGCCATATTGATTATTAGGAATATTGTGATGAAGTGTACACTATTTGAGATATGAATATTTAATGTGTCCTTCAGACATAACATTTATGGACATCAAATAGCATCAGATCATGATGTCACAAAGTATGAGTGTGAGTATGTCTGTGGAATGTTTTCATTAGAGAACGTTTTTGAAATTTTCAATAATTTGTATTAAATAAATATTTTTCTACTTTTGATACAAAATACACAGTATTCACTATGTTTTGTACTGTACATGTAATTGTTTGATTATTCTATTTAGTTAACATTGTCATGTTTTGTGCCCATAATTTTTTGTGTATATTTACTTGCTTAAGATATTTTCTTTTAGGCATTTATTGTGCTATTCCCTGCTCTTGGTAAGTTATCCTTTTGCCGGGGACCCCTCTCTTTCAAGATAATGGCACAAATATGTATCCACATAGCAAGCACGTGCATTTATAAGAATGTAAACAAAGGTAAGGTACAATAATTCAAAAGTGTAATGCCTGCAATCAAAACAATGCAATTGGAAAAAAGAGCTAAAGACTATTGAAATACGAAATCACTAAATGTACAGGTCTGTAAATGGGTTATGTTTATAGAACCATAAACTTATTATGTAGGTTAAGAATTGCAATTTCTAACTCTTACAATGCATTTAATGTCCTTGGAGATAAAAAAGAAAAAAAGCTATAGAAGCAGTGTTCCTCTGAAGGCACACAACTGGGAGACATTAGTGCTGAAAGGTTTCTTTGAGTACATTTGTTTCTTGCACACATAACGCAACATTCAGTGCCCTTTACAACTCCATCATAAATACATCTAAATACACGCATATAGCTCACAGGTGTGCCATTCACAACTCTCGTGTTGAGGTTGACACAACACTCCATAGCAAAGACCAATTTAGCATTTTGTGAATAACTTTGCCAACCTCTGCAGTCAACTTTACAATTTTAGAAACCATAATCCAAATGCTGTCCTGCCACCTTCGCAACAGATTACTCGGGCAGGAAGGATTCATAGTAATATGAGGGTTCCCAAAGCATGTGAAATTGTGATCTAACGTGTAAATTGCATATGCAAATAAATGTAGGCATAAGAACAAAAAGTGTGAATAAGGTATTCACAATTTGGCCATCTTGTAGTCCTTTCTTCTATTTGGGGGATTTTTTTGGCTTGAATTTGAAACACTTCTGTATCTGAGAGTTAAAATGTCAGAATGAGAAACAAGAGTTCTCATTAAAGCTTTTGGTTTTAGACGGTCATTTGGATTGGCTGCTGTATCTTGTGCTTACAAATGGCCCTTTTCTTACTTTCCTTCCACTTCTACAGCCTCGAGAAACAGCTGAAAGGCGTGTCTGACCCCCACATTGCCCTAAGCCGTGTAAGGCACTTCTACCCCTTTAAAGAACAAGCATTGGCATAGCCAATAGGTCTCACCTTTGGGACCTTATAAGTATTTAGTTATGCAGCACAATATCCTTACTGCAACAACATTAACTGTTGCATGGCTAAACACTTATAAGGTCCCAAAGGCGAGACCTATTGGCTATGCCAATGCTCGTTTCTCTTTTCTTTGTGCTCTCTTCTCTCTCTTTACTCCCTCGTGCTACCCGCCGCTGCTGCCCCCGCTGCCTCTCCAGGGTGTCCTTTTAGCTGATTACCCTCCCCTGACACCTACTTAATGGCGGCCGCACCGCTGGCGTGCCAAAGGCAAGACTGACTGCACAAGTCCTTGACCCGAGCACAACCAGTGCCAGGGACCCTGGCCCTCCTCTGATTCACCTCCACTATGACCCTAGCAACCTCCATGCTCTTAACTCCGGACGCAACAACTGCCAGCTTGCAACACTCAAGGCCTGATCTCCTGTCAACACTGCTGCTGCACCTTCACCCATCTCCGGACCCCAGCAGAAGTCCCCAGGTTGCCGGACATCACCACTCACAAACTACTCAACTGCATCCTCCTGAAAGTGTGCTCCATACACAAGCACACCATAGAAATCTGGGACCTCTTCAACACCCACATGCACAACAGTGCCTTCCTCACATACACCTTGGCCAATGCCAACTCCTCACCCAACATTGCCACCGCTATCCCAGATGGATACATGATCGTGCAGAAAGACAGGTCCGATAGACCACAATCAGGCAACGTCACCTTACACAAAAACACCCTACGCATGACAACCACCAGCCCAGACAACACTGAAACCCCCATGGAGCACCTCCACTTCCAGATCCCGACCAACCCTAAAACGACTCTCCGCAGAACTCGCATCTACAGGCGGCCCGGCCCTGCGCCCCTTTCACCGACACCATCACCGACCTCATCGCACCCCACCGCTAGATCACGAACTGCGACGACACATGCAGAAAGCAAGCTGATTTCCCCTGCACTCCAAGAATCACAGCACTCCTGCTGACAACTTGAAAAGACATGGAGTAACAACAAAACCCCAAAAACACACATCGCCTACAGAGCATCCACCACAACACACCACCAACTCATCAAATCCACAAAGAAGAATTTCCTCCAAGACAGAATCCGCACCAACGCCACAACTACAAAGAACTCTTCATCATCAAGGAATTTACCAAACGCGCCAGCAAAACAACAGATGTTCTACCCTCCCAAAACCTCTGCAACAAACTCAGCACCTTCTTTGACATCAAGATTAGGATTATCTACAGCCACTTCAACAACCACGACCTTCGCACCACTCCAGCTCCCACCCCAAAAGATACCACCCAACAGACCCAGCTCACTTGGATCGCACTCTAGACCAAAGACACCATAAAGACCACGAAGAGCATCCCCTGTGGAGCACCCTCTGATCCCTGCCCACCCCACATCTTCCACAGATCCACCACAGCCATCGCAACCCGAACTACGCCGGACGATCATCTGCTCCCTTAAACCGCCACATTTCCCGATGACTGGAAACACGCCAAAGTCAACCCCCAGCTGAAGAAACCTGACGCAGATCCGATGGACCTCAAGAACTTCAGGCCCATTTTCCTGGTTTATTTTGCAGCCAAGGTCCTCGAAAAGCCTTTCAACACCCAGATAGCAAACTTCATTGAAGCCAACAACATCCTGGACATCTCTCAACCCAGATTCCACAGCAACCACAGCACAGAGGCCACCCTCCTCGCCGCCACCAACAACATCCCCTTTCTCCTCGACCAGGGCAAAAATGGCAGCCCTCATCCTCCTTGACCTTTCGGCCGCTTTCGACACCATCTCCCACCACGCACTAGCCACCAGACTCTATGACGCTGGCATCCCAAAAAGGCACTTGGCTGGATATGCTCATTCCTCACAGGCAGAACTCAGAGAGTCAGATTCCCACCCAACCTCTCAGAACCAACAGAGACCAGATGGAAAGTGCCCCAGGGAACCTCCCTTAGCCCCACCCTCTTTAACATCTACATAGCCCCCCTAGCAACCATCATTAGCAACCACGGGCTCAACATTGTCTCCTACGCTGATGACACCCAGCAAATATTCTCCCTCACCAAAGAACACAAAATCACCAGGTACAACTTCCAAGACGGGATGAAAGATGTTTCCACCTGGATGAAGAAGAGCTGCCTGAAATTCAACTCAGAGAACACAGAAGTCCTCATCCTTGGCTCTACCTCCTCAGCATGGGACGACACCTGGTGGCCCCCTGTCCTCTGAAACACCCCCAACCCCATGGACCACACTCGAAATCTCAGCATCATACTAGAATCATTGCTAACGATGAACCACCAGATCAACGCTGTGTCTTCGGTCTGCTTTAAACCCTTCCATACTCCGAAAGACCTTCAGATGGATCAAACTGGATCAAGAAAAATGGTCACTCACATCCTCATCAGTAGCAGACTAGACTACGGCAACGCCCTCTACACCGGAATCAACAAGATACTACTTTGCAAAAACTCCAGACCGTGCAAAACGCCGCAGCCAGACTGATCCTGGACATCCCCGTCACAACCACATCACCCAACACCTCAGCGATCTCTATTGGCTCCCCATTGAAAGAAGAATAAGCTTCAAGATCCTCACTCACGCAAACAAGGTCCTCTACAACATTGGACTAGCATACCTAAACAACTGCCTCTCCTTCCACGCACCCAATAGACACCGCCAATCAGCTGGCCTCTCTCTGGCCACCATCCCACGCATCTACAAAACCAGAACAGGAGGAAAGTCCTTCTCCTACCCTGCAGCCAATGCCTGGAACAACCTCCCCCTCCACCAAGTCCCCACACTGTTAAAGTTCAAGCAGGATCTCAAGACCTGGCTCTTCGGATGACCCCAGCACTCCCTTCCATTCACCCCCCAGCGCCTTGAGACCCTTGCAGGTGTGTAGCTGTGCTTTACCAACCCTCAATTTATTGATTGATTGAAGGGTGAGGGATCAAAGCCTGAGCTGGGCTGGGCTATCCCTCTTAGGTTTGTTATTAAGGGCCTGTAATACCACTGTTTGTAAAGAGCAAGAATGCGAAAAAGAAAAGCTGGTTCTGCAAAAGGTGTGCATTCAAATCCCCTCCAAGTGACACCGTCTATCATATCATACCTCACTACGGTAATGGAGGCAATTAACTCGGAATTAAATCTGGTTGAAGAACGCACAGACCAAGTGCAAAGTCAGTCATCAGCCCCATCCCCAGCACAAGTGGTAAATACAGTTGATGAAACTAACATCCAAATGAACACTGCCAAAAAAAGTAGCTAGGGCTCTGTCAGGCTTAAATGGCAAGTACTGTCCAGATCAAAATCCTAGCATTAGCACTAATCCACAGAGGGAAGTAATTGATCCGTTTTCTTGGCCAGTAAAACCCCCTCTTACCAAAAGGAGAATAAAGGAGCCTCAAGAGAAAGGTAATATTAGTTAGAGGGGGCCTGCTTTGATCATTGGCCCGCTTTAGACAAAGCTGTCCACCTGTCTGATAGGAACCATGATTCACACGGGGAAGACGAGTGTGTGTTGCATGGAGAGCACCTACCCTGTGCCAATTTCAATAAGCTCTGCGCCACATTTTTTTAAAAATCTGGACGGAGAACTGCAGTTGTTTGGTGGTGTGATATGTGATTGTTAGAAAACTATATAGGAAAAGCTGGCCCCAATAAAGGCCCAGCCCCAAAGTGGACAGGTAGGTAATATGTCAGGAGCGCCACAAATTGCTATTTCAGAAAGACTTTATCCTACTGAGCTGCAGTCCACATCTATTATGCCAAAAAAATTTAGATTGGCCTTGACAACTGACCAGACATTTAGACAATGCCGGATTCCAGATATACAGAACTTTGAATTGAGAGATATATAATCTGATTCCAACCCTGATACATATTTGCTTTTGCCTCTGGTTTGCAATTGCTACTTTAGAAAGACTCTATCCTACTGAGCTGCAGTCCACATCGATTATACCAAGAGCAAATTTAGATCGGCCTTGATAATTGACCAAACATTTAGAAACTGCTGGGTTCTAGATATACAGAACTTTGAATTGAGAGATACGTATTTGCATTTGCCTCCGGCTCGCACCCTATTTGTGGTAATTTTAAGGAATGTCCTACCTGTGGCATCTGGGAAGTCTGAAAATGTGTTTGATCTAAAGTCTAAAGTGGTACATTGGTTTATGCAAAACTCATGGTGGCGGGATGACCTACACAATGATATTCGATATGTAAGAACAGTTAAAAAAAATTAATTGGGTATTCTCGAATACCCAGGATAGATTGCATAGTGGTAGATTTCAAGGCACCAACGCTTGTGGCGATACCTTTAAATTGCCTTACCCATACACTCACTTGTAATAAAGGTATCCAGGCCCTTCCCTTGGGGTTCTTTTACAGATTCAATTCCTAGGCCCCTAGTTCATAATTGGGTAAAACCTGCACCCCTCATTGATTTGGAGGATTTAGATTTACACAATGATACCTGAGGAAATACCAGACTAGGGTAGGAGGTCACCCAGGGGTTGTTACTGAGTGCTCAGATAAATTAGATATGTAAGCCAGCTTCTGTAAAAAGTATAGGTTTCGGCAATAAAACGCCGGGTAGTAACCCCATTAGTGTGTTTTCATCTATTACTGTACCTTCCTAGAATACGGCAGGATGGCGGGGAAAACATAGCTCTAATCAGGACATTCGATTTAGTTTTCTTACAGGAAACATGGATGGTGTCCCTCTTTCATTTAGATGGCTTCCACACGTACTGCTCCCCAGCGGATTCCATCACCTGCTGGCCGAACGAAAGGGGGGTTAGCAGTTCTGGTCACCGTAACATTTCCATCAATTAAGATAAGGAAGTTACATAATTCAGTGTGGTTCCAGATTTTACAGTTTTTGATAATAGCCGCTCGCTGAGGTGAGTGAACATTTGGACAGGTCTCTCCAAAATACTCTTAAAAGCACATAGTCAGACTTCGGTTATCTGGGCAGTTGAATTTTAACTTAAAGCTTTGTAATTTTAGTAATTCCCTGGTTTGTGGCTTAATCACTCCAAAAGGTGTGATAATTACTCCCCTTTTGCATACTCCAATGGAAAGGCCTTAAATAAGATTATTACCAAACATAATTTGCTCTTCGCCTCGGATACTTTTTTTAAAGCATGCTCACTACCACCCAACTTTCATGGAAATGGCAAACTTAATTGACTTTAATATAGTCACGAGTGACCTTGAACCTGTGATTTTTCTATCAGGAATAATTGCTTGAATGATCATAGTTTATTGATTTTACAATTGAATTTGGATTTAGAGAGGGCACGAGGAAAAGACATGGGAGAACTGACTTTCTCATCCAACTTTGGCAGGAGATTAAAATGGGACAACGTAAATGTCAAACAGTTTATTCCTGACCTAATACAGGGAGAGCGGTCGGCAATACCTTCTTGCATGTCCCCAGATGCTGACTCAAAAGTGAACATGGCAGAGTTTGTGTCACTTTGTTTAAGGGTCTCCACTTTACTAATTGTTAAAAGGTTTGCCTCAACCTACCCAGGTACGTGGCTAGTTCAATGAGGCATGGAGTGTTGTTCATTGTAACTTGAAAAGAGCACTTATTGCCTCCCCGAGGGATAAGGTCCTAATCAAGGCAGCCACGAACCTATATGGAGATACTATAGCTTCTAGAAGGGCCGCTACACAAAACTCAGCTGGAGATGAACTAGAAGCACCAATAGAGTCTAAGGACCATTCTAGCTTCTGAGAAATCGCAAATCGTCCTTTTTTCTCGAAGCGTAGGTTGGCTAATATTGGATGCGTAATACCTTCTGAATCCTGGGTTTATCATTATTCTAAATTTTTCGGTCTGGAACATGATTTGGCAACTAGTGGGGAAGAGCCCTTTGTTCTCCCTATCGATGTGAGTGGCTACATAAATGAGTTTGTCTCATAAAGCTCCGTGTCCAGAACGAGTTCCTATTGACCTTTTTAAATCTAACAGAGCTATATGTTCCTCTCGTTACTAATGTTTTGCGTGCAGCAGTGAGTGGTCGCATAACACCGTCTTGGAAGGAGTCGGGTATTGTCCCTATTTTTAAAAATAGGGACAAATCCCTATTGTGTGGCTACCCCTGTGCAGTTGAATCTTGTTTTTTTGTGAAGTCATGAACACTAACGGGCCATTCGGTCTCATTGTGGTTGGAAATTTTGGAAACCTTTATTAGGCAAAATGTCTGTACTATTGAATTAGTGGAAATAAATATTAATGCAGTAAAAGCATGCATAGTTAGCATAGTCAGTGGGACCCAATGCTATAGACCCATTTCTTTATTGGATGCCACCTCTAAGATTCTGGGGTGGGTTATTTTTACACGTGTAGAGAAGTGGGCCAATTCTAACAATATTATTTCACCTGCTCAGTTTGGTTTCCATCAAGAGGTGGGCATGGTGGGACACTGTTTAAATCTGCCACTTTTACCTGGGAAGTACGTTAATGCCAGGTGAGATGCTTTACATGTAGCATTTATGGACCTCTCCTGCACCTTTGATAATGTAAACGGTGCCAAATTATAGACTGTGATGGAATCTATGGGAGTGGAACAGACGTTAGTCCTAAAGATGTTGCACTCTAATACTACCACAAAGGTTTGTTTTGGCCAAAATGAAGAATGCATTGACCCCATTAAATCAAGTAGAGGATGCATTTTGACCCCTTTCCTTATCCTGATACACATTAATGGTCTGGATCTACACATGACGGAAAGTTTCGGAAAGATTTGCCTGTAGTGGGTGTACGGCCGGTCCCCGGCCTCCTCTATGCAGATAACGCTGTGCTTATAGCGCAAACAGAAGATGGGTTATAGCGGCTTTTGGCATTTTTACGGGTTTATGGGCAATTTAGAGTTAGTATTAAATGTTGCTAAATCTTTCATGATGGTTTTAGGACCCAGAAACTAAGCAAATATACGCTATACGTCGTGGGAGAGGTCATTAATCAAAGAGTCACGACTTTTAACTATCTGGGTATACCTTCTCACACCTCTTTAAATTTGATGCATTTACTCAGAACCAGTGCACATGAATTTCAGGACGTCATTGAGGCCATTTTTAAATTTTCCTCAAGGATGGGTGAAAAATAGAACAGAAATGCTGCTTTTGTACATAAGAAAATGTATTCCAGTAGGGCTTTATGGTGCGCTAGTGTGAGGTCATGTTGAGGTTGAAATTCTTCAGACCCTGGAAAATAGATTTGCAAATCACATGCTTTCAGTGCCTGCCTCTTTAGCATCATTCATTGGCCACCACGAGCTGGGCCTCAACTATTTTGAAGATGTGGTCCATCTTGCCCCTTTACTCTTGTTGATTAGGGTCTGGTCTTTCCCGGAAGAGACCTTCTCATTGTTTCCGGAAGGACTGCCTGGCGCTGGATGGAGCGGATAGGATTCCCTGGTTGCTTTATGCGAAAGTCTTTGGAGAAATTGGGTCTTAAAGAACTCTATGTTATACCCACAATGATAACTCCTCATAGTAAGGAATCTGGTTAAATCTCTATACTATGATTTCACTTCCACGAAGAGGCTCTCGAAAGTTTATAACATGCCTAGAGTAAGGGAATACTGAGACTTGGGACTAATGCCTTGGAACTGTATCGAGCTTTTTTTTCACAACACTCTATATAGGTTTTATCTGACCAGATTGAGACCGAGTACAATCAGTTTCCTTTGTGCCTTTACTACCCAGGGCACTTGGTTAAAACTTTTACCCAACTGCCCGTGTGACAATTGCACTACACAAAGTATTATAAATTTTTTGTTTTTCTGTTCTTTTTTACATAGTCCCTCGGAAGAGGTTTTTAATACCAGTTTTAATATGGGCAAATATTAAACAATAATGTCAAAAACGAGAGGGGGGGGGAACCAGGAGCTAGTTAAAGGTCCAGTGCCTGTGCTCCGAGCTCAACATGAAGTCAACAAAACATGGGGGGGGGGGGGTAAACAGTGAGTCCTAGACCTAGGATCCCTCTTTCCTTTTCCTTTTCTTCTAGTGAGGCAGTGACTATTTGCACTACTCACCTAGGAACAGTGTCCCCCCCTTTTTTGTCAAATATTAAACAACACAGAAGCGCTCTGATTTCTTTTTTACAACAACTGCACTCTACAGATATGTTCTACAGTTGTAAATGTTATTGCTTTGTATACGAGACAAAAATATGGTCATTAATTGTGCTGTACGTGCTAATCTGTTTTTAAACTTCTTGTATTGTAAGTTCTATGTAATGAGATAGGAGCTTTGAAATGTTTGCTGGGTTTGCACATTCTGTACAGTTTCTATTGTTTTTTTTAAATGATCACTGTATCCATTTGTTTTAATGGAATTGTTATGATGTCTTTTTATGATCTAATTCCGACCAAAATATAAGAATATTGAATGATTTAATAAAAAACAATTTTCCTTTAAGTTCTGGAATCCTTGGGGGTGTCAAAAACTTCCTTCCACCCAACATTCCCCCAAATCTTCGTATGAAAATGGTACCTTACTTGTGTGGGTAGGCCAAGTGTCCACAAAAGGAAACAGCCCTAAATGCAACATGGATACATCACATCTTTCCACTCTAAGCTCCCACTTTTCACCTGATAGTATGGGTACCCCACTTGTGTTGATGAGCCATGAGACCACAACACAAAATGGCCTAAAGAGCTACATTGAGAGATAAGTAATCAGGTTAGCTGCAGTATTTGGGGCAGTGTTGTAGTGCCATCCATGCAAACCTACGGCCCACAGACATTTTTGAAAAGTAGACAATTAGGAGATTCCAGTGTGATGTGCCTTTAGTGTGCCCCATGAGGTTTTCATACCCACAATTCTTTGCAAATCTCAAACTTTGCCTGAAATCACCAATTTTCCTTATATTTCTGTGATAGAAATCACCTATCACCCTGCATTACCCCACATTAAGGAAGCTCCGAGTTGCACAGAATTGTGCCACCAGAATGCTGCTCGGGATTCCAAAAACTCAGCCAGCTAAGCCAGCCCTAAAGACCCTACACTGGCTGCCAATCCCCGAACGAGTAAAATTCAAGGCTCTCTGCATGGCCCATAAGACCATGTGGGGAACTGGCCCTGCCATCAACAGCTGCCTAATCACCTCCTATCAGCCCAAGAAGGGCCTGCGATCGGCTGATCTCAACCTTGCAGTCATCCCCAAAATCAAGAGGCAAAGAAGCGAAAGAAGATCCTTTTCCTATAATGTGGCAAGACTTTGGAACACACTACCCCCACACCTTTGCGTCGAACCCCACTATTTTATGTTTCGTAAACTTCTTAAAACAAGGCTATTACAGCAATCGTTCCCATAATCCCACTCATTTTCCCCTGTTCAGTCCCTAGCACCGGGATGCCTTAGGGTTCCTATGCGCTCTACAAATGCTGAACAATACTTGTGCAGATAAAAACACTGCACAACTTGTGAGGCTGGGACTACTGCCCACAACAGGAACAGATCAAACCAAGGTCAATGGGAGCAATTTACTTGTCAGTCCCTAGTAACTGGCACAACATGTACCCGGGGACTTCAGCACTCATTCTGCCACCCGCTACAGTAGCATTGCAAAACATATCTCCAGGTCTGTCATTGCAGCCTTTGCAAGCAGTTTTAAGCTGCCATTTCTGCCTGGCAAAATACAACTTTTTCCAGGTCTAAACCTTCTTTTTTAATACTTACAGGTCACCCCTAAAGTAAGCCCTAATCCCCATAAGGCAGGATATTTTTAAAAGTTGCACATGTATATTTAATGTTTTATGAGTCCTGTCAGTTAAAAAAATCTCCAAAGTCATTTTCACTGTGGCAAGTCTGCCTCCCACAGATTAAACCTGGTTTACCCAATCACGTTTGATAAGGGCTAAATTCAGTTAGAGAGCAGCTAAAAAAATATTTCAAAGACTCTTTTTAATAGTAATTTAAAATCCAGTGCAACAGTAACGTCGTTTTTTAATTAACTGTTTCTTTTTTTAAGTTTTAAAGGAGAGTTTATTGAATTTCATTTACAACAGGATAACAAAAAAGCATAATATTAAACTCATCTCATGTAGAAAAATAGAGCGTCATAACTAAGAGAAAGGAATAAAAGACAGGGGAAAGAAGTAGAAGGGAGAAGGGCAGAAAGCATAATCAAATAGAACAAGAACAATTGCAATGGGAGTGTAATCATTGTCATACAAAGTTATACAAAAGAGTAAAGAAATGGATCAAACATACAAAAACTCCTCCAATAAAAAATATACAAAATAGTCATAAAACAAGCAATAATAGTATGTGCATGAAACCATCAGGAATGCTGTCATGGAGGTTTGGGAACTTCTTCTGTACACGGGTTGTGAAGGGGTAGGGATCGAGCAGACACATCTAAAAAATTTGTAATGGGAAGCCATAATAAATCACGTTTAATGGCAAGTGTAATGGGATAAACATAGGCTCTGTCAAGTCTATGATGATAACAGACTCCAAACCACCAAGCCTGAAAGGAAACAGTTGAGGTATCCTTCCAAGATTTAGTGATCTGCTGAAACGCTACAGCTAGAAGTAAATCAATAATGGACGTGTTGGTGGTGGAAGAGGACCATATGTCTGAGAGACTACCTAAAAAGATATGTGAAAGTGTAAGAGGGAAAGAGGTGGAAAAAATCTTATTGATCTGAGACCACACATCCGTCCAAAATTTATGAATCCTCGGACAGCTAAATAACATGTGTTTAAGATCAGCCCACGATGCTGAACAAGACCAGCAAGAGGAAGGAATGGAAGGATCAATTGTATTCAACTTGGCAGGAGTAATCAAAAGTCTGTTGTATATAAAAAAATAACGTTTGAGTTGTATTCGCTGCTCTAGAGGATTTCCTTATCTTGGTCCAGACCTTTTGCCATAATGAGACAGAAAATGTGTCCTCTACATCTGATTCCCAGTCCGTTTCTGTTTTAGATTTATCTCGAGCATCAGAGGTATCCCTTAGTTTTGTATATATCTGGGAAGCAGAAGAAGAAGCCAATAAACAAGGGAGAGAGAGAGGGGATAAATTGGTGCGAGTGGTGGAATCAGAAAGAGCGTCATAACTGTTCTGCAAAACCGTACTCAATAGATTATATTTGGATTCAAATGATTTATGCAAAGAAAAGCGAGATTGAAGGGTAGAGAAGGGAATGCATGTGCCTTCATCAAACAATTGATGAGTCCAATTAATACCAAGGTTATTCCAATCCTTCCAAAAAAGCATCCTATTACGAAGTTTAATAAGAGGGTTATACCACAAGGGAGATTGTAAAAAACGCGAACGATCATCCAAACCTCCCAAAAAGAGAGGAGAAAAAGTTTTCCGAGAGTTTTTAAGAATAGGGAGAGAAAATTTATTGGGAATATGGGACAGCGATACAAATTCCTCAAAAGTAAAAGGATGGAAAAAAGATGACTCAATCTCAACCCATGTATACAAAGGCTGTTGAGAAAAATGATTTCTCGTGCCCAAAGGGTAGAGAGGATATAGGTCAGAGTAACACCTCCCAGTATAAATAGTTACACAAATAATTTTACTCCAACTAACCATACAATGGTCATTATTGTTACATGTAGATGGAATGATATGATGAACAGGGGAACTTATAACTTCACCACTAGGTGAGCAAGGAAGCAATTCCTTTTAATTTAGGTACCTTCACACACCCTAGTGGTGTCATGCTTCATCATCGGGTCACCCCGACGCCTAAAAGTCGGGGTGGGCTCCAGTTTCCCTTTATTTTTGGGTCTGTCTGGGTTGATTAAAAATAATAAGAGTAGGGGGACCATAATACTCCTATATATACCCCTACTCTTATTATTTTTAATCAACCCAGACAGACCCAAAAATAAAGGGAAACTGGGGATCTGCCTGAGGTTTTTTATCTTATAGCCTCCCTGGTCTGCAATTTCTTCAAAGCGCTCCCAACACTGTGGTCGAGCCCACCCCGACTTTTAGGCGTCGGGGTGACCCGATGATGAAGCATGACACCACTAGGGTGTGTGAGGGTACCTAAATTAAAAGGAATTGCTTCCTTGCTCACCTAGTGGTGAAGTTATAAGTTCCCCTGTTCATCATATCATTCCATCTACATGTAACAATAATGACCATTGTATGGTTAGTTGGAGTAAAATTATTTGTGTAACAATCAATCTCAACCCATAAAGGTTTTGAAATGGTATCGGATTGCTGCTCAGACAATAAGGGAACAGAATGCTTAAGGAAAAATGAGGAATGATAAGAGGCAAAGTCCAGAAAATTAACTCCACCCAACTGCTTAGGACATTTACGTTTTGCAAAAGACATTCTAGCCTTTTTATGCTGCCACAAGAACTTAGACAGCGTAGAATATATATTCTTATAACAAGACTTAGGGATATTAACTGGAAGATTAGAAAGGTAAAACAAAATAATGGGAACTAACATCATTTTAATTGAGTCCAGCCTTCCCCACCAGGATAAAAACAAGGGATGCCAACGAGTTGTGGAGTCCTGTAACATTGTTTGTAGATTTTTGATGTTAAGTGCTACAGTGTCTTTAATGGAGGATTTGAACCACAGGCCTAAGTATTTTATCTTAACCGGACTCCAATGAAAAGAAGAAGCCAAGAAGTCTGCATGAAAACAAAATTTATTTAGAGGGAGAATTTCACATTTGTCAACATTGAGCTTATAACCAGAAACTTTCGCAAAGTCAGATACTTCTGATAAAAAGGATGGAATAGATGATTGTGGATTGGAAATGAATAAGAGAATATCATCCGCATAGGCAGAGAGTTTCAAATACCTATCCCCATAGGGGAAACCAGTAATTTTCACGTTCATACGGATTTTTATCAAGAAAGGCTCTAATGCTAAAATGAAAAGAAGAGGAGAAAGAGGACATCCTTGTCGGACACCTCTGAAGAGAGGAAACGAAGAGGAGACAAGACCATTAGCTAAAATAAAAGATCTAGTAAAGGAATACAATAAAGAGACATAAGCAAGAAATTTCTGGCCAAAACCAAACCAAGTAAGGACTGCGAGCATAAATTGACAATTAACCCTATCAAATGCTTTTTCAGCATCTAATGCAACAGCAGCTAAAGAATGTGGATAGGAATGAGACTTACTTAGTACATTAAAAAAGAGACGAGTATTGTCTGAAAGATGACGACCTTTAATGAAACCGCATTGTTCCTTACCAATTATGTTAGGTAGAATTTTATCAAGGCGGAGCGCAAGAATTTTTGCAAAGATCTTATAATCCAGATTGATTAAAGAGATGGGCCTATAATTTTTACATAAAGTATGGTCTTTTTTGTCCTTAGGTATGAGACAAATTAAGGCCTCTTGAAAAGATCCTTCAGACTTTTTGGACGATATAAAAAATAAAAATAGTTGATGAAGTTTGGGAACAAGGACATTAGCAAAATGTAAATAGAATTCTATCGTAAAGCCATCTGGCCCAGGAGCTTTACCTTTTTTGATTATCCGAATGGACTCTAAGATATCTCTAGGACCTATATCTGCTTCCAATGGGGCAAAGTCTGTGTCCGGAAAGGAAGGAGAAGGAATGGAAGATAAATAATGAGCAATATCTGTTGACAAAGGAGGAGATTCCGGAGTATAGAGATTCTGATAAAAATTAGTGAACTCTGTCAGAATATCTCCATCCTTATGAAGAGTGAGATTCGACGAGGAGACAATAGACTCAATTTTTGTGCGTTCTTGCTTAACTTTGAGATACTTGGCAAGAAGATTGCCTGCCTTATTTTGCGCACAGTAATATTTGGCACTGGATTTAAGCAGGATTAAATTAGCAGATTCCGTGGAGAGTTTATTAAAGGAGAGTTTGGCCTTGAGAAGTTTATTTAAGTCAGACTGAGATTTAGATAAATAATAACAATGTTCCAATTGCTTAATTTGTGTATTAGTTGACTGTAAGGAATGGAATGCAGCACGCCTTTTACGGGAAACAAACGAGATAATGAAATCTCTAGAAGCAGCTTTAAAAGTATCCCATACTACCTGAGGGGATACCAGAGGAGACTCATTTTCAGTAAAAAATATGGATGAAAATTCAAGGAAAGCTGGGGTAAATTTTGGATCTAATAGGAGAGAATTATTAAATCTCCATCTCCTAGTACCTTTTATGGGGGGAAGTAGATCGAGGCGCAAGGAAACTGGAGCATGATCAGAAATTAAAATAGAGCCTATTTCAGAATGGGTAATGTGTTGGATCAGGGCTTTAGAAACAAAAATGTAGTCAATCCGGGACTGCGAAGAATGTGCTGGTGAGTAATACGTATATTCCTGGAGTGTAGGATGGCAGAATCTCCAAGAATCAACCAGAGAGCGTTGGGATATAGTAGATGTGAATTGAGTGTGCATGGAAGAGGGAGAAAAACGTGAATGAGACTTTCGGTCTAAAATAGGGTCCATAACCATATTGCAGTCCCCTCCTAAAATGAGATAGTCATCAGAGGATTGCATCAATGAGACTAATACCTGGGGCCAAAATAATTTATCATGTGTAGAAGGAGCATACACATTAAAAATAGTTAAAGGGATGTTATCAATCAACAAAGATACAATGACCCATCTACCATCAGAATCATTGGTTTGATTTATAACTTTGATATTTAACCGCTTATGACAGAGAATTGCAACACCATTACGTTTCCCTGAACCAGGAGATGCAAATACATGTCCTACCCAATTACGGCGTAATTTAGTAACTTCAGCCTCTTGTATATGAATTTCTTGTAATAGGACAATATCTCCCTTTAAATTTGCCAAATGCGACAGAACTCGTTGCCGCTTAATAGGAGAACCCAAACCCTTAACATTCCAAGTAAATATATTTAACGACATTTACATATATACTTCATAACAAAAAATATCACTTATGCAAGAGACAATCAAGTAAATAAATATCCAGAAAATCATCATATAAAAATTGGAAAGAAGTGACATTAGCACAGGAGGAGAAGCGATAAAGTGCAATAAAGAAGTACGAGATGAACAAAACTGAAAGTGAGAAAAGAAGACAACTAGCAGAGCAGAAGGAGAGAGAGAGAGGTAACAGAGAGGATTAGAACAAGAAACAAAGAAACAACAGCAGCACTCTGGGTAATGTAAGAATAAGAAACGAAAAGAGAGGAGAGGGAAATGGAAAAAGGAAAAAATGAGAAAGAGTCAATAACAGAATAAACAATACACAATAACGCCCGTACTTGAAGAGAAAAACAAAGAACAAAAGGACATGACAGAAAAACCCAATATAATATATCAAAAAGACATACCACAGACAAACATTGAGGATGGGGAGGGTGAAGCCTCATGGGAAAAGGCAGCATACCAAGACGGACAACTCCAAGACTGACGAAGGTACGAAGGACGACGACCTCCAGGGACAATGAGTAAGGACGTAGTAAGGGACTGAATAGTGTGTCTAAAAAGAAAACAAAGAAGAAAAAATGTTAACCACCAAAGTTATATACGGAACATAGAAAAGAGAATGCAAAAATTGAACATAAAACAGAGAAGTCTAACAAAGGTCAATACGTTGACCAAAATTACGATCGAGACATGTCCATAGATTCATCTCTACAGGTATTCAAAAAATGCTGAAGAAGCGCAGGATCCTCATAGTTAATTGTTTTGTTCTGATATGTGACTTTAAACAAACATGGATGAAATAAACCATATCGAGCGTTCAAATTGCGGAGAGCAGGCCTCATGTCCAAAAATTTCTTCCGACGATCCGCCGTGGCTTTAGAATAGTCTTGGGCAAAGAACAAATTAGAGCCGTTCCAAAGAATCTTCCCTTTTTGCTTGGCAGCCTGTAGGACTTTGAGTAGGTCGGTATACTCCAAAAAATATAAGATAATACCTCTAGGTTTCACATGAGAGGACGAAGCAGAAGCAGAAGAGCCCGGGTTGTGACCCAAGCGGTGAGCCCGCTGGATGTTGAGAGGGGGTGTTGCAGGAAATCCAAGAATTTTTGGTAAAAAAGGTCGGAAAAATAGCAATGGGTCAGAACCTTCAAGTCCCTCCGAAAGGCCATAAATGCATAGGTTATTACGCCTATTCCTGTTTTACAAATTCTCCACCTGCTGCGTCAGATGCATGATCTCCCTTCGCATATCAGGAATGTGGTCTGTAACAGCTTGAATAGACTCGACATGAATCTCTAGAGCATCAACTCTCTTCTCAGTATTTGACCAATTATCCTCAAGGTGTTGAAGGCGAAAGTTAGTCTCTGTCATGTATGGCTTAAGAGAACGAATCTCTTCCAACAAAAGCTCCATTGAAAGTATAGGTGAAGTATTAGGAGGAGAAGGAGGGTTAATTTTTGTTCTTTTACCAGAAGATGAAGAAGAAGCAGAGGGAATCTTAGAGATTGATTTATTACTGGAAGATGAAGGAACGGAAGCCAGAAGTGCAGAATTAACAGAATCAGAACCGGGCTCCTCCACAGACTCCTGCAGCACACTGTAAGGATTAGGGTCTGCCATGGACGAGGATTTGGGCTGCTGGGCACCACCACGGCTAGTGCGAGGCATTGCCATTAAACACCAGAAACGGGACACAAGAGATGTGAATAGAATAACTTGCGTTTATAAATCTGGTCAGTGAGGGTGGAGCGAGCAATCCACTGTATTAATGTATCCAAAGCCAAAGTCAGAAATACCACATCACATCGTCAGGAGAAATAAAAAAGTCAAGATGCAAACCATTTGAGGCCATAGAACGCTCACCGTCAGTCACATGAGTGAGTGGATGTGAGGAAAACCTTCAACGACGTAGCGCGGGAAACCGGAGTATCCAAAATGGCGGTCGCGGCATTCACGGCGCTGCGGCAGACACAGGAAGCAAATATCAGCCAACTCCGCTATCCATTAAAAGTCCCTGACATCCCAGTCGATGCCGGCAAGAATAGGGAACATGGTCCCACAAGTATAAAAGTCCGCCGTGAAGAAAAAGAGCCCTGGGGGAAGTCGAACACGCTACTCCGTCACGGAGCTCCGGCAGGTAGCGGCCATTTTCTTCGGCGTTCAAGCCACGCCCCCTTAATTAACTGTTTCTGAAATTACACTTTTAGAAAGTTGTAATTTTCCTGCGTAAACGTAAAACTGCCTTCCTGCCGAAGTACAAGTGTTACCTGACCTCTGCTGGCACTCTGGAGTGAGGTGTGTATTGTTTCCAGATGGTGGACAAAGGGCCTGGGTGTGTGGGAAGGTGTGGCCCTTCCAAGCATAAAAGTGGCATCTCCAGAATCTGAAGTTGGAACAATTCTGGACCTATGAAGACTCAGGAGTACTCTGCTGCCTTGCTGTCAGAAGCCTGAAGGAACATTGGACCTCCTTGCCTTGAACCCAGGACCCCAGAAGTTACTCCAGTGGTCAATCGACTGACCTCTCATGTAAACTACATGGATACAACAAGTTTCAAGAGGCCTTTCCTGTTTCCGAGCTGACCAGACCCAACCAGATCTAACCGGATCCCCTTGTTAACCTCAGCGAAGTGATTCGACTCCCAAGTGCTGTCCTCAAGGTCCTTGGCCCTTGACTGGAGTCAGACCACTCTTCTCACTGCCTAACTGAAGGTTTTACTGCATCCGACGCAAAGCAATGCAGAGCCACGCAGCCCCCAACTGCAGTTGGTGAATCTGATCTCTTGGCGGTACCTAAAACTTTAAAAACAAATATTTCCGATTCTACTTTTGGATTTTTGTCCTTTTGGTGCCATTTTATTTATCAAAATGTACTCTACTTCTTAAAATCGGTTTGGGATTTTTCTTGTGGTGTGCTTTCACTTTATTGGTCGTATGACTTTACAACGCATTCTGTTGTAACGCATGCCTTTACCACGCATGCGTTACAACGCGAATGCCATCACCACGCATATCCTTAACCACAAAAATGCCATTTACACGCATACTTTTACAACGATTTTCGTTGTTAAATTATGCATGTTAATGGCATTTTCATGTTAAAGGATATTACACTAATAACGTACCCTTTTAATTTACCCCTGTGTAACACCACACTCTCATTCCCCTTACCTCTCCTCTCCTCGATCTTCCTTTGTGACGTTGCATGTTGTTAAGAGGAAGCGGACGTGTCCTTCCATTTCCCCTAACAACGCCGATTGCCTCCACATCTCTTTCTTTAAATGTCGTAAACAGGTGAGTTTTTTTTATATTTTATTTTGGGGGGTGCCCCCCAAGCCCCCTTTTTTAATCACACACTTTTTTTGGCGGGGGAGACCCCCTCAACCCCCCCTTTTTTTTCTTTTACCTTTGGCACACATGCCTTTACTATGAATCTCGTAGTAAATGTATGCGCGGTAAAGGCTTTTCGTTGTAAGCACGCATGCGTTGTAATGCATGCGTGGAAACGGCCGCGTTGTAGTGGCCGTTTCCCCTTTATTGCTGTTTGAGTACTGCAATAATACTTAACAATTTGTCTCTAAGCTATTAGAGGGATAAGCACATAATTAGTTAATGACTTTTGTGGATAACCAGGACAAGGATTGCCAATATTATTTGCGATGGGTTCTCAACCCACCCAATTAATACTCCAGTTTCTTACAATGATAATGTTTGAAGGGATTGACATGATCTGACATTTACAAACGCTCATTCCCATACACATACACACACTGGTAAAGGCAGACAGAAAGACACACAAACATGGCACTCAATCATACATACACTGGAGGTGGAAGCTATTGAAAATTATTTTACTCTGCACCTGAATTGCCCACAATTCCAAACTTCCAGCAAACAGCGCAAGAGTGCCAGCTTAACAAACCTTTGCCCAATCAGATGTTGGGATAGTACTCGATGGGGTGTACCTTTTCATTTATCTATCCTTGTTTCTGGTTGGGCACAAGGACATATGACGGACACACCCAACATTAACATCATTATCTGACATGCTGCAGTGCCAATGCTTCTGCAGCTTGTCAACTAATGTATTGTGAAAGTCTGAGGTAGGTGGTATAGGCACCACATGACACATGAACATTGTGCAAATCATCCTCTGGAGCCCTCTTCGGCTCTCAATGTGATATTGCAACTTTACATGTAAACAGAAGACTGCTTTCATTGATTTCATGTCAAAGCTGTAACACATCAGGGAATTAGTTGCAGAGGGAGGCAGTGTATTTTAGTGGGTCGACAACCTTGTGCCCCTATGGACGAGTCACTTCTAGAAAATACATAGGGACCCACATGTCACTCAACAGTTGCCTTTTGTCAAGAATTAGTCATGGACTAGATGTGAGAGGTCAGTAGAGCAGGAAACATGCACCTTGTCTGTGAGGACGGGGGCACAGATACTCAGTCCTCACCAGCTGGCCGAGAGATGAATCAATGTGAAGCAGTTCTAGCATTCATGTGCTTTAAATAACATAACAGATTTCCAAAGAGAATTTATGTGATGATACCGGAAGAATGGAATCACACCATACCAACGATTAGTTATTGCAGGAGATGTTGCATCCTTTCTTTATTACAGGCATGTAAAAACATATCTATTCAATGCACCCTTTACAATATATTATACCATAGTTATATGTTTAATTATATTTATAATAGAAATCTAGATCGTACACAATACAAACAGAAGACATTTTGGCATGCAATATTGAGCGTTAATTAATACTAAACTTAAAAATATTCATTATATAGACCTAAGAAAGATAAATGTTTGAGTTAACCGAATCTACTGATTTTTTTCTTGGATGCAAACTTGCAAGCAACTGGCTCCACAAGGTTCTCTGCAACAAAATCGTGGTACCGAGGGTGCTATCCTATTAGGATAAGAACATGTGACCACAGGAAACATACAATGCTCTTCAGCCGGCTCATTTATCTTCTAAATTATTTTATAATTATGTAATCCTTCAACAGTAGACTACACAGATGTGTAGCATTTAAGTACTTTAGCTATAATGCAGCATGAAAGCCCTCATGTTGAAGTTGTCAGGTGGTGGAAAGTAGTTTTCTGTGCATTTGGTCCAATTTCTAGTTATTACATTTACTACAAGTAGAAACTCAGGCTTTAAAAATGCACCTTTCTTTAGAGGAAGCTGGTGTTATAGCATCCAAAGTTGTGGTAATACCACTTCATTGTGCAGCAAATCCATGCCCGATACCACCAGCAACAAGCTGCTGCTGACGATGCACCAATAAATTAAGAAAACATATAGAAACTTGTTTTTACATTTTATTCTCAATATACTACTATGTCCTTTAATTTTGAAATTATTAGCTGCAAAATGCAATTACTCGCGTTATGATATTAACAATGACAATCCAATGAGCTCTAAATGAGGGCCTGAGAATTTCTGGATATAGCGATAACTCTGTAGCAGGCGTTACAACCCAATAGCCATGTTCGAGCAGCAGCCACAGTTGGTAAGTTAGCTCAGTAGTCCATGTTTCTACTTTGGTAAATTGATGGCTTGTTTGGGGTCAACTAACTGCCATACTCCTCTGTAATGGCGTTTTTTCCACCCATGCAGCAATACAAATGTGGGCACAAACTCTAGTTTGACCAAATCAATATTTTTATTGTCTACAAATTACACACTTGTTAGATTTATAGCCTCACAATTTGCAGATTTGCAAAACGTGCAGACCAATAGCACAATGCGAGTTTATGCACCCCAGAACAGAGGAAATAGGTGCACTTAGAACATTATCATCCCCATTCCGAGGTTAAAACAGGGAATAGTGCTATAAGTGCACACCTGGTAAATGTTGCACCCCATAAAATCACTGGGTGCACGATTACCACTTGGAAATGTGCGAAGATTAGAATGAGATCATAGGTTGGGTATTGATAAATCATATTAACCGCTAATAAACTGCTAAACATTGAGAAGATGTGGCATGAAAAATAAGTAGGCATGAGTGTGTATCTATCTACCTTTGGAGGGAGAAAAGGGTCTAAGAAGGGGCGTGCCATGTATATGTGGATCAGGATGAAATGCTAGGTTTTGTCACAGCTGGCATCCCTATACTAATTTAGATACCATCATTTTAGTTTTTATTTAAAACTATTTGATTGCATTTCAAATAATGGAGCAGATCTAAAATTTGTTCCAATTATTTTCATTTTCTGATAGATCTGGGAAAGCAATTTACAGCAGATGTAAATTAGGATTAACAGCCAAAATTGATATAAACAACTATTAAAACTCACCGAAATGTCTTTTAACTCTTTGGCTTTCAAAGACTGAAGAGGATCAAGGAAATTTTGTTTTACTGTAAAATCAAAGCAGTCCTTCACGTCGGCCATTTGCTTCATACATTCTCCAGCTTCCTTCAATGCACTACCTATAATAAATAGCACACATCTATAATACTACTGTGTACAAAGCAATTAAAATGCATGTTTGAGTGATTGTGTGCTGCAAACGTATATTTATAGAACTATCATCTGTCTATATATGAGTTACAAATTCGGTCTCCCTTAGGCAGAGGTTTGCACTTTGTGTGAGTAGGGACCACAATACTCGTCAGGGTAAGTCAGATACACAACCTAAATTAAACTGTGCCCACCCTCTGGTAGCTTGAAACAGAGCAGTCACGCTTAATTTAGGAGGCAATGTGTAAAGAATTTGTGCAATGCTTAAATTACAGTAACACAGTGAAAACACCACAAAAAGACTCCATGACAGTTTAGCAAAATAGAGAATATTTATCTGGGTAAAACAAGACCAAACAAACAAAAATTCAATAAGTAGAACTTGAGATATGACTTTTTAAAGATTAAATCCCAAAACTGTGCTTAGAAGCCAATAGCGCTAAAAGGTCACTTGAGGTCATGCTAGACCAGGGTGAATCCAAAGTTTAGTCCGACCACGGTAGAGGGCAGGGCAGCTACAAGACCCACCTAGAGCCTGCTGAAAAAGTACCATGCATATAGCAAGCGTCGGCGACTCGATGCATTGATTCTGGTTCACGTAGATGGGGCAATGCGTCAAAGTCGAGCCTTGCAGTAGGGTCCATCGTTATTGTCGAACCCCTTACGATGTAGGCAATGCATTGAAGTCGAGCCTTGCAACGGCATCTTCGGATAAACGCTGTGTCATCAAACCTCATCATCGGTGAATCAGCACTGCACCAGCGTCGGAGGGCACTGCATCAGTTCTGATCATTACTGCATTGATTTTTGCAGAAAATAGCTGCAGAACCTACTTCTGGGCCCAGGACTGGAGCGGCCACCTCAGGCAAGGATAGGGCCCACAGATGACAGAGTCCAGCAGCACCAGCAGAATTGCAAAAATGTCTATTAGGACCCTGAGACTAAAGAAAACAGGAGGCAAGCCTTTGGAGAAACTTGGGTTCAATGATGTAGAGAATAAGTCCAGTCCTTCTCACTCCCAGGAAAGAAGCAGCAGGCAAACACAACAGAGCAGGTAGCAGAGGAGCAGTCCCTCCTACAGCATAGAAAGCAGCAGACCAACAAGCAATGCAGTTAGCAAAGCGGCAGTCCCTCCTGCAGCACAGCTGCTCTTCTCCCATGCAGAATGTACTTGAGTCCAAAAACGTTCTGATTTGGTGGTGTCAGGGATCCAGTATGTATACCCAAATATGCCTTTGAAGTGAGAGAGACTTTAAAGAGGCCATTGAAGACTACAAGGTCCCTGCCTTTCCTGCCCTGGCTCCAGACTCACTACACTGGGGAATGCAACTCTATGTGTGGGGACAGGCACAGCCCTATTTAGGTGCAAGTGTCAGATCCTCCCTACCAATCTCCCTTAGGAAGGTCCATCAGCCTAGTAATGGGCCTTCAGGATGGTGATGTCACACCCTAGCTTCTTTTGTGGGACTGTCTAGAGGGAATGCACACAGCCCAGCTGTCACCCAACCCAGACGTGTATTCAGAGACAGGCTGAGGCACAGAATCGTTAAAGTAAGAAAATGGCAACTTCCTAAAAGTGACATTTTTAGACTTACAAGTTAAAATTCGACTTCACTATCAGTTGTGATTTTAAATTGGTGAGTCCAAATCAGGCTTTGTGTTATTTTGTAAACCAGAAAAAAAGATTTTGCATTGGGGCTGCACGAAAATAGCGATGCAACCATGATGCAAAATCGTAGTAGATCTGAGTCTCAAGTTTTTTATTGAAGTACAGGAGTAATGTCACTTTGTTTTAAATATAATTTGCTTACACACCTATTTAACGTAGAAGTTAGTTAGGACCACAATATATTCTTCATCGGTTTCATTCAAGGACAGTAATTTACGACTTAATTACACTTTATTTGGTGCTGCTAAGATTTTTACTACCTGACCCTGCATTGAAGGCATCACAAAACTGCCTTTTGGAATGCTCTAATGGTTCAACTCACTTGTGTCTTCTATTCTGCTCCCTTTTGCACAGCAGAACAGGTGCAGGAATCTATGAGTTTGATGCATAGCCAAGCAGAGAATTTGATTCTCTCTCCCTTCAATGACAGGGGAATTGGTCAAAAGTGCAGTAAAAATAACTAGGCTTGAATAGTCTGTTCATCAAAGGCATGGCATTTTGAGGATGGCCATGCTATCTTATGTGCGTTACCACCAAGTAGTCGTTCTGGAAGAGCGCAGGTACAATATGACATGTACCATGTAATGAGTGTTGGTGTGCACACTTGATGTAATTACTTTGCTGGTATTATAATCTATGGATTTTTGTTTCAGAAGTTTGTGCTGTTTGGATGTCGTTTTCTGTCATAAAGATACTACAATATTCACTAATCACCCCTGCATTTGTTTTACTTTGTTGTCATAACATGGTGTATTATTTGATGCTTTGAGTAGGGGGGTTTCTTCCAGATTTTGTGATATTGGTTTTTATGGGATTGTGTATCAAGGACTGCAGGGAGGAACAACAGTCACCTAACTATAACCAGACTCTTTCCATAACATTAAAAAAGACCCATTGGCTTTTCCAATGTTTGTTACTGTCTTTATTAAAAGTATCAGCTGTCTGCAAGAACGTTTGCAAAAAATACACTTTTAATGGGCTTTGGGTCAGCCCCATTCATCCATTGCATTAAGACAGGGTCAATCACAGTTTGGATTTTTCAGTGGAAGTATATCTCTTCTATTGCAATGCAAGAGGTGCATTGTTCTTTGGAGCAGCAGGAGCTGGCAGGAACTAGTTGGTGAATGTAGAAGTCACCTTGAAAAGAAGGTTTCCGCCACTAAAAGCAACAAATGCTGGCTGATAAATAATTGTTGATAGCTTGATCTAATTAAGTGTTAAAATGAAGTATAATATATGGCAGGAGTTATTTTCCAATAAAATCATTTTTGTGGTAAAGAATGCTAAATGAAAAACAACAAATGCATGGTACTATCGAAATAGAAAACTTCCAAGTATTATACTGTAACTATCTACTTATTAAAGCCATTCTTCAGTAAGTATTTATTTCCCATGTAGCTTTTGAATTAAAACATTTTTTGTCATCTCTATTTTCTCAAAAGCAGTCTTTCAACCCTCTTTTGTTATGTCCATGTCTTCCCACTGTCAACGAGCAAGCATAGAAGAAGCAAGGCTTTGTTGGCTATGGTTGCAGCAAGTGCTGCACACAAGCTGTAGGATGTTGACTTGCATGCTAGAGGTTCAACCTCCTGTTGCACCGCTTTCAGCACCAGGCTAGTATGCGGTGGGTGTGGCATCGTCTTCTCCCAGCCCTTGTCCAGTTGTCAGTGCAGTCAGTAAATGCAAGAAAGGGTGAGGGTCCAGTGAGATGACACTATCATCTTAAATGTTTGTGACAATCACTGCGGTAGAAGCAGCTTTCTCCCTTAGACTGCCTTCTGTTGCAGAACAGACCATCTCACTCCCACATTTGATTCTCAATCTAGCTACCATTCTACTGTAATTCTGTAGCTCCATTGGGGACATGCTGTTGCTGTTTTTCCCGTGGAGCTAGGAGTGACCCACACACTGGAGATGTTATGCAATGCATTTCATTTGCAGAGCGCACTATCACCCAGAAGGGTATCCTAGCTCTCAGGATGTTAGTCTAGCCACAGCTAGCGGGTAGAGGGACTACTTGAAAAGCCAGGTCATCAGCTTACGGAATTCAGGAAGTGAGGAAGGGGCTCTTGTGTGTAGTGGGACATTGTTCCACGCTTTAGGAGCAATGTAGGAGAAGGGTTGACCGCCGCATATGGTTTTTTTCATCTGTGGGATTTGTGCAAGTTGGAGTCATGATGTGCAGAGGTGCCTGAAAGGCTTGTGAGAGCAGATGCAATTGTTGAGGCATGGTGGGCCATTGTAATGTAGTGCATTGAAGGTGTACTTGAGAAGTTTGAATTGTGCTAATCTGTGAATGGGGAGCCATCTGAGCTCAGTTAGGTGTGGTGCAATGTGAATGAGGCATGGGAGGTTGAGAGTGATTCTGGCAGCTGCGTTCTCAGTGGCCTGCCGCTTTCTGGTGGGTTGTTTGTTAATCCTGCCATAGAGTGTTCCCGCAGTCCATCTTGCTTTCGACCAAGGCATAAATGACGTTATTTCGGGAGCTGATTGTGAGTCATTTGAAATTCTTCCTCAGCATCTTCAGGGTATGTAAGATTGAGGCAGTGACAGCATTCACTTGAGCGGTCATGTTTGAGTTTGCTGTTCAGGATGATCCTGGGGTTCTTGTCACAGTTGGTAGGAGTGTGTGGTGGCCCTACCTCTATTGGCCACCAGGTGGAGTCCCACTATGATGTGCTCTACCTGAAGATCACGATTTTGGTCTTATCGGTGTTCAGCTTCAAAGAGTTGGTCTTTGTCCAGTGGGCTATTTCAGTCATGAAAGCATTGAACTTGATTTGGATACTGGGTGTCTTGTCCGTGAGGGAGGGAATGAGTTGCCTGTCGAAAGGAGAGGATGTTGATGTTGTGAGAGCAGATGATGCTGATTATATTATATGCGTTATAGATGGTCGTGCTCAAGGAGGATCCCTGTAGAACTCTGCAGATGAGGCCACAGGCGTTCGAGGTGTATGGCGCCAGGCTGACTGACTTTGTTCTTCTTGTTATCAGAGTGCTTGTCCTTGGATTCTGATGCCATATAGGCGCTAGATGAGGATGAGGTGAGAGACTGGACAGTGGAGACATTGTGGCCCTTATACTCTTTGACTCTCTGCTTCATTTGACACAAAGTCATGCGGATGCCATCCGTGTCCGCTCAGAGGGCAATTTCCATGCTGTCGTTGGATTTGAAACCAGACTAAGTGGTGTTGAGAAGTTGGTGCTGATTAAGGTATTTGGTGAGGTATTTGTCATGATTTCCTCTAAGATATTGGCTGGGAATAGTAAGAGTTGAAGGGTCCACAAAGTGTTTCTTCAGCAATGGGAGGATACCGGTGTGTTTCCAAGCCTCTGGGAGTGTCGCAAAAGAGGTGGAGGCATTCAGAATTGGTGTGAGCATGGCGCTGATGGGTTGCAGTCCTCTGGAGTAGATGTGGTGGGAGCAGAGTTATGATTGGCCCTCTGAGTGGACGGACCTCGTGGTGGTGACTGTTTCTTCTGGGCTGATGACAGGCCATGTTGTCAGCATTGATTCTTAGGATAAGATGGGGAGGCGTTTAGCCAGGTCTGCTGGGTCTGGTTGCAGGTTGAAGTTAATGTAAATTATTTTGTTGCTGAAGAATTGAAAGAGATTGTTGTGGAGGTCCTACAATGGGGGTGATCAAGTTGGAAGCAGCCAATGGTGATGTGAAATCTTTCACATTGGTGGAGATTCCTTTGCTGCTGTTGGTGCTGGCATCGATGCGGTTTGCCAGAGCAGGGCGTTTGGTGGTAGTGCCTTAGGGAAGATTTGAATGCGCTCCTGTCTGCATTGTCCTGGCTCATTCTCCATTTGTGCTCCAGTTGTTTGCAGTGGCGTTTCATTAGTCTGAGTTCCTCAGTGTACCAAATGACCTGGGGGTCTAGATCCTATTGTATTGAGGTGCTTGAAGAGGGCCAGAGATCAAGTGCAGGCGGTGATCCAATTGTTGAAATTCTTGATGGCTTTGGAGAGGCTGTTGCTGTTTTTGTGTCTGATGGTGTTGACAGCGTTGTTTCTATCCCTGCCACTTATGCGGTTCCAGTTTTGGCAGGCTGGTCTGGCAGTGGTGCATGTGCGTTGGACCGGACGGAGATGCTGAATCTGATGATGGCGTAATCGGTATAAGGGACTGGTACACGCCTTTTGACTCAGATGATTAAAATAGGGATCAGGAGATGTTAGTGGCTTGAGGTCTTCCAGGTGGAAGTTCAGGTCTCTGAATAGAATAAGCATTGAGGACAAGTGGTGCAATGAAGTCCGTGATGGTGTCTGTGAAGTTGGTGCATGGTCCCGGTGGTCTGTAGATGAGAGTGCTGCTTAAGGTGAAGCTGGTCGGTATGAAAGCTTAGTCATCCTAGGGGCAGTGGATAAAGCTAACACCTCTTGCTTGTGTGGCCTAGACTAGTACGCTCTCCCCCAACTGCTACCCTCATAGTACCTCCTGCCACTCAAGGCTCCATCTCACTAGTTACAGCTGCTGGTAGGCATAGTTTCTCTTTTTGGTATATTGCTTAGCTCCAGCTCACAGCAGACGCTAGGAGCTGAGCCTGTTTAGCACATTGAATACACTCAAATATGTTGTAAGATAGTGATCTTTTAATAAGTGTGTTTTTTCAAAGGAAATAGAGCAACCTGGGTACCAAAACGCTTAAAAAAAATGTTTTGAATTTTGCCTGGCCTACTTTTATCTGTGTTGTTGTTCCTCTAAGAGTGTTTACATCTAAAGACCATGTCATGCAGCAGTATAGACCGTCCTGGAGATTCCTGTAGGGTCCCATGCTTTTACTACCACTCCTCCGAGAACCGCTCAGATGCACCACTACATTGCGCAACCCTGTGTATGTCAGCTGCAATCTCTCACACTCGGCAACAACCACTAGTAAGCATTTGTTTTCCACTTATAGGCACTGCCATTTTGGAAGGTCTCACTTTCCCTCCTGACCTTTTAGAGCATTGAACAAAAGTTTCTACCTGCAACAGCCAACTCTCTCTAGCTTATTCCTAACAACCCACTCTGCTTTACAATCTGAAGAATTGCACACTGGGAATTGTGCCACCACATGGTGCAAGTTATTTTTCTTACGTCGGGCAATTTACAAAACATTGCCTCTGGCTTCCCAAAAACGAAGCCTCTCTGGAATGTTCTCTTGATTGGTTGCTAAGTTGATTTGCTTTCATGGGTTCACAGAAACAAAAATAACGGTCTGCGTGTCTGTTCCTCAAACCTAAATTATTCTTACTCAGATTTGAGAACATTCTGATGGAAGCCTTTTCGTTGGAAGATATTATCTCCTGAAATATAAGCATTTGTGTGTCGGATGTCAAGTGGTCTTGTGTTGGAGTGTTTTAGAGAAGTGGGTCTTAACATTTTGACTTGTGTGTACCCTGCATTTAATCATTACTGAAATCCAGGGACCCTCACAGAATCATTATCAGAGCCCCGGGGACCCCCCCCCCCCCCCCATTGAGTTATTACTAGAAGTCAGGGACCTCAGGCTCAGCAATTGCGATGATTTGAACCGCAAAAATACAGACACAACCACCCATCTAACAAATACACAAACAATAGCCTATTCTATTCCATTTAGAAACATAAAAAAAAAAACTTTTTTTATTTCAATTGTAAGGTTGAAGTTTTTCTAAATTCAATTGAGGCCACCGATCGTCCATATTATATTCTGTTTGATGTATTGCACTGCTCTGACTAATCATTCTGAAGTTATCAACATAATTTTTAACCTCCAATTTAAAATTCCTTCATGTTTACAGAATGTTTAAAATGTTCAGTTTTACATATTGGTTCTCTAGTTATATGAAATGTATATTTACTCCTTAATATTATTTAATTTTCCAGGCACTCGTGGACTCCCTGAGTAGGTATTGCGGACCCCAAAAGTCCTAGGACCACAGGTTAAGAGCCGCTGTTTTAGAGTCCATTTGTTAGCTTTCAATGTGTGTATCGAAGTGGCATAAAATTGCTTTCTTCTAAGTACCTGCAGTTTACATAGTTTTTGAAGTCTTGAAAAGAGAGTTTCTACTACTTGGTACCATGTTCGACAATGAGAGTTTTTTGCAGTCCCTACAGTCTTCACTGAACCTAAGGACAGCGATAATATGAAGTTCCTAACTTAAAAGTTAGCATTGCCAGTAGTATTTTAGCATAATTAATTAACTAACAAAAGTAAAACATTCGATTCAACTCTAAATTTTACACACTAACAGAAGAAAAGCTTCTAGAAGGATCACAGTCTTTGTCCTTGCATTTTGCAATTCACATTTAAAATGGATTATTGGTTGTCTGGTTGGTAACATTATGCTGAAACAAAACACCACTTATCATATTCATTGTTGCCACATAGGCTGAGCTTAAATGTTATAGCATAAAAAAACAACAGCATGCATGCATGCATGTATGTATTTCCATGCATTAGTAAGATTTTTTGGTTTGCCAGTGCTCATTTGATTTTGCTACTGTACAGAATAGTTATAGCAGCTAAGAGATGCTGTGACATAATATTAGCAAAGATGGGATGCAACAGTCGCAGACACAGTGCACAAAGTGTTTTAAGTGCACAATCTTTGTACACAGGTTTATGAGGAGTTACGCTGTCTGTACTCATATATCTTTGTTGGTGGTGGTATGTGTGACCATTTTGGTTAAGACAACAAAGTTATGGAATCAATAATACCAGAAACTGGGTAATAATGTTGGAAGTAATGGCAGGAAACAAATGGGATCCACAGACCAGGAAAATCCCAAACTTGTAAGAATGTATGCTTGACCAAAAATCTGAAATCCTCAGAGATTAGGGTATTTGTTAGTAACTAACACTATGGGGCCGATTCCGATGGCAGGTCGGACAGCTGTCCGTAGCCTTACCGTGCGACCGACACGTACCCGGAGCCAGTTCGTCCTGTCGAGTAAGTACGATGCGCATAACTGCCAAAAACACGACCAACACGTAGGCTGTGATCCAAGCCCCATTCTCTGTCCAAGCCGTACCTCCTAAAGAGCAACCGAGTCGCCCGGAAGCAGTATCCATAGCAGTTTCCGGCATGACAAGTACGATGTGTACTTCCTACGCGCCGGACGGGTCGTCACGTACGGCACGGCACGTCACAGCATCCGGAAAACAAGCATATCAGCTACGATTCACGCCACAACTCAATACACGGCTACGAGACGGACCAGCTTGCAGCGTGTATGAGACGGAGAAACAAGCAGCGTGTACGATACGAACACATCATGAATCCCATCGCGCAGGTCATACCAGTACTCTACATCTATGACCGGATCAGGGACCGACGCCGACGGCAAATCAGACACCTACAACACAAACGACACATACACGCAAAATGGCACACACACACAGGGGATCCACATCCTGGCCACTAACAACAATAGGGGTTGCATGGCCAGCACCACTAACACCCCCACCCATAGGGGGCCTGTTGCCCATCACTACTGCCACCCCCACCCATAGGGAATATGTTGCCCATCACCCCTGCCACCCACACCCATAGTGCTCATGTTGCCCATCACCCCTGCCACCCCCACTCACAGGGGACCTGTTGCCCATCACCCCTGCCACCCCCACTCACAGGAGACCTGTTGGCCATCACCCCTGCCACCCCACTCATAGGGCTTATGATGCCCATCACCCCTGCCACCCCCACTCACAGGGGACCTGTTGCCCATCACCCCTGCCACCCCCACTCACAGGGCTTATGTTGCCCATCACCCCTGCCACCCCCACTCACAGGGCTTATGTTGCCCATCACCCCTGACCCCCCACTCACAGGGCTTATGTTGCCCTTCACCCCTGCCACCCCCACTCACAGGGGATCTGTTGCCCATCACCCCTGCCACCCCCACTCACAGGGGACCTGTTGCCCATCACCCCTGGCACCCCCACTCACAGGGGACCTGTTGCCCATCACTACTGCCACCCCCACCCATAGAGACTATGTTGCCCATCACCCCTGCCACCCACACCCAGAGTGCTTATGTTGCCCATCACCCCTGCCACCCCCAGCCATAGGATGGGCAATGCGCAACACATCCAGCATACGCAAACATCAGGTGTGTCCGCAAAATACATCCCCCATGACATCATGACAACAGTGTGTAGTCTGTGACAAATGCCCACAACAGTGATTATGGCTATGAGCATACAATGTAAGTAACAGCACATGTGTGACCAACACATGAGTGTGACATACACAAGGCAAGCATCACCATAGCACTGTAAAAAGAACACCCCCTCACTGTGCAGAGCAGAAGTTAAATGGGGGCTCACAAAATGCAGCAGATGTGGAGCACTGTAGTGATGGGGACCAAACCCCCCTCATCACAGTGACCAAAAGGTAAGTGTCATCATGGTCAAAGCTGCAAATAACAAACAGCATGTATGATCCCTGCTCCCAACACATCAAACACTTCTGGGGCAAACTAGTGGTTGTGTCCCATACACACAGAGATGTGGTGAGGCTAACAGTGCTGTGAAAACATAACACTCTCGGCCATGTGCAGACAAGCACCACACATGGGGGCTGACAATGCACACAGCGTACAATGACACAACAGCAGAAGTGAGCATCACCAAGCATGCACACATCTCGAAAATAGACACACCAATCAAAACAACATGTGTAGACTGTAGGTGTCAGCTCACAAACTCACATTCCATGCCAGCAATGGCACCCAACAACCAGGATGAATGTGCACAATGATGTGAAATGACTCACAGGGACAGCATGCAAAATCACAGAAACTGCATCCAGACCAAGTCCCACAACAGCAATACCAATGCACTGGTGCAGATGCACAAACAGGCAACCTCACACTGCACATTGGACACAACATGTGTGTGTGTGTGTGTCACAGTATCCCCAGGCAACTACAAAGCACATGAGGGGGGCTGAACCACAGTGACACACTTGTGGACACAGTGCCATACAAAAGTAAACCATCATTGGAAAACCCTCAGTGGGCAATCAGGCGTTGGGAGAGGAGGGGAAGCACAACAGACACATGTGACACAAGCTGGAATGAACACCAACTAACACATCAAGAGACTGACACACAACACCACTACCCCCAGGGACCAGACAGTGGGGTGACACAAGCATGCATGACACCTCCACTGTGATGACAAAGGCAGATGTCGTACAAACTGGGAAACCCAGACATGTGTCCTGTGCCACAAACGTACATCACACATACACAAATCACTCAGCATGGCTCCTCATCCATGGACAAACGGGAGCTAGGGGACCATCCATGCAAACATTCACATCAGTCCACCCTCAACACCACACACCTGAACTGCAACAATGTGTATCTGTGAAGTCCACATGGACAGGTGACATTGCACATGCACCCATGACAAACACAGGAATGTTGGCAAGAACTAAGGTGCACACACACATCACACAAGGACTGTTTACAACCCTGGGGAATGACAGACACACTGCACTGTATGCGGTACATGGCCATGACCTCAAAGGTCATGTAACCTTCAGAATCCCTGCCACAGTCCCAGGACTATGCAGATGCCAAGGAGAAACACAAGGCACCCATGCTGACACCTGCCAGCATCGCAGCTGTGAACCCGACAAGTGGGAGCAGCCACGCACACATACAAATGTCTCAATCACTGAAAACTACCACCTAGGGACAACTACGTGATATTGCGAACAAACAAGTGCCTTGAGGAACCCTGACTGTGTCCCATCTGTGTCTGACAACATCATCACCACTCAGAACTGACAAATCCCAATGATGATACACCAATAAACAGTTGTGTGTCATGCACCCACACATCTGGTAGCCCATTGGAAAAGTAGTGGGATGAACCCAGGACCACTCAGCAAGCATCAACAACAGGAACATATCAAGGGAACACTGTCTGTGTATGAACAGGGATGTGGACACACACATATGCATATACAACACACACCATGGGCCCAGGCCATGTCACTGGACAACACACTAACTTGAGGGGACACAACTCCTGTGGGAGCCCAGCTGTGCCAAACATATTCACCGCAACTCCCACTCATGTCTGCAGAACACTTGGTCAGTCAGCCATCAGTTACCACACAATGAAGGCTCTGGTCACAACAGCCTGGGTACATGAGTTTCCACTAAGTCATCTGCACATACCCAAAACATATGTCTAGCAAGTAGCACAGAGGCCCCAGTTGCTCCTATTACAATGATGCCCACACCTGTAGGGCCAGAAGTGATGAGCACGAAGTATGTGGAAGTGACAATTTGGACAATGGGAAGCACATCATATGTGAAGGCGTGCACGCCACAGATGTGACCATGCAAATGAAATGCTCACAGAGAGATGTACACAAATAGTTGATGCAGAAACACCCAGGTAGCTGCAAAGGATGACATGGATACCCACCAGAATAGGATACATATCTCATGGACCACAGGGAGTACCTCACATCAACATATCAGTATGCAACATTGTAAACCAAGCATTACAGGTGCAAGGGCATGTAAAACTACATCACCATGATGTACAGCTAAATCAAGTTCACAGGGACAAAGAAAAAAGCTTTATTCAGCATATGAAAAGTAAAACGTCTGTTCCAACAAAAGGCCAATGGCCAGTCCATGTCCAAATGGCAAGGAGTGAACTAGAGTGACAAATTCAGCATATGAAATTCGAAACGTCTGTGCAACCAAAAGGCCAATGGCCAGTCCATGTCAAAATGCCAAGGAGTGAACTAGAGTGACAACTGTCACACCTTGCTTGCCTGCACTGCTAAGGACCGGGGTCATCCCCTCGGAGGGGCATACATGGGGGCAGGCCAGGCACCGCAGGGATAGGATCAAGGCGCAGCAGAAGGAGGCAGTGAAGAGGTGGGGGATACAGGCGAGACACTTGCAACTGCAGTGGAGATGACTGAAGTGGTGGGTGCTGTCACAACTGTGGGGCACAATTCAGGTGGGGTGGGTGCCGGCACAACTCCAGTGGTCAGGTCAGATGGAGTGGATTGGCTCACCACTGCAGTGCCCAATTCAGACGGGGTGGTCGTGGACTCCAAAGCAGTGCCTACATCCATGGGAGCGGAATGGGGACAGGTGAGGTTGGCAGGGCGGGGGGGGACACGGTCCCCACATCAGAGACACCAACTGTCTGACCAGGTGTGGAGGAGCAAGTGCTAGGGGGGGTGGCACTAGCATTTTGGGGATGGTGTATCTGTGTGTGGGGGAACCCGGGGCAGGGAGTGGCGGGGGAACCTCTGGAGTGGTGGCCTGGGGGATGGAGGATGGAGACTTTGCCTTGGAGCTGCGTGGTGGCGGGGGGTCTTGCTCTTCTTGCGCCGGGAGGACTTGCGGGTAGGCATCGCGGTCTGACTGCGCCTGGGGGAGGGTGTCCGGGTCTCCCTTCTGTGTGTGGGGACTTCCTCTTCCCCTTGTAATCAGGATCTGCTGGGTCAGTGGGGAAGAGGCCAAGGTCACAGAGGAAGAGCTTCTGGGGGGATGGGGTTGCAGGTGAGGCAAGGGAAGGGGGCTGGGAGGGAGAGGTCTCAGAGGACTGTGGAGTGGTTGTGGATGACTGTGTGTGTGTCAGCAAACCAGCCCCTGCGAGTGTGGAATCAGTCCCCTGCGCTTGCTTGTGTGCACGTCTAGCCCTTGGTTTGGGGGTTTCTGTGCTTGGGACAGGTAGGGTGCTAGGAATCGTGGGTGGTGCAGGGGTAGGAGGGGTGCGGAACTGTTGGAGAAGAGACAATGCTGCCGTCAGGGAGGAGGCCACGGACTGGTTGGTCCTCTGTAGGGCAGACATGCCCGAGAAAATGCCCTCCATGAATGACACCAGTTGTGTCAACAGACCTGTGTGTGCATGGAGGACCTTCAGCATCGACGTCTGCCCTACATGGATCTGTCGAAGTAAGTCCACAGATTCCTCACTCAGGGCAGCAGGGGACACAGGGGCAGGGGGTGCAGTGCCTGGCACAAAGGAGACATGCTCACGAACACGGGAGCCCACAGGGACCTCTGGGATGGGAGCCGAGGGGGGTGGTGGTGGTGGTGGTGGTGGCGGTGGCGGAGACAGCCTCACTAGCTGGGGTTTGGTGGCTGCTGACACCCGCCTCCACAGCTGCTGTGGCCTTCAGCTGGGGTGGATGTTGCAGACGACTCCTCTGTGTGGCTCAGCTCGCCCTCCGTGCCACTGGGTCCACCTGACTCCTCTCCTTCTGTCCCTGTAAGGCTCTGTGGCTCCTCCTGGACCGTGGAGCTGTCCCCTCCTGTGGCCGTGGATGTATCTGGATAGGAATAGGAAGTAACAGAACTACATCAGTCACCTGCACCGACTGCACACACAACATTGAGTACATCACATCACAGGGCAAGCCCTGGCATCATCAGCTGAACACAGCTCAAAGTGCCAACACTGTTTAGGATAAGACAATTGTCATTCTCAATATCAACCATGGCACACATATCCCTCCTTGACTTTCACACATATGTCCGTTGCATTTTGGATGCTAACACATCAATGTGCCAACATGCACCACCCACACATTAGTTGTACATGCAAGTGAACATGTAGGAGTATGTCACTATACACGCAGCACATCTCTTACCACTGACTCAGTACAGGTGTCCGGATGAAGGGATGGGCAGAGACTTATTTCACATGCTTGGGATTCATGCCAGCAACACACACTATGATGTACTCATGTCCTGATGGGCAAGGCCACAATGGGGTGCATGGTGCACACTTGAACACAACGCAGGCTCATAGCAAGTTCAATGCCATGGCACTGGGATGCCCTGAAAGTCAGTCAACACTGTCTTCTGTCACAGGGGCAGGGCATCCAGACAACAACAATATGCACTGACTCACAATCCTAGCTCAGGGGTAAAGCTGACTCTGCAGATGACCGGCGCACTTGCCCATCCCATGCAAACAACATATCCAGGACCCAGAAGACCCCACATCAAGCAAATCATTCATATGAGTCTCAGCAAACACAAATCCATGTACATTAACACATCACAGTCTGCCATGCATGTAACCCAGCTGCATGAGGGACAGTGTTAGCCATCTTGTCAGTCATTTTCCACTCCCTATGATGTGGGCATGTTTCAGAGGGGTCTTGATGGGCCAATCAGGAGGGGGGGCATTATCTGTGACTACAGGCCCCATCATGCTTTTGGCTACACTCGCTTCACCTGCATCCCCACTATTCCTTCCTGACAGTCAGCTGCACTGTGAGGTGGTGTGTTTGTGGTGGCAAACTGTCTGGCTGGGTGTATTTGGCTTAGTGCCACTGGCTTGCTCTATTTGTAGGTTGGTGCATGTCATGACACAGTCCCCAGTCACTATGAGATGGCAGGTATTGTGTTTGTGTGACGGGCATACACATCTTGGGTTGATTATCTATTGGTTAGTGTAGCTTTGCTTGCGGTGCATGGTTTCACTGTCCCCTTGCCACACAATCTTGGGTATGTTGTTTGTGTACTCACCAGGCTCTGGGATGTGTGTTAGGCCATGGACGCTCTCTGGTGGTAGGATGTCCCGCACCTTCTCCTCCCAGGTCCTGAAGTGGACTGGTTTGGTAGGAGGGCCACCGCCGGTGCGCTGACTCAAGGCGTGATCTTTCTCGATGAGTTTCTTGACCCTCCTGCGCACATCATACCACCAGTTCTGGATATCGTCCTTTGTGCGCAAGGTTGGTGCTTGTGCGTTCGCCTTGTCCAAAATCCTCGCCCACATCTTGGTTTTCTGCGAGATGGGGGTCCTTTGAACCAATGTACCAAACAAATATGGCTCTACTCTGATGATCTTGTGTACCGGCACTTCTAACTCACTATCTGTGAACTTTGGATTCTTCTTTGGAGGCATGGTGATGGGTGGTGGTGGTGGGGGGTGTGTGTGTGTGAGGGTGCAAGTGATGTTGGTTTGGTGTTGGTTTTGCTGTGTGTATGTGTGTGTGCTTTTGTATGAGGTGCTGATGGTGTGTGAGTTGTGTGATGGGTGAGTTGTGAGTGTTTGCTGCTGGCTGTGTCTCCTGTTTGCAAGGGATGATGGTAGTGATTGTAGTCCTTTATATAGTTGGAGTTGTGGGTGTGTCTTTGTCCAATTTTTATTTTTTTAGGTGTTTATTGGCTTAGGCATTGCTTGTTTGATCCTTTTTTTGTCTTTTTCCCTTTGTGTTTTGTAGGCATGAAGGAGACGTTCATGTGACGGAAACGGACGCTGCTGTTGTCTCGTTTGGGCTCCTCCGCCTCGTTCACGCTGCCTGACTTCTCTGTTTGGTACGCATCGTTCATGGCAGTCTCTATTGCTTGTGTGCCCGGTTGTCTGTGCGTGCCAGTCGTGCGGCTTGGTCTCCGTGAGAGTCGGTCTGGTTTTACACGCATTGCATCGTACTGCGCTAATCGTACATCACGGGTACGGGTCGGTCGGGTTCATGCCGGGTTCGTCTCGGTCGGTGAAAATCACGTCGGTTTTCCGTCCGGATCACTATTTTCCCTCCGGCTCAGTCGTATGGCTTGTATTCCGTACGTGTCGGTTTAAATTCACTCAAGTTGCATGGTACTGCACGGGTCGTACGGCGCTGGTCCGTGTCGGTCGGTATTCGGTCAGGGTCCGTGTCGGTCGGTTCGTTTTGCGGCCGGAATCGGCCCCTATGTAATAAAATAGATTCAGTCGAGAAGAAGTAACGTGGAAGACAATAAATCATGTTTTTTTAAGTATTTGTTTTATTGAAAATAAGAAGCATAGTCAATCATCATATTAATATTCCATATAAATTATGCATGATAATTACTGAGCAGCATCAGTGTGTCTCCACGCTCCTAATTCATAGCAACATTTCATATAAATTGTTTATAAAACATAAATTCATAGATATTTAGCATCCCAATATCCCATTATTCATATATTTCAGATACATTATTCATGCTATATAAATATATAATTATTACATTATTATTCAAAAAACCATAATGCATTGTCAATATTCTTATGTGAAATTATCCCTGTCCAAAGAAGTATTAAAAAAATAATTCATGACCTAATTGTTCTTACCCCTTTCTCAGATTTTGCTAAAACGCTTAATAGCGCCTACTCTTTTTGCATAAAGTGGCTCATGGTTATAAACTTTACCCATCTTAGTACACATCTGAGTCATCGATAAAAATACCTACGATTTCCAATTTGCTAATATTAAAGACCTAGCAACCAATTCAGCCATGAAACAAAGCTGGTTCAGATCCGTAGGGAGACTGTTAATACCTAAAGGGGTGCCAAAAAGAGCCCTCAGAAGCTCAGGTAAAATCGTCCGGCCTGCCAACTGACTCATTTCCTTAAAGATACATGTCCAGACCCACTCAGTTTAGGATGGGTGAACACCATATCCAGCCAGTCCCCTGGCTGAGATGTAAATCTAACACAAGAGATATATGGGCAGAGTGTAATTTAAAAAAAAAATTTAGTGGGGTATAATAGAGCATCCAGGGACAAAAAAAGCCCATACGCTTAAAATTAGCTGCTCAAATGGCTTTGCTACTAAACTGATTATAATAATCCCAATGTGGCTAAGTAGTATTACAGCCTATGGCATTGCCTATTCTGCTTATATTGTTTGATATTATCATAGGCCCATAATGTTGAAGCAGAATTCTGTACCAATTGCCTGTTTCAATAAGCTGTGAAATAAAAAAGGCATGACTTTTATTTTCAATTGCCTCCTTCACCTCAACCAGATTGCTTGAGCATAAATGCTTAATTTGAGTATAGCTGTAAAAAACGGATGAACTAACTGATGTATTTTCACGATTATAAGTGTTTGCCGAGTTATAAAACAGTTATTTTAGAAAAAGTCCCCTAATGTAATAAATACTATCGTTGCCCAACGTGCTAGTATGGAACTCAAACCCTAAAGCAGCAGAACTATCTAGTTTCATTTGAGGGTGAAAATATGGAATCTTATATTTATGCCAGATAGAATTGAAGAGATCTGCTACAATTTGAGGCATTTTATAGCATGTGCTACTCGAGAGTCTGGGGATTGTTAAAGAATTGCCCAGATCTATTTTTGCTATTTTTAACATATTATGTAAATAATAGTTCTTTCAAATTGATAAAAAAATTTACATAAAACTCAGCCAGTTTAAAAATGCAGCATTATAGTAAATTCTAAAACAGGGAAGAGCTAAGCCTTCCTCTTCTTGAGTCAAAGAAAGTAGGGAAAGCTTGGCCCTGGGCCATTTTGATTTGCAAATAAAAGAGCGGATCCCGCCTTCCAAAGCCTCAAAAATAGCCATAGTAAGCTTAAATGGCACATTTGAAAAGGCGAACAAAAATAGAGGTAATAAATTAATTTTTTTCAGAGATACACGCCCAATGATTGTGAAAGGAAGTTTATCCCATTGTTTAAGTAATACGAACGCTTTAGATAATAAAGGAGCAACGTTAAGAGTATATAAGTCACTATAGTTTGTAGTCACCTTAATTCACAGATATTTAATCGGGGGTTTAGCCAAAAGGACATCTGTATAGTTGTTGGAAGTATCTCTGAGGAGCTGATAAATAATTAAGGCTTCAGATTTTGCTTGATTAATTTTATATTCACTGATTGCCGTAAATTCAGCGATCCTATTAAATGCTCCTTGAACAATATCCTTGTCTACCTTTAAATATAAAACAATATCATTGGCATATAGCTTAAGTTTAGGTGGTTTAATAGCTAGATATTGACAAAGAGCGCAGGCGGATGGTTCTATAAATAGCGCAAACAAGATTATTGACATAGGCCACCCCTAACCAGTGCCACAATTAATAATTACAAAAGTTGCCTTCTCCCCTGAATATAGCATTCATAGCATATGTAGAAAACTTACTGGAAATGCAAATCTACGAAATCTGCGAAGGGTTGCAAAAAGGACTTCAAATAAATCAAATGCTTTTCCACTATCAAGCATTATGGCAATAGCGTTACTATTCCGAAACGGAAACAAATCTATTTTTTTGTATCAAAACATTTGCATTGGAAGGTACAAATCTCCTGGGGAGAAAACTAATTTGATCTGTATAAATGATATGTTGTGTGACTGCTCCGGCCCTAATAGCAACAACTTATAGTTGCTATTGAAAAAATGAATGGGGCGATATGAGTGTGGATCCAGCTTCAATTTGTCCTTTCTTTTTAAACTGATCACCATAGACTCTGAAAATGAACTGAGAACACTGCACCCTTGTAAAATCTGATTGAATAAGTGGATCAAAAAGGTGCTGATTGCTGAGAAAAAGCTTTGTTAATTTACGTGGGTAATCTGTCGTTACTGCATGCTTTAGCATTAGGAAGAGATTTCATTGTTTGTTGTACCTCGGCTAAAGTTATTGATGTTATGATTGCGCCAGCATGACTTTTTCATAATGTTGGTGATACTTAAGAGCCACTTCAAATGGATGTATTCTAATATTATTACAAAGGGTCTCTTATTGCTTTAATACAGTTGGAATTAATTCTACGTGTTGCTGACCAAACCAGAAATCTAACTACAAATTTGCTTTCCTCATATTTGCTGAAGATATGACGAGTGTCTCAAAGTTTCTTCTATAAACAAGAATTCATGAAACCTCTGCTTAGTTTCTGCCAATAATGTCTGTTTCTTACTGCTTGGGGCCAGGGTAAATGACACTGTGGCTTTATCAACCGCCCTACTCAAGTTAACATGTTGTATTTTTTCTACCTGTCTATGGGCAGCATAAAAAGCTATACCTTGTCCTCTAAATGCTTTTAATGCTTCCCAGACCGCACAATCTGACACAGAATCAATATTTCAATTTAAAAACTCCAACTTACTTTTCATCTGTTTCACCCTCTGCCAGTAATGTCTTATTGAAACTCCATCTTGCTCTTGAGCAAGAGGATGTACCCGATGGAATAGTTAAACTGATCAGCAAGTGATCCGAAAACTCGTTATTCAAAATAGCAGGATCCTCACATGCCAATAAATAAGATGTTAAAGAGAAATCCATACAAGACGAATTACAATGGCGAATGGAGTAACATGTATATTGTTGCAATACCTCATTCTGCATGCACCAGGGGTCTACAAGAGCAGGATCTTTAACTAAAGCTTGCAGTACACTATTTAGGTTTGTTTTGTTGCCTATAAGAATGTGATGTATCTATTGCTAAATTCTGAATAAAATAAAAATTCCCAACTATTATAATGTAACCTGTTTTATCTTGCAGAAGAGAGTGCAGCTCTTGTAAAGCAACGGGTGAGTCTGTAATATCTTATCAAATTATATATTTACCTATTGATTTGTATTTTAACTTAAACCACCTGGCCACTGGGTCCTGTACTACTTTCAGAACTTCCGGTTAAACTGTACACATTATCAATACTGCCACTCCTCTGATCGAGGGCTGAGATGAAGCAAAAAATGTGTGTTAAATCTGAGGACGAATCCGGGGTTGTAAACCATCATTTTTTAAATGTGTTTCCTGCAACATTATTATATCAGACTTCTAAACCAAAAATCTAAACCAGTATAGCATTCCCTGTGTTTTAAGCCTATTGTTTAGCCCGTTAACATTTCATGATACCATTCCCAACTTATGTGGCGTTGCGCAGCCTGATTCTGTTTCTCCTTATCTGCAGATTGTTTACTATTTTTACCCTCATGCCTACCCCTCACATGTGAACCCTTCCATTCCCCTCCCCCGTGAACCCAGAAGAAGCCTAGTGCCTTGCCTCAGGGATCTTCAACAGTTTGCTGAAATTTAAAGCAAGATTATCTCTAACTTTGTCTCCTTCTCACCCTCTCCCCGTTTGTCACGATTAAAGGCACTCCACCCTTGCTAATATTTCTTATAATATAGTTCCACTAACCCAATCTGGTTATGGGGGAGGGAGGACGATGCTGGCAAGCAGAGCCAAAGTTAGCAACCGGCCATCATAGCCAAATGTCCGCTGCCTTCAAGAAACTGCGACAACACCAATTCCATATGCAGCACGGAGCCGGCCAATCTGGAGACAGCAGGTGAGATATACAAAAAAGATTTTCTTTAAAGCGGCATTAATGCAAGGTTGCCACCCAAATTAATTCTCAATGGGGCAACGCTAAAACATCAATACTGCCATAATGAGTCTGTAACATCAGGAGTAGTGCGCCGAACACCGCCAACTTGCATCTTGCATAGCGGGGGTTCCGTACGCAGCCTTCGATAATAAATCATCATAGTGAAGCTTCTGTTTTGAACTGCACCCCAAATATAAGACTCTATGCATATATTTCAAAATTTGAGGGTGCAAAAAGGCAAACAGTAGCTGTATCTCAGTTACTGTTTTTATTTAGTAATTGGACATTGACTTTAAGGGGCAGTAGCTGCTTCATTATCAAGAAGTCTCAGATTTGTGACTTCCTGAGCACCTGTAGGAATTTGCAAAGTTTGGGAATTCACAACTGTAAATATGTTTGTCTTATTTTAGTAAGATTTGCTTAGTTTCAGAGCTGGCAAAGTTAAAACACATTTATAAATGAAGCAGTAATAAACGTGCAATACCGTTCCCAGCCACAAGAACACTGTTTACCAACCTCAGCCCACGGTTTCCTTATGGGGGCCTTCCCCACGCCACATCTGCAAAAAAGAGGGGTTCCTTCACACTACATTTTCCTAAATATTTTGCAAACAAAATTTCAGCATTAGGTGCCTTATTTAAATCTTCACTATATATTGTGCCATGTTCTTTAACTGACCATTTCTAACATTGATCAAATACGCCTTCAAAGTTATAAAGATTGTACAAAACATTCTGATAAAGGATTATTTAGATGCAATGTTAAATCCAAATGAATATCATATTTTATTTAGTACAAACCAAAAGAATATAATGGGCCATACAAGTGAGAAATTGAAGGTTGCACTGTACCCGGGTGAAAGCCACACAATTAGATGAACTTCAACACAAAAGGGTGAAGGAATCATCTTTGGTTATCAGGTGTATCAAATATGAAAAAAGGTACTGGAATGTAAATGTTATTTTCTCAAAGTTCCAATGAGATTCTAATTTGAGAGAAGTCCAAAGGCACTATGTCGATGATGTTTTGACCCAACAGTAGACACTTAGGGAGTCTTCTTCAGAATCGGGTGTTCAGAGATAATTAACTATAGCATCACTCTGGGAATGAATAGAAATAGTAGTATTATGCATGAGATTAGGTATTAATATTTGGTAGCATAAAAGAGACTCAGTGCCTCCAGAGAAGTTCCTTAGTAGAACATTTATATTTTTTATTGTACCTTTTTCTGGACTCATGTGGCAATTGTAGTCTAGTTTAAAAAAAAAAACTGTAAAAAATGTCAGACTATAATGTTAAAATTCAGATGCTGTTCTCAGTTGTCTGCAAAAGAGTTCGTGAGCGACTTTCAAGGTGTGACTTTTGCCTTAGGTAATTTTATTTATGCACTGGATTTTTTTCTATTATTGTATTAAATGTGCTATTGCATGTGTGAATTTTAAGAATTTTGGGCAATGAAATAAAATATGCATACATGTTGAAATCGTATTTTGGAAATCATCAGAACACTAATCATGGGGTACAAATTAAACTGCAAAACAATGTTTAAAAATGGAAGGTTATGTTATTTAGTTCTCTCATGCCTCCATTAATACTCAAGAGGAAGTCTAAATTAAAAATATTGTAGTAGTGAAACATATAAATGAAAGCCCAAATGGGGTGAATCTGAACAGTTAAAACACAATCCCAATAAAAATCTGAGGTGGGGAGGAGCCTAGCGCGCAACCAAGATGGCCGCGTAGGTGCGAGGCTCCCGAGGACCTCCGCAACCTCCTACGTTTATCCTGTCTTCATCCTGAATCGGTTGAGGGGACTGTGTCAGTGAACCTGAGCCGAGGTGGTACCCGTTTTCTGTTTTTGAATCGGACTTCGGGGGCCGGGGTGAGCATCGACTGAAGTTTGCGGCCTTCTTCTCTCCTGACCCCGGACTCAAGTTTGGGGGTGACCCAGTGGCGAAGTGAATAACAGCGGCGGGCCGGGCCTGGCGAGTCGCGTACCCCACACTTTCACTTTCGCTTTTGAGTCCCCTTGCCGTCATCGTGAGTGGGACTACGGCGCTTCTTTGTGTGGTGGTGGCCTCGCTGGGGGACCCTGCCTGCCTGCCTGCGGGGACCCGCTCCGCCTTCCTGAGGTGACCCCCGGGGCTCACGCCCTTGATTGCTTGCTCTCCACTGCGTGACTGGCGGGGGTGCGAGGTACGCGACGATGGCCACGAAGCAGGATGGAGATCGGCTGAAGGCCAAATCGACCCGGCATGGCACCGCACCTCAAGTCAACATTATGGATCGCTACACCCTCCCGAAGGGGTCTCCCGGCGGATCGCACAAGTCTTCCGAGTGTCCCCCGGATGCCCCGGATTTGCATACGGACCTGACTTTGCAGGACGTCATGGGCGCCATTGCTGAGATGAAGACCTCAGTAGGCCAACATTTCAACACCTTGGCGCACAAACTCGATGCGGTCCTCATCGATGTCAACCTTGTCAGAGCAGATTTATCTAAGACAAATGACCGGGTTGACTCCTTGGCCCATACCGCGTCAGGCCTCACGACTGAGGTCGCGGCCCTTCAGACGGAGGTGCGCCGGCTCCGGCAGGCAAGTGCGCTCACGGATCGGCGCCTGGAGGACTCTGAGAGCAGGGCCCGGAGGAATAACATTCGCATCATCGGAGTGCCCGAGGGACGGGAGGACTCGGCGGCGGATCTCTTTGTGGAGGACCTGATTTCTACCCATCTCCAGCCTCGAGGACTGAGTAAATTCTTCGCGGTGGAGAGGGCCCATAGAGTTCCTGGCGGCAGACCGAAGGTCGGAGCTCCTCCGCGGCCTCTTATTGCCCGTATCTTCAACTTTCGGGATAGGGATGCGATTTTGCAAGCTTCCAGACTGCAAGGGCCGCTTAAGCTGGAGAACATGGAGGTGAACTTTTATCCTGATTTCACGCAGGCGGTCCAGAAGCAGAGACTGAGTTTCATGGGCGTTAAGCGGCGGCTTCGAGACAAGAACTTAAAATACGCCATGCTTTTCCCGGCCAGGCTGCGTGTGGAGGCTGATGGTCGCACTCACTTTTTTGACCGTCCCGAGGGGGCCGGGGACTGGTTGGACACTTTGTCTGGGGGACATGATCGGGATGGGATGGGGGCGGCGGGAGGAGAGTGCCCACCGGACCGGGTATGAGGTATTGACACTGGGGCTCATTCCTGATGATGCCACCTTTCGGCCAGGCTTAGGGTTTCTTGACTGTTGTGTCTTGTTTCCCCTCCGTTGGAGGTTGTGCTGTGTCTCGAGGGGGTTCTCTTTCCTCATCTAGGGGGTCTTTGTAGTTTAGTTTACACAGGGGCGACAGGCACACTGCAAGTTGGGGGGGCTATTTGGGCTCATGCAGGGGTGCAGGGAGGGGGGAGTTTTGTTTAGGATGTTGGGTTGGGGTTGGGTATTGTTTATTTGTACCACAAGGCAGACGTATTGTTGTGCTATTGCTAAAGTGCTCTCTGGGGGGAGATTGATCGGTTTTGGCTATGATGGGGGGTAGGGGACTGAGCCTTTTGTCCTGGAATGTCAATGGACTGGGGGACAGGATAAAACGGGGAGTGGTCCTGCAGTTCTTAAAACGAATTTCACCCGATATAGTATTTCTGCAGGAAACACACCTCATTGGAAACTCCTTTCGTGCCATGAACAGATGGGGCTATCGCCTTGCAGCCCACTCGGGCTTCACATCTGGTTCGAGGGGTGTGGGCATTATGGTTAAAACCTCGCTCCCGTTGGAGGTTGAGCAGGTGCTCCATGATGATAGGGGACGATATACGGCTCTGGTGGGTAGATTGGAGGGTAAAGTGATTGTTTTGGTTTCTGTTTATGTCCCGCCAGGGTTGCAGACAACTACTTTTGCTGATTTGGGGCGCCTTCTTCTTGGCCTGCCAGAGGGGATTCTAGTGGTTGGGGGGAATTTTAACGCTGTAATTTCCGGAACTGAGGATCGTCACCCTCCCAGGGATCTCCCCCGTGCCCAAGCTTGGTTATCTGGCCTCTTGGATACCCTGGCGCTGGTGGATTGTTGGCGGCTGAAACACCCTACGCAGATACAATACACCTTTCATTCCGGGGCTCATGGTAGTCTTTCGAGGCTTGATTATGTTCTGATGCCAGCAGCACAGGCAGGGAGGGTCGGGGAGGTACGACATCTGGCTCGGGGTATTTCAGATCACTCCCCACTCCTGTTGTACTTCGACATTGTCCCGAGGGGGGAGGGGAGGGTGGTCCCGATTAATTCCTGGTACCTGCGTGACCCCACAATTCGCGCTGATTTGGTTAAATCTCTTGAGCGATATTTTGAAGACAATGTGGGGTCTGTGTCGTCTGCGGTTTCTTTGTGGGAGGCGTTTAAGACGGTACTCCGGGGGGAGGCCCTGTCCCTCATTTCCCATTCCCGGAGGCGCGAGCGGGAGGAGGTGACCCGTATCGAATCTGAGATAACTGAGTTGGAGGGTGATTTGGAGTGTGGGGTGACAGATGATAAACTGCATGCTCTCCGACTCAAACAGGCGGGCTACAAGGCCCTAGTCACGGAGGCAGCCAGGGGCCTGAGTAGAGAGCAACAGGGGCGACTGTATGATGTGGGTGATAAGGCTGGTAAATTGATTGCGTGGCTGGATAAAAAGGAGAGAGCGAGTCGAGTTGTCCCGTCGATTGAGAGACTGGATGGTGTGTGTGTCACTGAGCCGGAGGAAATTGTTGAATGTTTCACTGAGTATTTCCGTGGGGTGTATTCCCCGGTATCCTCCCGCTCGGAAGAGGATTTCCATGACCTGCTTAAAGACATTGCGCTGCCTTCCCTTTCGGAGGAGGATAAATTGTCGTTGGACGCGGCCCCGACATCTGAGGAGATTGCCCTCGCCATACGTTCGGTCGCCTCTGGCAAGGCCATGGGTCCTAATGGCCTTCCCATTGAACTGTACAAATTACGACCGGATACGCTGGCTCCGCATCTCCGCGCTATGTTCCTCGCGGCCCGGTCGGCGGGTTCCCTCCCGCTGGACCAGCGTCTTGCCACTATTGTGTTTATTCATAAGGAGGGGAGGCCACGGGATCGGGTCACGTCTTACAGGCCCATTTCGCTGTTGAATGCGGAGCCGAAAATTCTCGCCAAGGTGCTGGCTAATCGGCTGGTTGGCGTGGTGTGCGATCTGATCCACCAGGACCAGTCCGGCTTTATCCCTCATCGCAACACCGCGCTTAACTTGCGGCGTCTGCACGGGGTGCTCGCGAGGGTCCCGTTCATACGAGAACCAGCCATTTTGGCGTCCTTGGACGCCACTATGGCGTTCGACACGCTTGAGTGGCCATATATTTGGGCGACGCTGGCTAAGTTTGGGTTTGGCCCGGGATTCATTGGCTGGGTGAAACTGTTGTATTCCGGACCGCTGGCGCAGGTGGCGGTGAATGGTAGAGTATCGGCGCCGTTTGAGCTGGGCAGGGGCACGCGGCAGGGCTGCCCGCTGTCGCCGCTCCTTTTTGCGCTTGCCTTGGAGCCCCTGGCGGAGTGGCTGCGGTGGCACCCTTCGATTCGTGGTCTCCGATGGACCCCCGAGTATGAGGATCGCGTATCCCTTTACGCGGACGATATTCTTTTGTACCTTGCTTCCCCGCGCAAATCACTGATTGTTTTAGTGGATGTGTTGCGTTCATTCGGCCGCAACTCCGGCCTAGTTATCAACTGGGCTAAATCCTGTGTGTATGTCCTCTCTGGGGAGGCTCCTATCCTTCCGCGGGGTTGTCCTATCCAGGTTGCTCCGCAGGGATTTAAGTATCTGGGTATCTTTATTACCCTGGACGCTGCGGCCCGATATAAACAGAACTTACTCCCAGCCCTCCAGCACTTGAAGGAGGATGTGGCGCGTTGGAGGCGCTTGCCGCTCTCGCCGCTCGGCCGTGCGGCACTGTTTAAGATGATGTCGTTGCCACGTTTCTTATACGCATTACAAAACACGATGGACGTCGTCCCGGCGCGCTACTTTCGGGAGGTGGAGGGTCTGCAGCGCCACCTGTTTTGGGATGGGAGGCCGCGTATCGCCCTCGCGAAGCTGACGCTCCCGTGGTATGACGGGGGGGGTCACCCTCCCAGACATCAAACGGTATTACTGGGCCTCCCAGCTGGCTGCGATAAACCACGGCCTTTATGGGCCCGCCCTTAACCCGGCTTTTGAAATGGACAAACTGTTACTGCCGGGTGGTGACTATAATCGTGCGCTTTACTCTACATCGCTCGACGCACGTTTGACGGGCCCTACGCGGGTCGCGGTACGGGTGTGGCACGCGGCAAACTTGGCTATGGGGTGGAAGGATCGGTTGACCCGGGCGACGCCACTGTATGCATCTGAGCGACTGGGCTGCTTGTGGACCTCGAAAGGCTTTGAGAAGTGGGACATGATAGGCATCAGCAGGGTGGGCGATCTCTGGACGAGGGGGGGATTCAAAAAGTTCGATGTGCTGCAGAAGGAATTCCAGTTGCAGGACAGGGAGTACTTCCGATATGTACAGGTTCGTCACGCGCTGTGTTCTGTATTCCCGGATGTTGCCTCCATACCGGAGTGCTCCCCTCTGGAAGATAGAGTGCTAGATGGGCATGTACCGGATGGCACTATCTCATTGATTTATAAAAAGCTCATCAACGATCGCTCCGGACTGCTGACTGGCCTTTCGTGAGGCATGGGTCGCCGATGGCTTGGAGCTGGATGACGAGGACTGGGTGTCTGCGGTGGCCTCCCCGAAAGAGGTGGCCATACCGGCCCGCCTTCGCTTCGTCCAGCTCAAAATACTCCACAGGGTCTATGTTTCGGGGCCGGGTCTGATGCGTATGGGATATGCCGTGGATGGACTGTGTAAGCGTGGGTGTGGTTCGTTAGGGACCTTTATCCATATTTTGTGGGAATGTCCGGAGGTGACGCGATTCTGGCGTGGTGTACATGCGGTGTTGCAAGCGGTCACGCATGTGGCGCTGTTTCCCGAGGCTAGGAGATGTCTGCTAAATGTGTGGGAGCCGACTGATTATACGGTGCCGCAGACGTGGTGGGTGACTCTGGGATATATGGTGGCCAAGCGTGACATAGCACAATTGTGGGGCTCCCAGAGGTCACCAACGGTTTCGGTGTGGAAGGACAACATGGATTGGTGTATGTTTCGGGAGAAGGTAGTGTATGTGGCGAGAGGTAAACCTGGGAAATGGGTGAAGGTGTGGGGCCCCTGGAACTCCTATCGTGGCGGGATTTGTACCCCGCCGCTGATGCCTGACTTGGCAGTGGCCCAGTCTCCCTAGTCTGCTTGTCACCTTGGTTCTGGGCATTGTGTCTACTTTGTTTCTGTCCCGGCCTGTCCCCCCCCCCTATTCCTGTGGATCGGTAGGGTCGGTCCTTCCCAGGGGAGCTCATAATGCTGCTTTGACTCTTGCTGCCTTGTGGATTTGTTTGTGGTTTCTTATAAAAAATGGAACCGTCATTTGGGGGGTCCGGCCGGTGTGGCCGCCAACGCTTCCCTCGACTTCTGGGACCTTTATCACTTGCCGCTTGTGTTTAATGACTGTATTTTATGTTCTCACTGTTTGCTAGCGGCCGGCCTGAAGGTTGTAGGCCCATCTTTGTATATCTTTTGCATTCTGTAATAAAGGTTTCAAAAAAAAAAAATCTGAGGTGCCAACCAAAAGCCATTTTTTAAAGAAAATTATCGACCAGTTGGCAAGAAATGTATTGAATAAAAATATATTTGAGGTGATCCTACATATGTGCCAATGAATATTTATAGTAGTAGTCTTTGTATTGTGAACATTTCAACCAACTGTGAAATTAAATTTATAATCGACAATGTCAACAATGACAATGCGTCCATATTATATTTCATTTATGAAATAATTATATTGTTTTGAAGACATATATAAACGATCAATCATTGACAAATATGTGTGGTTACCTCAAATATTTTTGATATAATATATGTCTTCCCAAGAGGTTCATTTCCTTCTAAAAGAAAAGCATCTCACATTTTTGTTGGAGTGTGGTTCAAGTGTTTATTTTCATCCTGCTCTGTCTTCAAGTGATTTAATTCACTTAAAATTATTTTGAGTTCAAACTTAATTTTGAGTATTTAGTGAGATCAGATAACTAAATAACTTAACCTTTCATTTTTAATTTTGAAGTTTATCACCAATTTAGGGGTCGAATACGAGCGCGCAACTATGATGCGAGTGTACGCGTGTGTTCCGACTGAACCATTTCCGGATCCGAGCCACTCCAACTGACTCGTACGGACACGATTCGCACCACGCAATGGAGACGTTTCACAACCGAGCAAGTACGATGTACGCGTCGGAATGCCGGATCAAGCCGAAGTTTCCGGCTCGCAAAACGTCCGGGAAGCTGCCTTTAGGGGTCCGCGTCGGACCCCCATCACACGCAGCCTTACGACTCGGACACAGGGGGAGACCCCAGGGTCTCCCCAGCACAGGCATGTACGGTGCGGATGGCACCGATGCGTACCCACTGTAGGGGAGGCCTTTGTGCGAGACGCACCCATTCAGTCAATGGGAACCCATGTACGCGTCGTACGGCCGGCTCCCATTGAGTTCTATGGGAGCCCGACCGAACCGAGTCGGGCAGCATGCGGCCGTATAGTACTCACTCGGTCGGACTGCAGGGGTCTGGCTCGGTCGGAAACCACTCAAGATCCGGCTCGGTTGGAGAGCTTTCCGACCCAGATCGGAATCGACCCCTAAATGTTACAATAATTTGCAAATTACTTGCTTTATTACTTCCCATAGAAATACTGAAGCTAAATTGCCTCCTAACAACTGGTTATGATGAAGGCCCCCTAAATAACTCCTATTGGACGAAAATGTCATACCTTTGGATTATCTATGAATTGTAATGTGACTGAGGAAATGAATCAATTTCTAGCCCATTTTGTTAATATTTGAAACACTTGACAACCAAACAGTATTCAATCTCCTTCTGTGTTCAATTCTCTTAATTGTGTGATCTTTTTCCATGCTTGACCTTCATCTAAGCACCCCACCACCCTCACTCTTTCCAATGTAGCATCTATTACTTGCAATTGTAATGAAATATTTAAGATAATACAAATTATTTGATTAAATACTCAGTAATGCATCACACAAAGCATGTAGTATTTGGCAGGATTATAATGTTAGAAATGGTCCGCCTAAGAGTATCCATAAATATTTGATAATAGTTCTTGATCTGCACAACTTCATGTAGAATCTGTATCTTTCTCAAGTTACTACTCAACCTCAATCATATTTAATGTGCAATCGATCTTTTCCAAAGTGCAAACTACTATGTACTTCCATTGTAGCAAAACAAAAACTGCATTTGCTAATTTCGATAATTTTTAATTGATCCGCAAACACCAATGTATTTCTGAGAGACGTCCTTCATCAGAAAGATTGCTATGATTTTTCATTTCCAAATTGCAACAAACAATCTGACAAAAATCCACATATCATGCCAAACATAGTACAGAATATCCAAGGTACTTTTATGAACTTCCCTTCAGTTTTATAAGTGCCATGAATGTCACTGCAATCAATAGTTCATATGCTGTAAAAAAATTCTAAAGGAACTCTTATGATACTTCATAGTGAACAGACCACTTTTAAGGGAAAATTATGAATATCATCACACTGCTCTGGATAATGTAGATCTCCAGTCATTCCAGTAACCCTTTCAATGCTGTTATGTATTGAATCTTCTCTTAAAGGACAATAGTCTACATCCTACATAATTACTGCTGACTTCCAACACCACATTCATCCTGAATCGTAAAACTCATGAGTATGTACCTGTGGTTAGACATCTTCTTCGCTGTCATCACCGAAACATGAGATGGTATGCAGTGCATTGTGTACTATGTTTGGCAGAACATGAAGAACATGCTAGGAAGTTATTGAATATTGGCAGTTGAGTCTGTGTAAAACCATGATGCTCAGTAATGGATGTGTGTATATTTTCCTTCTTATTTTCAGCTTGTTTATTGCATACTGGAGAACAAATTAGTTGAAAGAATCACCTACATTAGTTGCAAAATATTAATTGAAATTTATTCTGAAGGACCCATATCTTTTTTGTATTTTGCATTGCTCAGGTGCCAATGTATTTAGGGTAGTCCCAACGGTATTGAAGAATTCAGGGAGCAGAGGCTGAAATAAGCTACACACTAATTTTACCAAAGGTGTCTACCCATTGCTATGCAAGAGGGTGAGAAATATACTCTGAATGGCAACAATAAAAACAATTCCCTTCTACCTGATCTCCTGCCCCAGGACTTCAGGATGTAGTTTTATGTTCATGCTTATTTTGTTTGTGAAAGCACATACTGCAGGTCATAGTTGTTTTCTAGGTGATATTTTAGACAGAAGAACAGAATCATGACTTCATTGTATTCCCTTGGAGAATAAAAAGTGAAATGGGCAACCAAGCCATTTAGGTTGTTTGTTCCCCTTTCACAACATGCATTTGTAATGGAGGGACTGCAAGCGAAAAAAAAAAATTGAATGCAAAGATTTTAAAAAGATAGACTAACCTGAATTCTTATTGAAATTACAAACATATAGCAGCCACATTTTTACATTTCTGTATTTTATATAGATTATTACCAGACACATGCTCCCTAACCCCTGATATACCTTCCTTCAACCTTAAGACAGGGCAGGTCACTCAAAACCTTAGCAGATTGTACCAAGGAAGCGTTGGGTACTAGGCTCCATAAACCATAGGTCTGGGGTCCTTTATATCCGAGATATCTGGTATTTCATTTAAAAAGATTTCTCCTCATAAATTTAAGGTGGGGGGCTGCAGAGGCAGAACACAAAAGCCCTATGGTCTGCGTATGAATTGTCTTCAAGTTTGAACAAGACATATGTGTTTTCTGCTCCGATGTAACAAGTTGGACTGATGGATTCAATGAGACATGACAGAGATGGGCAGACAATACTAAACAGGGTCTGACCAATCAGAGAGCTCAGAAATACACTGCCGTTGATTTGGATGAGATGGAAGTATACGTCAAAATTACATTTGTGTGATTTGGAGCCTTGACAGTGATCCTAATGTCTCAGAGATGTAAGATGAATGTGGGGTTCTGAACTGTATCAAAGGCAGCCCTGATATCTATACGTATCTGTTTACAGATCCATTCTTCTTTACTTACATTTTAGGATAGTCCCATAAGCTAACAATGGAAGATTTTTGAAAAGGCGGGTGCATACATACACATCAACTAATAGCTCTTGCCTTTTCAATGTTGTCAGCGAGTTGAGTTAATGCAATTAATCAAACATCTTACTGAGGAATGCTTTGTTGGTGGTTGCTTTGCAGCTGTCCAGAATGTTTACATTGAAAATAAGATCTTCATGAGAGACAGGCAGGAAGGCTATTCCATAGGTTATCTTAGGAGGTACCTTTAAGAAAAGAAAATGTGTAGCACTGGTTGAACTTCTAGGGTACTGTGGTAATCAACTAAAAGATGGCTAGCCAGCAGGGTCAACTCTGGATTATGACTTGTAGTTGCAGGTTATAAGCTATAGAAGGAAGGTTTAGGATCAGTAGATAAGGGACTGGGCAATGGTGGAGACAGTCAGTAGGGGATAGATATACAGAAATACAAGAGTGTGGTTAAAAGAAAAGAAATTCATAAGGATGATGAGAGTTTAAGGTATGGTCCTTGTGTATAGGGTATGCAGGGCTGTGTACTTAGATTCAGTGAGTGTTTGGTGAAGGGCAAGGGCTTGTAGAGAAGAAATGATGCTCCACACCTCTGTAAGTTAAGCCAGATGTTCAACTCACCAGTGTCTTTTTCGTGTCTTTGTGTTGCTGGAGGTGTTTGTTTAGGGCAGACTTGAAAGTGGCTCGGTCTGTGGTGTACCCGCTGGTGTGCCATCTTCTCTCCAGTTATTTGCAGCTGTTTCATTGTCCTGAGTTCTGGCATGTGCCAGCTTGCTTGCTTCGTGGCTCTGCGGGTCCTACCTGGTTTGATGGGGGCGACTTGATTTGCGGCGTTGGTGATCCAGGTGATGAAGTTCTGGACTGCTTGTTCGAGGTTGGTTGTGGGGCCCAGCTGCGTGTGTTCAGGGAATCCATCCATTGGGTATGTGACTCCGGGAGATCCAGAGTTGCAGGTGAAGTGACAGCGGTGGCAGGTGAATGGCCCTGAAATTGAGCAAGGAGAAGCAAGGCAGTAGTTGTTCTGGCATACAGGGCCCAGGGCTTGGAGTTCGGTATCACAGTACCTGTTAGTGGTCGGACAGCCAGGGTTCCAATTGTATCTCTTTGATCAGGTGCCAGGCAGATTTAATTACACTTGCCTCTAGCTTTTTCATTTTGTGCATAGGCTACCGGAGTGCTAAAATCTAGTCCTCTTCTTTTAGGGGCCTTTATGAGTTCAGTAATGCGCTTAATCATAACATGCCAGGCGTGCTTCATCACGCAATGATTCAGCAAACATTTATTTACAAGTACGGAAGCCTCAAGTATCTTTCTTAGAAACAGTAAATGTGATCTAACAAAAGAAAACATTCCTTTTGACTCACCTTTCTCATGGAATATTGCTTGTCAAGCAGCATCTCCAAGGAGGTCATGCATATTTCATTAATGGATCACAAGATTACTCTTGGCTGACCTTTAGATTGGACTGAAACTTGGTGTCCAGGGTATATTATTCCCATCATAACATATTTTGATGAACATCTCTTAGAGCGGAAAAGGGATGTTAGGACTGCGTAAAACCAATTCTAGGCTTTTCTGCACCTAGATAGCCATTTATGGTATGACTGTGGCTTTAGAAAAGAAGAAGTGCAGAGATCTTAAAAAATAGCAAATTCTACCTCAACAGCTTTAGGATTAGTAATTAAACAGGTTGATGGCCATGTCAAAATGCTGATCCAAAATGGAATGACCCTAGACATATTTTGAGCATTTAATGGGGGTAGGGGTCTGTGCAATTATTGGGGCTGACAACTTCACTGACCTCTCCAACACCTGGCTTTGCATATAAAAGCAGACAGATAATATTAAGGACGATGTGAAGAAAGTACATGAGATACAAAGTGACCTTGACTTGTGTCCCAATGGCATCTGGGCATGACTGCGAGGAAGAGCTATGAATGTCTTCGAGTTCACGATTGATATTATTCTGCTCAAGGCTGTCATTTATGTTGCTATAAGATTAATCCTGTGCATCATCCAGCACTGGTGCAAAAATAAAGGAACTACCAATATTTCTTATCTTGCTTTTGCGCTTGCTAATTTTCAGGAAGAAGAGGGAAGGGAGGAAAAAAGTAGGAGGGTTTGAAACGTATTCAAATTATGTTGTGTTATGCTTATATACACTTGCAAAGAGATATGCTGGTAACCACATGTATAATTACGAATGTCTTTGCTGTCAAATCAAATATGAATGTTTTATTTCAATTTGCCTAAAACTTCCAATGGTATTGTATTAGCTGAAAGCCTGTCAGTGTCTTAGCAGGTCTGGGAGCTATACTGCCACTTTATACACTGCACATTTTAAGTAAGCATAACCTTGCTTTAAAACCTGAAAAGGGCAGTAGGATTTTGTGAGAAGAATGGAGTAGTTATTTGGGAATATGAATGACATCTGTTCTACTTGTTTTTGGGTTGTCATTTTTTATTGACATTTTGCAAAACAAAATCATCATTAACCCCTTCAGCGCTGCGCGGATTCCCCCGCGGTGCTGAAGGGTTCGAGCGCGGGCGGGGCCATGACGGAACGGTTCCGTCATGAGCACAGCTCAACCGATGCTCATGACGGAATCGTTCCGTCATGAGCATGGAAGGGGTTAAAACAGTAACAGCAATAACAACTAGTAATACATAATAAACGCGAAGACAAAATGAAATGTAAATATTAAGTACAATTTGGGAATTAAGAGAATACAATATATACATATATAAATATTTGATTGGATAATTAAAACGTTGGATTGATAAAAAATAGAAAGGAGTATAAAAGAGAAAGGAAAATGCATGAAAAATAAAAGCATATCACAACAGGATTAATAAATACATGAATTAATTCAGTACTATTGCAAGTACATAATAGTATGATAGAATTCTGTACACTTCTTGCATAAATGTATTAATGTAAAGAGACAAATCGAATGAATTGTATCAGAATTATAGAATAAATAATTTTAGAATATAATAGTTTATATAAGTAATAGAATACAATACAATAAAGATGATAATAAGAAAAGGGATGATATATTATAAGTTAAAGTGAGATTATATGGGATATATTTAGAGAAAATGGAGTTGGAAAGAGAAGAAAAGAAGAAAAAGGAGCCAGAGAGTAAGGAAGGAGGAGTAAAAGGAATGAGTAAGAGTAGTAACACTAAAGAGGATAATATTAGATTAAGGGGTAGAAGTATTTGTTGTGGGAACATTATTATCAATATCACTATCACAATTCAAATTCAGAAAAGGTGACCAGACCTGAAGAAAAACATCAATTTGGTTTTGTAGGTTATAAATTATTCTTTCATGTGATGCTGTTTGTATCATAGTTGTTAACAATTCTTCTGGTGTGGCGGGGATGCAGATTTCCAATGTCGTAATATGCATATGTTCGCAGTGGCCAATGCTGTCTGAAAAATATGGTGCTGTGGTTTGGAGAGCTTCGGAAAGATTTGTAAATCATGAAGAATATTAGTAGATGTAAGTGGGAGATGTAATGGCATTGTGGAATGTTAGACTTTACCTACACATATCCAAAAAGACTATCATTGGACATTCACATATATTGGGACTTGTGTCATAATTAGTATTAGGGCATCACCAGCAATTAGCATGAGAGAGTAATCCAGCTTTTTGCAATGTCACCGGAGGCCAGTGCCAATCATGTAAGATATTGAAGAGGCAACATTTTTATCTAGCTTCACGAGCTCCTTTGTCTAATTCTTCCATCGGTACCTCCCATTCTTCTGTGGTATAGGATACAGAATGCCTAGCCTGCCATTTGTATTATAGTGTATGTGAGAGGGGTTGAGAATAAAGGTGCGCTATAGGAGTTTTATAGACACCAGAAATTACACCTTTATGTCTGCCCCATGTATTTAAATATGATAGTTTTTGTAAATTTTGAAGTATCCAGGGAGACTGGCCCAGTTGTTTTTTCAGGCATTGTTGTAATTGAATATATTTCAAGGATTGATGCCTTGGGAGACCAGATTCTGTAAACGATATAAAATCACCATTATGAAGAATTTGATTAAGGGTTTGTATGCCTACTGACTGCCATATGAACCAAGATAAGGTTTTCCTATTGATACAAATACTGGTGTTATTCCAAATAGGTGCTGTTTCATGAATATTTAAGCTAATACCTATAAATGATGTGCCCTTTGACAGGATTTATACATAGCCGATAAAACGGGTTTTGGCTGAATACGGCGATTAGATCCTGTGCCATAAAAAGCAGAAATACCTGAGTCTGGGCATAATAAGTGTCGTTCTATATAGACCCATTGTGGGACATCAGAGGTCCCTGGTAGCATATATGATAATTGAGAAATTTGTAATGCTAAGGTGTAATGTTCAATTGATGGGAGACTCAATTCTCCATGAGAATGATGGGCTCTTAATTTTGCCACAGCTATGAGAGGTTTAGCTGAACCCCAAATAAAAGATTTAGGGGTTCATTAGGATTGCGGACGGATTGGAGTCCGTCCGCCATCCTTGTGTAAACCGGGACTGTCTGCCATACATGTGGCGGTCCCGCACCACAAATCAGGATGAGACCATCACCATGGCGGTCGCATCTTGCATATTTAACATTGTGGCGGGTGTTGCTGACAGCAGCACCTGCCGCGATATAAAGAATGCAGGGTCTGCATTTCAGTGCACTACATGGCAGGCACCACACGGTGCCTGCCACTTGGTGCACTGAAATGTAGGGGGTTACCATGGGTACCCCCGTGCACATACACCCCCCCAACACTTAAGGGGCCCACAACGGGCCCCCAAACAGAACCTCCGCCAGCCTTTTCATGACCCTATCACCGTCATGGAAAGTCCAGCTCAAAGGCTGCATCATGATATGGTGGACGGTGCCTGCTAGGCACCGTCACCATTTCATGCCTGCAGGCCACTCTGCCAGGCAATTGGTCCGATTGCCTGTGGCAGGGCCGTGACAGACTGTCTTTCCGTCCGCCACGGTCACAGTGTGGATCCGCCCGCCATCATGATCTGGCAGGCGGTCACTCCACGTTTGGTGAAGGACGGATGGCCACCGCACGGCTAGCGGTGGCGCTCCGTCTGTCATCATAATGACCCCCTTCATTTTTGAGTCCATAGGTCGCAAGGTGGGCAAAGGAATATTAAGAGGAAGCATACCTAGGGTGCATAAAAAGCGTGGGAATATGACCATTTTAACAGCTTGGACCCTGCCACACATAGAGAGATTTAAAAATTTCCATTTATCAAAGTCTTGTTGCATTAAAGCAATCAAAGGGTTTAAATTGTCAGTGATCATATTTTCCATTCCCTTATTAACCAGAATCCCAGATACTTAGGGTGTGAAGATTTCCAATGAAAAGGGAATCCATGCATGGCAGCTCTCGTAGTTCCATCAGAGATAGGTAATGCTTAACTTTTGTCCCAATTTATTTTATAACCTGATAGAGGAGAAATTGACTATAATTTGGAGCAAAGATGGTAGGGATTGAGGAAGGTTAGTAAAAGTAAGTATAATAAGATGCACACCAGTAATTTCATCCAATTGTTGAATAGTAGCTGTGAAAGGTTCCATAGCTAAAAGGAAATAAGTGGGGAAAAAGGGCATCCCTGACGAGTGCTTCATCTGATTGGAAATGGGTCAGATAGGAAACCTCCACAATTTACTTGGGCAGAAGGGTTATCATATAATAGTCGCACTATATTGATAAACTGATCACCTAATCCAAAACGTTCCAATACTTTGAAAAGGTATTCCCACTCAATACGATCGGACGCTTTTTCGGTGTCTAATGATAAAGGTGGTGTATCTAATGAAAGATTTTTTGCAGACCACAATGTGTGTGCCAAAGTGCGTAAATGATTCCTGGATCAGCGTCCTGGAACAAATCCCACTTGAGTTGGATGGATTAGGGAGGGTAATACTTTCTTTAAACGGGAAGCTAGAATACTGGCAAGAATTTTGATATCAAAATTCAACAGTGAAATAGGTCTGTAACTGGCACCAAGCAAGGGATCTTTCCCAGGTTTTGGGAGCACTGCAATTATTGCTTTATTAGAAAGGGGCCCGAAGCAATTTTCAAGATCCACCTCTTGGAATGATGCATGTAGAGAATCAGTAATATTATGCCCTGTCCAACTATAAAATTCAGCTGAAAAACCATCTTCCCCTGGAGCTTTATGATATGGTAAATTAGATATTGCGTGTGAAATTTACTCTTTTTAAATCTCTCCCTCAAGAAAAGCTCTACCCTCATCAGAAAGACGTGGAAGATCCACCCTTGAGAGAAAGTAATCCAATGTTTCCGAATCTATAGGAGTCCCTGGTTGATAAGGTGACATATAAAAAGAGGTGAATTCATTTACTATATCTTGTGGCCGGGTAAGTATATTACCTTGAGATGATTTAATGGCTGGTATTGCCATAGCTGCTTCTCTTTGTCGTAGTTGCGCTGTCAATAATCTGCCTGCCTTCTCTCCTTGTTCGCAGTGCCTTCCCTTCATTCTTTGGAGTGCAAATTCTGCCTTGGCTGTAAAGAGGCTATTCAGTGCCATACGGGCTTGTTCTATGATTTACGATTTTGTTGGGTTGGTGTTGCGGTATATAAACAAGTGTAAGATTTTATATCCTCCTCTAGCTCTTTTTGTCGCGCAGTATTTTGTCTGCTGGCTAATGCAGCCTCACGCATTTATTGACCTATAATAGTAGCTTTAGCAGCTGCCCATATTATTCTACCTTAGGCCACAGAACCCTGATTGGTAGATAAGTATTCTTGAAAAGATGTTTTTTCATTGGGATTTGTCCTCAGGAGATTTATGTCGTTGGATCTTCATGTACCAAGGTTTACGGCCTGGTCTATGTATTCTGATTTCCAGTGCTAGGGAGACCGGGGAGTGGTCAGACAATGCTGCATCTAAAATACAAGATTCTTGAATTAATTGTACTATTTTATGAGACACCAAAAAGTAGTCTAAGTGAGATAAGGTACCATGGGTAGGCGAGGAGAATGTATATTCTGTGTCAGAAGGATGGGAGGGACGCCAGTGATCAATTAATCTGTGACCTGTCAAAATATATTTAATTAGTGCTCTATCTGCAGCATTGTTTTTGTTTAAAGGACCCGTTTTATCTAAAATTGGATCTCTCACAATACTCCAATCGCCACCTATGAGATAATGCGAAGCGCCTATTTCTGTTAATAAACGATTCAAATGGAGAAAGAATGATTTTTTTGATCCTGTTGGAGCATATATTGATACTACGCAAATAAGTATCTCCTATGCGCAACTTGGCAAAGACATAACAACCATCAGGGTTTGTCCATGTTTTTGATATTGTGACTTGTAAAGATCTGCGGATGAGAATTGCCACTCCACACTTGCAAATAGGACCTGTGTTTGTAGATTCCTCTTTCTGTACACTACTATGAATCACCTTGCCTACCCAATCTCTACATAGTTTGTCAGATTCTATTGCATCCAGATGTGTTTCCTAGATTAATGCCACATCTGCTCGTTTAGATTGAAGATATGAGAGAAGTTATTTCCTTTTAATGTAATATGTGAGACCATGCACATTCCATGTTAATACACATAGGGTGTGTGTGTTGGTTAATATGAACATGTCAATAAGATAGATATACTGAGAAATACATTAAGAAAAAAAAGGACAAAGAAAGAAAAAAGAAAAGAAAAGCGGAGGGGGGCCTCTAGCTCCAAAAAAGGGGGTGGACAATCAATTACAGGGAAAGTATTACAATTAGCAAAAGGAATACGTGAATGTAGTAAGAATATAAAAAAGAAAGTGACTAAGATACGTAGTTTAGTGCATAATAAACCAAGTATTTAAAAATACTAAACTGTTAACCATGGGTCAATTCCCCCTAGGGTACCACCGTAGAGAGGAACCCCGACAGAAGGATAGTAAATATGGCAAATGTGAGAAAATGTACAACTTACTTATGAGGCAAAAAATGACAACTGTAATAACGCATTAGAGTGATATAAATACAGGAAATATGATCACATATATAATATATGAGGGAAAATAAAATAGATAAGGTATATTAATAATATTCTATAATATAACATAATATAATTATAGTGCAAAATAAGAAATATAGCATTCAATTATACAGAGGTTGAGTATTTACTTATTATATACCCTGTAATTCAATAATCAATTTTTCCCCAAGTGATGAGAAAATAAATTAGGAACAGATTACTGATTTTAGGTTACATATGTAAGTATCTTGGTATATTTATTATTGTTATTTCACTTCTGAGGCATGAGAGAGAATGGGATGTGAAAACATGGAATATGATCATATATATGTATTCACTGAAAAAAACCATAGGTTTCAGGCACGTTATAGTTAGGAATTAGCATTTAAAAAACCTTAGAAATTCACTGAAAAATCCATAGGTTTCAGGGGCGTTATAGTTAGCTGGACTTTTCACTCATACAAAACCATTGAAATTCCCCCGTTATAGTTAGTTCAGCTAACTATAACTCACGCGCCCGCAATGCACTGCTGATGACATCACATATTACATCACTCATGACATGGTCAGTGACATCACTGATGACATCTCAAATGACATCACTGATGACATCATCCAGTGAATGTGTGTTTTTCTGAAAATTACATATGTTTTATATATGTATATCTCAAGGTCGATGGAAGAATAAATGGGTATATAAGTGTCTAAATGGATGATTTTTTTAGAAAAATTGATTGTATAACTGACTAAGTGTATCTTAGTGAATACATGGCTTAGTGAGTAATGTTTAAATATGTAAATATCTGTATCAGTCTCTCACTTTGTGTATAAGTGGCTGCATGGGTTGGTGAGTAGCTACATGAGTGTCTATATAGGTTATTAGTTGTTTTTTTGAGTATCAGTATGAGTGTCTGTATGGTTCGGTGGGGGTATTACGTAGTGCATAGATGCATGAATGAGTGACTCACTGTTTGTATGTGTTGAAGACCGCATGTGTGCAGGACTGTATGGGTGGATGAGTGTGTGCATGGGTGTGTTAGTGAGTGAATGACTGTCTCAATAGTGTCTTTATGAGAAACTACATATGTTTTAAACTAGTATATGTGACTATTGGTGTATATAAGTGAGTATATGTGAGAGTGAGAGATTGAAAGAGTTCCTGTATGAATACGTATGTGTTTCTATAAGTGATTGTTTAAAAGACTAAGTATGTGTAAGTTTCTGTAGAAGTAAGTGTAGTGGTGTGTGTATAACTGTATATGCAAGTAAATGGTTGTTTGATTCTTTATTAGCATGAGTGACTATGTGTGTGAGTAACTCTATGGATGAGTGGCATTGTGTAACAGGATGTATAGGTGTATGAGTACATATGATGAGTGAGTACATGTATGAGTGACTGTATAGGACTGTTGGTGAATGAGTGGATGTGTGTGTGGATCTTAGAATTACTGAATAGGTTATTGTAACTGATATTGGTATGTCGATTGTTTTGAACATTTTAGTTGCTATTTTTGAATGTGTGTATCAAAGGTTATATTAGGGGGAGAGGAGGTCTGCCACTCTATCACAAGGATGATGTCATCAGTGATGTCATTTGAGATGTCATCAGTGATGTCATGAGTGATGTCACTGACCATGTCATGAGTGATGTAATATGTAACGTCATCAGCAGTGCATTGCGGGCGCGCGAGTTATAGTTAGCTGAACTAACTATAACGGGGGAATTTCAATGGTTTTGTACGAGTGAAAAGTCCAGCTAACTATAACGCCCCTGAAACCTATAGTTTTTTCAGTGAATTTCTAAGGTTTTTTAAATGCTAATTCCTAACTATAACGTGCCTGAAACCTATGGTTTTTTCAGTGAATTTCAAAGGTTTATTAAATGCTAATTTCTAACTATGCCTACAGAGATAGGACATGTGAAGAAAGAAGAACAAACGCACAGAAAGAAAAAAAAGAAATGCAGAAAGAAGCAACAGAAGTCCACAAAGACGAAGAAAAGTGCAGGAAGAAGGATAACGTGCAGAAAGAACAAACAGAAGAGCAGAAAGAAGCCTTGTTGCTAAATTATCCTGTACCCTCAACTTTTTCAGACGGATACTGGTGGTAACTGAGTCTGACTAACCAGTCCTAGAGCCAGTGCTATGTTAAAAGACACTCAGAATACAGTGAAAACACCTACATACACTAGGGAACACTATGCATTGGGGTCCCCCTGTGATCAGCATTACCTCCTCTGTAAGCCCCTAGTATATAATAGGGCAGGGGATTAAAACTACCTCTTAAAACGTGCCACAGGGCGTGTTTGCACACGTCACCTCAGGCCCCGTCCCCTCACTTCCCCACTGTGTAAACACGCCCTGTGGCTGTTTTTAGTTGGGAGATTAAGTTCATTTGAATCCTGAGGATCCCTAGGGTCCAACTAGCCCACTAGGTACCTCCATTAAGCGCCACAGAGCTGCGTTGCAGAGAGGTGTAAAAAGTGGCACGGCCTGGACCACCTCTCTGCAACGGAGCTCAGTGGCGCCTACTGGAAGCACCTGGTGGGCTAGTTAGCCCCCAGGGGCCCTCAGGATTGAAAGGGAATTATTTCCCCAACTTAAAATGCGCCACAGGGCGTGTTTGCACACGTCACCTCAGGCCCCGTCCCCTCCCTTCACCACTGTGTAAACGTGCCCTGTGGCCGTTCTAAGTTGAGAGATTAAGTCCCCCTGAATCCTAAGAGTCCCTAGGGTCAGACAAACCCACTAGGTACCTCCAGTAAGCGCCACAGAGCTGTGTTGCATAGAGGTGTAAAAAAGGGCGTGGCCTCAGAACACCTGTCTGCAACGCAGCTCCCTGGCGCATACTGGAGATACCTGTTGGGCTAGTTGGCCCTCAGGGACCCTCAGTATTGAAGGGGAATTAATTCCCCAACTTACAACTGGCCAGGGGGCGCATTTGCAGAGTGCTGCAAGGAGGGGGCGTGGCCTCCGGCGCGATGCCGGTCTTTTTTTATATTATTTTTTAAGAAGGAGGGCTGTGTGGCCCCCCTTCTTTTTCTAATTTACTGGCCCTGGGGACCCCATCCCCCAGGGCCTGCACCCTAATTTGTTTTGTTCAAAAAAATAAATTTGGCCCTCCCAAGGCCTTAATCGGCCCCGGGGAGCCCAACCCCATGGGTCATTGCTTTTTTTGTTTTTATTCTTTAGGAGGGGGCTACGTTGCCCCCCTCCTCAGGCCACTTATGGCCCCATCCCCCGGGGCCGGCCTTTGTTTTTTATTATTTTAAAAAAATATATATTTATAGAAAAACCTAGGACATGCTGGACAAACCATATGTACCTATCACCATGACGATTTGCGTGATATTCATTAAAAGGCGACTATGCATAGAATGAATCCACATGGAATGTATTTACACCGCTAGTGAAGCTCTGACGTGTCTGACGCCCTACCGTGCCTAATCCCGGCGCCCCTGCCGGTGGGTACTCTCCAAGTAGACGCCCTTGTCGTTTATTTATACAAACATGGGTAGCTATTGACGGGCACATTTAATATACTCGCACACCAAGCCATTCCAAGGGGATTCGACAAAAATTCGACCAAACTATGCAAGAAACCCCCCTCACGGTTAAGAAAACACACATCCACCGCCGGATGTGTAATACTTCTTATTTTACTCTCTGGAAGGGAGACGAACCTCACTTGAGAGTCACAGCGTGCTCCTGGCTGAGCCCAATGCTGTATTACACCCACCAGTGCCTGCCGAGTGCCTCACACCTCTGTGTTGTATTCCACCAGCTAGTGCATATGCTATGACACTCTCTAGCCCATGTGCACTGTAACATCACCCCGTGAATATATCATGCTACACTTGCCTTCGCACGCGTTCTATTGCCTTATCTAACGTGCCTTCCTCGATGCCTTTGTTACCACGCACAGCGCTATGCCATACATATTACAATCTGGGATCCATATCTTTGTCACAGTGCATATGCAACGTTACACTCCCCAGCACATATTTTATATTACAACTTTAGAGACTAGTTAGGTTACACGACACTGCCCTGTGCATATTACACTCCAAGGCGCATATCGCATAGCACGCGCTAGTGCCTGTGCTATCTCGCACTCTCCAATGAATCTGTCATTGCGCACAATGTATTGCATATTATATTTCACGCCCCGGTTCATCTTATATCACACTTTTTGGTGCGTAGTTTATACCATATACTATATCAAGTTTTCATTTTCAATCGTGCTCTCAGGACTATGTTCTATATAACACTGCGTCCACCTACCCATTTGAGCTTAAAAACATTGGACGTTTCCTGGCTGAAACGGGTCTGTTGGCATGTATGGTTGTACTACCACTGCCTCTTCTTTCTGCCCACAATGGTCTATTATATCGCCACAGCCTCTCTTGCCAGTCCTGTATTGTTGGTTTGTTGCCCCTGCCCCTCTTTCCACTGACCTCCATAGTCTGTTGTGTTGCCACTGCCCTTCCTGCCTGCCCAGTGTGGTCAAATTGTTGCAGCTGCACTCTCCTACCTGCCTTCAATTTTCAGAGTCCGTGCCCCTGGCCTCTGCCTCTCAACAGTATCCCAATGAACAACTAGATTGCTAACATTCTATATTTATTACAAAAGAGTGGAACGTCTGACGTCATCTTGATGTCATCAAAACTGTAATACCTAGAGTATTTCCTTTAGAAATTACATATATGAGAGGGTCTTATTTGCATCAAAATTATGGTTAGTGCTCTAAAAAACTAAAATGAGGACATATTTTCTGAGTTTTCAAATAGCAACAAAGAACTTTTAAATTATTTGTAATCTTTATGTTTTTTTATCCAGTTGATTAAATGTTGCACCTATGGGAGAGGGTGTGGTGTTACTTCCAGAGCTGCAGACATTGCAACTGGGGAACCAGGTTGGAGTTTCTGCTTCAGCTCAACATTCTGTGATTCTGGTCAAATCACTTAATCTCCCCATGTCTACAACCAAAATGAATTTGATCTTGTGTGATGTAACCAATGCTCATATAAAGCACTCCAATACCTGACAAGTCTGCACTATATAAAACTGCAAATACACAAAAAATAAGTGTTTTGCACACTTCTGTCATTGGGCTACATGTGTGCTACATCTGGGTGATATGTGGGCTACATTTGGGCTCTTTTGTATCTGGTGGCCATCTTGGGAGATTTATTTGTTATGAAGTTTCCTAATTTCCTCATTTACTGCAGTCTCCTCAGTGGGAATACTTTCAGTTTTTTATTTTGGTTCCAGGGAAGTCTGCTGCTGGTATTCAAAGTGCATGTTTCCGTCTGCATGTCAGAATTTTTTTATGAAATAGAAGAGGATTTGAGAAGTCAAAATGTGCCCTAATTTTTCTTTCTGCAGCACTAATCATAATTTCTATGGCAAAATGAACCCCCTCATTTTGCTCCTTTGTAAATTAAATGTTTTAAGTGTTACCACTTTATTCCAATCAAGATGGCTTCAGGTGTGCCATACTTTTGTCATAAGTAAGACTGTTAGCGCTCTAGTTGTTCTTTAGAACACTCTGGGAAGCTGCAGCAGAACACAAATGAATCAACTGACAGTCTCTGCCCTTGTTGGATGTACATGTTTTACTGAGAATGTCAGACTTCATTCTCACATGACTGAGAAAGATAATGTGAATTTACAGAAAATATGCTCTCAGTTTAGCTTATAAACCTTCCAAACCTCTGTGGGACAAGCATGAGCAAATAGTTTTCTCTCAAACATGATTCATGATATCACAGCAGAAGGCTTTTTCACATGGTAAAATCACCTTAGAACACACCACAATTCCTAAAATTTGTATGGTACCATCAACAAATGATGTATAATGTAACTAAAGTCTTAAAACCTTCCATTAACTGCAATGCTTTTTAATGAGGTGCTATCATGTATATTGGTCCCAAGATGGCTGCCAACACTTCTTGGATGAAGTGCTGACAGCCAATCAGATCTCACGATGCCCGTTTGTTGCTGAGTAAGCATGAGAGCTCAAAAAGAGGTGGTACAAGTATACACACGAATAGCTGTTCACATATAAGGGTACATACAAATCTCTTAGTCAACAGAGTGGGAGGAGTTACATAATTGCTGACATCCGTTAAAATAGCCTGACAGTTACAATTAAGACAGATGCATTCTAGCAGCTACAGGTCTTTCTGAGCATGCGCAGTGCTCGGGGTCAGTGCTGAAGGAGTTAACTATAGATGATGACTCAGGCGAAATAGAGAAGCAGGCAACAGTGAAATGACAAGAAGCACATGGCCAGCACATGGCTAACTAAAATGGCTGCTACAAACAAAATGGCTTCAGGTCATGCTAACAGCAATTTCTATTGATTCCCACAGACGGCTCTTTTAGCATTAGCTGACGACATCCATATGATGTAGAAGGAATATAGAAAATATTGTGGACATTTATTCTCATAAATTCACTAATATCCTGATCCATTGCTAAGTGGGCTTTTACATTCTAAACATTTCATTAAGCAGGTATATATAAGGTATAGGCAGGAGCCCAAAGGGAACAGAGCATTAGGCCATAATGAACACACAAATAGCAGGAGAAAATAACCGCTATTATTACAAACAGAACTATCAATATTTTCCAACCTCAAGCAGAAAGTAAATCCCAAAACCACCCAGTCCAATTTCAAGTTTCAGGGCTCCGATGTATTTCAGTGACTATTTTATTTCAATTTCAGAATAGTCAACAGCACATCTGTAATATCTTAATAAAAAACATTTTTTAATAGACCTTTCCAGTGTTCGTCTTTATGAGGGCTAGAGTACCAATTGATATGTTCAGGAGGAGGGCAGAGTGGTATTTATCAAAATGTATACAAAACGTTTCTCTTGTACGAAAAACAGTATTCCAAATACTAATATTAGAGCAGACACACATATCACCAGAACAATTTTTCTTTTGGGGGACCAGGAGGACCAAACGTGGCCATGGGAATTAGGATGAGGAGCTGCAAAGGCCTGCTCCCCTTAAAAAACGGGACAACCAAAGGGGTACACATTGCTAAAAAAAATGTACTTGGGGAATTTAGGCCGCTGTACAAACAGCCAGAGGGGGGTCTTCTCCCTGTGTCTGTCTGAGCCTCACAGGCAGGCTCTTATCGTTCATCAAGTGTTCACGTCTCCCACAGTGGAGCTGCACAACTTGCAATTCAGGAAAACAATCACGGCCCAGATTGAGGGACAAGTCTTTCTTTCAGGATAGGGCAATCATCCCCCTCCAGGGCAAATACCTTCAACGATCCTGTCCAGTGTCTCAGGAAGTGCACCAGTTTTCTTCACTTTAATCTAACAGGCACCAGAGACACAGCACCTGTACCCTAAACTCAAGTCCTTCCCTAACTCCTGTGTTGCTCCACTGGCGCACTGCTCTTTCATCAGGGCCACAGATTGTACCTAGTATGCCCAGGCAATTCTTGATAAAAAAAACAGGGGTGCAGACTTGCATTCACTTGGGGACCAGGACTGAAAGGCCTGATGCTGGAGTATCTGAAGTAACCCTTGTTTCAGAGGGGGTCACCTCAAGCAAAGCCTCCTTGCCGATCTGTGACTCTCTCAGCTGGGCATCAAAAACAGGATCAACGCATAGAATTCTCCATCCTGATTTGTGACCCCGTACTTCGCCCAAGACAGTGGTAGGGGTGCACACTTCATGCCGTTTTCATGGGCCCAGTGCTTCCGGCATTCTACCTCCTCTGCGGGCCTAGTTGCCAGCAACGTCTGTGCTGGTTTCTTTTAACTCGGCTCTAAACTGAACTGGCGCTGACTCCCCTGGTTGGATCTGATGGTTTTAGGGCAGCAGATATTTATTGGTGGACAGAACAAACGATCTTAAATGCCTTGAGCGCTTATGGAGGAAAAGTTATGATCCTCTGAGCAAACACAATTACAAACAGGCACTTAAAACACATTATTCGAAAGTTCGCGATGAGAAAAAAAGCTTTCTGGCCAAAAAAATTGACTCTGCTAGTAACTGCATTAAGGAATTATTCAAGATCGTGAAAGATTTTGTCTCCCCTAATGTTACCCAGAGTCTTTTTACCCCCACTCTAGAATGGACTAATCATATTGCAAAGTTTTTTTATGACAAGATAAAGTCCATCCAAGACTCATTTGATGTATACATCTGTACAGGTCTGGCTGATGTGCCGGACTCTAGAGGCCTTTTTAGGGCGGATGCTCTGCTGGAGTTTCCACCTATCTCCTTGGATACCTCACTTACAATCTTGAGGGCGCTTAAATCTGGGTCACCTACAGACCCTTTCCCTGCTAAAATAGTAGCTTCTATCGCCGAGGTTTTAAATTCCGCCGCCAACCAAGTCATGAATCTTTCTTTGGTCACCGGCAAAGTTCCAGTAAGGTGGAAACAGGGAAAAATCCTCCCTCTTCTGAAGAAACCTTCAGCTGACCAGCCGTTGCTAGCAACTATAGGCCCATAACACTGCTGCCTTTTTTTGCCAAGGCATTAGAGAAGTATGTGAACTCAGTCATTACCAACTATATAGAAGTCACAAATGCCCTCCATCCCAGTCAATCGGGTTTTAGAGCTAATTATAGCATCAAAACAGCCCTATTGGAAATCACAGAAAGCATTAAAGTCACCCTTGATAGAGGAGGAAAGGCAGTTTTAATACTGCTCAATCTCTCTGCTGCTTTTGATACCGTGCCCCACGACCGTCTCCTTCAGAGACTTAGGGAATGCGGTCTTGGGGGCACGGTTCTTAGCTGGTTCGCCTCCTTCTTGAATGATCGTCAACAATCTGTCTGGTCCCCACCGTTTTCAGCGGATATCCCCTCACTGAATGTTGGAGTGCCTCAGGGCTCAGTTCTGAGCCCGACTGTTAGAAAAACCCCACTCCCACACCATGAAGGGTGGTGGTAATGGGGTCCTTCCAGACATACACAGTGGTAGCTTGGCTCGAGTGGTCAGGGGTCAGGCACCGTGTTAAGCATACGCAATACCCACACAATAACCATGCGTGCATCCGTTCAAAAAACGACACTATACCTTAAAAATTATACTGAAAATATATCTCTTTATCTTCTTTTCTCTTAGTTGCTGATTAAATAAATAATAATACAATCACAGTACACAAGGCTTTTTCTGTGGAATGGTACGTCAAATAAATACTGTCTTAACGATTCAATAAATAAGGAAGATCATAAATAATCAAGGCATAAATATAAGTGCATTACATTACAGGCAATTAAATATGAGGCAATAAATACTGTACGACAATAAATATTGTGAAACAATAACTACTGTGAGGCAATAAATAGGATAAATACAATAAATACAGTGCTCTCAATAAATAATAAAAGCCAACAGTGACATTTGTAAATCAGTTCACATTCCTGAGATACTATGGGATGATTTGACCCAATCCCAGCTTGTAGAGATTTGGATGGCCTGAGGGGTATACTCCCTGGCTTGGACAAGGCTGAGGCCTAAACTGAGGTAGATAAAGGGGGAATCTAGAGATCTGACTCTCCCACCCTACACAACCCCTCTGTATTAGTCTCAGCTCACCCCTGGCACAATCAAGCTGGTTCCAGCACCCTAGGTTAGTCTCTCAGGGCTCCACAGGGCCTTAGGCACCCTCTATTCCACTTACTGCCCTTTTTATGAAGCTCCGACGTCGCTGGAGTCGAGTCGACGCCGTGAGGCGGCTCCGGTTCGATGTCGGCGGCCTCGGCACAATGTCAGTTCTTGACGACGTCGATAGGCGGCTCCGGTTCATTGTCGGCGGCCTCGGCTCGATGTCGACCTCCAGTTCGATGACGTCGGGCTGTCTTGGCTCGATGACGACTTCGAGCGGCTCCGGTTCGATGACGTCGGCCGGCCTTGGCTCGATGTCGACTTCCGTCGGCTCCGGAGTGCGATCTCCACTCCCGACCTCCGGTGCTCCTCTCCTCGGGTTCCGGCGACTCCGGAGTGCGACCTCCACTCCCGACCTCCGGCACGATTCTCTTCAGGTTCCGGCGACTCCGGAGTGCGATCTCCACTCCCGACCTCCGGCACGCTTCACCTCGGTCTCCGGCGACTCCGGAGGGCGGACTTCACTCCCCCGTCGACGCCGCTCACTTGACCTCGGGTGACTTCCTCCTCGACCTCTGGTACTCTCCACGACCTCCGTCGGCGCCCTCTCTTGACCTCTGGCGGCTCCGGGTACGATGTCTGCTTTCCAGTCAGCGCCGCTTCTCCACCTCGGGCTCCAGGTCTCAGGCTTCTCGACGTCGGACTCCAGGGAAACCAATAAACAGGTCAGATTCTTGCTTTTCTTTACTTCTAAGGCCTGTTCCTGCTGTCCAGGTCCTTAAGATGGTTTTTCTTGCTTTTTCCCACACAGGGCTCCAGGCTGGGCTCAGTCAGTAGGGACTAGTATCAAGGGTGGGTTTATGGACCCCACTCCAGGCACAAGTTTCCACCCCTGCTGCCTCACTCCTTCCTCCTTCAGTTCTGTGCTCCTCTCTCTTCACCAGTCAGATGCCAACTGCCAGCTCCAACTGTCAACTCTGGCTTAGCTTCCCAACATTCCAAACCGCCTCCAACTGTCACAGGGTTCCAGAATGTTGCAGAAGGTTCTAGTAGGTTCCAGTGGGTTCTGATGATGTCACAGGTGGCCACCATTTTGTGCTCCAGGCCCTCAGACAGAAGTTCCAGGGGTAGATAAAATGGCTCCCTGAATCTGCATCAATACTAAAAAGTCTGGTGGGTCCCAAAAAGGAAAAAATACTAACAGGGTTTGAGGCAAAAGTGGGACAAAATAAATAATGATGAGGAGGGACCACCCAAAGGGCTGGCAGGTCTAACACGCGTCCCCCCCAGCTGAAAATGGGGAGAGCTACCCAACCCCTTGGGAGTTCTCATCACTAAGGCGGAAATACCTTGAGAGACCGTCTGCATTGGCGTGGTCCACTCCAGGCCGATGTTCCACCTGAAAGTCCATTCCCTGTAGGGAAATAGACCACCTCAACAACTTGGGATTCTCCGCCTTCATCTGCATCAGCCAACGAAGGGGTCTGTGGTCGGTCTGAACCAGGAAGTGCGAGCCAAACAGGTATGGCCGCAACTTCTTCAGAGCCCATACCACTGCAAAGGCTTCACGCTCTATTGCACTCCACTTCTGTTCCCTGGGAAGTAGTCTCCGGGATAGGAAGACCACGGGTTGATCCAGACCCTCTTCATTGAGTTGCGATAACACTGCCCCAATGCCATGTTCTGATGCATCTGTCTGGACAATGAACTTCTTGGAAAAGTCTGGGGCCCTTAAGACCGGGGCCTCGCACATGGCTTTCTTCAGCTTGACGAAGGCCTGCTGACAAGCCTCCGTCCAGACTACCCGTCGAGGTTGTTTCTTGGATGTAAGCTCCGTGAGGGGGGCTACGATGGTACCGTATCCCTTCACGAAGCGGCGGTAGTATCCCGTGAGGCCCAGAAAATCTCGGACCTCAGTCTGTGTCTTGGGGGGTTCCCAGGCCATGATGGCCTCGATCTTCGCCTGGAGGGGTTGCACCGCTCCCCTACCCACCAAGTGTCCAAGGTACACTACCGACCCCTGCCCGATCTGGCACTTGCTGGCCTTGATCGTCAATCCAGCTTGTCTCAGGGCCTGGAGAACAGCTTGCAGGTGACGCAAGTGATCCTCCCAGCTGTTACTGAAGACGGCTATGTCATCCAGATAAGCAGCAGAGAAACTCTCCATTCCGGTGAGGATCTGGTTTACCAGGCGCTGAAACGTGGCAGGTGCGTTCTTGAGCCCAAAGGGCATCACACAGAACTGGTAGTGGCCATTGGGCGTGGAGAAGGCTGACCTTTCCCTTGCTCCATCAGTCAAAGAGATCTGCCAGTACCCAGAAGTAAGGTCAAAGGTACTTAGATATTGGGCAGCTCCCAGCCGGTCAATCAATTCATCCGCCCTAGGGATCGGATGAGCATCAGTTTTAGTTACTGAATTCAGTCCCTGGTAGTCCACACAGAACCTCAGTTCCGGTTGGGCACCTGGTGGTGCAGCTTTTGGTACTAGTACCACCGGACTGGACCAGGGGCTGCTAGAAGGTTCGATCACTCCTAGCTCCAGCATCTTAGTGACTTCACTGTTAATGCTGGCCTTCACCTTGTCTGACATCCGGTAGATCTTGGACTTCACAGGTGGGCTGTCTCCTGTGTCCACATCATGGACGCACAGGTGAGTCCTACCCGGAACAAGGGAGAACAACGAAGAGTACTGTCCCAGGACCTGGCGGCAGTCCTCCTGCTGTTCAGGAGTTAGAGATGGGGAGAGAATCACTCCCTCCACCGACCCATCCTTCTCTTGAGACGCAAACAAATCTGGGAGAGGCTCGCTTTCGCGTCCTCTGCTCCGTCAGTCACCATCATCAAGATGACTTCGGGCCTCTCGTGGTGGGGTTTGAGGCGGTTGGCGTGCAGCACCCGTAGGGGCTGACGAGGGGTTTTAAGGTCCACCAAATAGGTAGCCTTACCCTTCTTCTCCAATACCTCAAAGGGTCCTGACCAGCGATCCTGGAGGGCGCTAAGCTCTCCTGGTTCGATCACCCACACCTTCTGGCCAGGCTCCAACTCCACCGGGTGAGCGTTGTGGTCATACCACGCCTTCATTACTGCTTGGCTGGCCTCCAAGTTGTCAGAAGCTTGCTTCCACAACTTAGCCATTTGGCTCCGGAAGGCCAGCATGTAGCTCACCACATCCTGGGGAAGCTTCCTGGGACTTCTTTCCCATCCGTCTCTCACCAGGTTGAGAGGTCCACGTACAGGCTGCCCATACAAAAGCTCGAAGGGGCTGAAGCCCACTCCCTTCTGTGGCACTTCCCTGTAAGAAAAGAGTAGACAGGGTAGGAGGACGTCCCATTTCCTCCGCAGGCTTTCAGGCAGACTTCTGATCATGCCTTTCAAGGTTTTGTTAAACCTCTCCACCAGACCATTGGTCTGGGGGTGGTAAGGAGTGGTGAACCGGTAGGTCACTCCACACTCCTTCCACATGGCCCGCATGTACGCTGACATGAAGTTGGTCCCCCTGTCGGACACAACTTCCTTGGGAAAACCCACTCGGGTAAAGATTCCCATCAGGGCCCTAGCCACAACAGGTGCTGTTATGGTCCTCAGAGGTATTGCCTCTGGGTACCGTGTGGCATGATCCACCAGAACCAGGATAAACCTGTGACCAGCTGTAGTAGGTGGATCTAACGGAACCACAATGTCGATGCCCACCCTTTCAAAGGGGGTGCTAACGACAGGAAGTGGTTCCAGGAGAGCTTTTAGCTTCACCCCTGTATTCCCACTGGCTTGGCAAGACACACATGTCCGGCAATAGGTATCGGACGACACTTTCATTTGAGGCCAATAAAAGTGTGGGACAAGACGGGCGAAGGTCTTGTCTTGCCCCAGGTGTCCTGCCAAGGGGATCTCGTGAGCCAACTCCAGAAGGAAGGCTCGATAACGTTGAGGGACTACCAAGGCTCGTGACGATCCATGTAGGGGTGCCTTGGGTTCACTGTAGAGGAGGCCATCCTCCCAGTAAACACTGTAGTTCCCTTCAACGTTCCCTGCTGCCTGGGCTTCGGCCTGTCGCCTCAGTCCCTCAAGGGTAGGGCACTCCCTCTGGCCCTGGCAGAATTCCTCCCTGGACGGGCCTCCCTCCACGTGCCACTCGGCCGGGATGGGTAGGTCCTCCAGTTCGGTGACATCCCCCACCGCAGACTCCTGGTCCACCACCTCCGGTGGCCTATCCGTCCTACGGGGTGTGGACGCCGAGGCAGGCTCCTCCTGTCCTCGGTTCTTCCCTTGACTGGCAGCTGGCTGGGCCTTTGTTCCAGGCTCCAGCCTGAACGAACTCCCTCTCCGGGTAGTCGCGGACCTTGTGCTCACACAGGCCCAGTCAGGTGTACCCAGCATCTCAGTATGAGTCCGGTATTCCACCTCCTTCCAAGCATTGTGCTCCATGTCATTCCCCAGCAGACAATCAACCGGCACGGCAGGGCTTACGGCAACTCGAAGTGAACCTGCAACCCCCCCCCATTCAAAGGGAACCTCGGCCACCGGATAGTGGCCTGTTCTGCCGTCAGCCATCGCGGCTGGGTGGAGTACATCGGGAATTACCTGCTCTGGAGACACCAGTTGGCTACGCACCATAGTCATACTGGCCCCTGTGTCTCTCAGAGCCTCCCCTCTTTGGCCGTTGATGGTGACCCACTGCCCATACTTTACGGTATTTGCGGGCACCTGGATCTTAGGAACCATCTCCCGTTCTCCCAGGGACACTAAAGTGACACCCGCCCACTCCCTTCCCTTAATTAAAGGCATCTCCTCCCCGAGCACTACACTAGCTACTCCGGGGGTCTTTCCTCCAATGGGAGGGGGTGGTCGTTTCGGGCACTTCGCATCTCCCTTGTAGTGTCCAACGCCACCGCACTCGTAGCAATGGACAACCCTTGGCTGCTGACTCTGGCCAGGATTAGGGTTTCTGGGTGGGTTAGCCCTAGGAGTGAATCCTGTTCCCTTTCCTTGGAAGTTATTTTGGGGGCCTTTGGAGAACTCCTTTTTCTTTTCCCCTCCCTCTTTCTTCTGGGGGGCGCCCTGTCCGGCCTTTTGAGTATCCCCTCCAGTCCCCCTTGTGGACACCCGGGTACTAGCCCAAATGTCCGCCTCCTCAGCAAGCTTCCGGGGATTGGTCAGCTTGCTATCCACCAGGTGTTGACGCAGTTCAGGGAAACATTTTTCGAGCAGGTGTTCCTTCAGTACTAAATCAAACAACCCCTCGTAGTTCCTCACTTCACTGCCCTGTATCCAACCCTCTAGTGCCTTCTTTGCATAGTCCAGGAAGTCCACCCAATTCTGTGTGCCCAGTTTGTGACTACCCCGGAACTTCTGTCTGTACTTTTCGGGTGTTAGTCCAAACTTTCTTATGAGCGCCACCTTCATGGTGGGGTAGTGGGTCTGCTCATCCTCCTCTAGGGCCAATAAAGCATCCCTACCAGCTGGAGGCATGTATCTGTACAATCCCCCTCCCCAGTACTTCTCTGGAACCCCATGGGCCCTTAACGAGACCTCATAGGCCGCTAGCCACTTGGCAATATCGTCGCCCACTCCATAGCTAGCTACTATGTCCTTTGGCAGGTAGGGTTTGGGTTCCCTAGTGAACTCTCTTTCTTGGTCTTTGCTGCCACCATTAGGAACAGTGTGTGCCCCGACTCTTAGGATCTGAAGATCTATCTCTTTCAGCCTTAGCTCATGAGCCATCCTCTGTTCCTCCTTCTCTTTCTCCAGCCTTGCTAAGTCCCATGTGAGCTGTCTTTTCTCCCTCCGGTCTGTTAACTCCACTTCAGACAAGCCACCGCTAGAGGCACTGCTGCCCTTCCTGGAAATGGTTCTGGGCCCCGCTACTAGGTTCCCCACCTCAGGTTGGTACAAACCAGCTCCCTCACTGTCGGGCTCTCTATCCCTGTCCTCCTCCTCAGCCTTGCTTTCTCGTCGTGCCTCCCCCCAAGCCCTTAAGCTGGTTTGGAGTGCACCCTTCTTTGCTCCTGGGGGACAATACACCCCCTCCCGCTGACAAAACTCCCTGAGTTGGGCCACAGTATAGGTTTCCAGGTCTTCTAGCACAAACTCCATTTTGCCCACTCAGGTCAGAGGACAGTTATTTGCAGAAGCTATGCAGGGGGGTACCTTTTATAATACCTCCTCCCACCACCAGAGTAAATTTGGAAAAAACAAAAACTCACAATTAGGAAGGCCGCTTTGAGAAAACTCCAGGTGTAGGCCTATGGACTACCCACAGTTATTGTCGAGTATGCGTAGGCACAGCTCAATCCCGCCGCTGAACACCAATTATGTTAGAAAAACCCCACTCCCACACCATGAAGGGTGGTGGTAACGGGTCCTTCCAGACATACACAGTGGTAGCTTGGCTCGAGTGGTCAGGGGTCAGGCACCGTGTTAAGCATACGCAATAAACACACAATAACCATGCGTGCATCCGTTCCAAAAACGACACTACACCTTAAAAATTATACTGAAAATATATCTCTTTATCTTCTTTTCTCTTAGTTGCTGATTAAATAAATAATAATACAATCACAGTACACAAGGCTTTTTCTGTGGAAGGGTACGTCAAATAAATACTGTCTTAACGATTCAATAAATAAGGTAGATCATAAATAATCAAGGCATAAATATAAGTGCATTACATTACAGGCAATTAAATATTATGAGGCAATAAATACTGTACGACAATAAATATTGTGAAACAATAAATACTGTGAGGCAATAAATAGGATAAATACAATAAATACAGTGCTCTCAATAAATAATAAAAGCCAACAGTGACATTTGTAAATCAGTTCACATTCCTGAGGTACTATGGGATGATTTGACCCAATCCCAGCTTGTAGAGATTTGGATGGCCTGAGGGGTATACTCCCTGGCTTGGACAAGGCTGAGGCCTAAACTGAGGTAGATAAAGGGGGAATCTAGAGATCTGACTCTCCCACCCTACACAACCCCTCTGTATTAGTCTCAGCTCACCCCTGGCACAATCAAGCTGGTTCCAGCACCCTAGGTTAGTCTCTCAGGGCTCCACAGGGTCTTAGGCGCCCTCTATTCCACTTACTGCCCTTTTTATGAAGCTCCGACGTCGCTGGAGTCGAGTCGACGCCGTGAGGCGGCTCCGGTTCGATGTCGGCGGCCTCGGCACAATGTCAGTTCTTGACGACGTCGATAGGCGGCTCCGGTTCGATGTCGGCGGCCTCGGCTCGATGTCGACCTCCAGTTCGATGACGTCGGGCTGTCTTGGCTCGATGACGACTTCGAGCGGCTCCGGTTCGATGACGTCTGCCGGCCTTGGCTCGATGTCGACTTCCGTCGGCTCCGGAGTGCGATCTCCACTCCCGACCTCCGGTGCTCCTCTCCTCGGGTTCCGGCGACTCCGGAGTGCGACCTCCACTCCCGACCTCCGGCACGCTTCACCTCGGTCTCCGGCGACTCCGGAGGGCGGACTTCACTCTCCCGTCGACGCCGCTCACTTGACCTCGGGTGACTTCCTCCTCGACCTCTGGTACTCTCCACGACCTCCGTCGACGCCCTCTCTCGACCTCTGGCGGCTCCGGGTACGACGTCTGCTTTCCAGTCAGCGCCGCTTCTCCACCTCGGGCTCCAGGTCTCAGGCTTCTCGACGTCGGACTCCAGGGAAACCAATAAACAGGTCAGATTCTTGCTTTTCTTTACTTCTAAGGCCTGTTCCTGCTGTCCAGGTCCTTAAGATGGTTTTTCTTGCTTTTTCCCACACAGGGCTCCAGGCTGGGCTCAGTCAGTAGGGACTAGTATCAAGGGTGGGTTTATGGACCCCACTCCAGGCACAAGTTTCCACCCCTGCTGCCTCACTCCTTCCTCCTTCAGTTCTGTGCTCCTCTCTCTTCACCAGTCAGGTGCCAACTGCCAGCTCCAACTGTCAACTCTGGCTTAGCTTCCCAACATTCCAAACCGCCTCCAACTGTCACAGGGTTCCAGAATGTTGCAGAAGGTTCTAGTAGGTTCCAGTGGGTTCTGATGATGTCACAGGTGGCCACCATTTTGTGCTCCAGGCCCTCAGACAGAAGTTCCAGGGGTAGATAAAATGGCTCCCTGAATCTGCATCAATACTAAAAAGTCTGGTGGTTCCCAAAAAGGAAAAAATACTAACAGGGTTTGAGGCAAAAGTGGGACAAAATAAATAATGATGAGGAGGGACCACCCAAAGGGCTGGCAGGTCTAACACGGACTCTTTTTAATATCTATATGGCCCCTCAGGCTTCACTCGCTGAAAAATTTGGTGCCAAGATTATAACCTACGCGGACGATTCACAACTTCTGTTCACATACGGAAAGGATGAACCTTTTAACGAAAGTGAAATTAACCAATGTTTGTCCTACATCTTTGACTGGTTTCGCCGAGATCAACTTTCTTGTAATTCTGCTAAAACCGAAATCATCTTTTTTGGACATACACCGGGTGATGAATGGAGGAACTGGTGGCCGCAGGACCAACCTTCCCCTCCCTAGCCCTGTCACCACTGTGAAAAATCTTGGAGTCTTACTAGATTCTGATCTCTCTATGAAGTCGCAGGTTAAATCGGTGACTGGCTTGTGCTTCAGGCTCCTAAAAATGTTGAGAAATGTTCTCTCACTACTACCTCTGTCTCACAGGCAGACGGTATTTCCAGCCTTGATCACTTTAAGGCTGGACTACGCTAATGTCTTGTACTTGGGCAATCCGAAATACTAAGTAAGTCGCCTCCAGTTGGTGCAAAATGCGGCTGCCATGGCTATCTTGATGGTCGGGCCTAGAACCCATCTGGCAAGTCACCTGAAAACTCTACACTGGTTACAAATCAAAAACACAATTAGCTTTAAGGCGTTGGTACTAGCTGTCAAGGCCTTGAATGATAGCGGGCCCAGTATCTCAAAAAGAGAATCTCTCCCTACTGTCCGGGTAGGACGCTAAGATATGCACCCCAACATCTGTTAGCGGTGCCTAAATTTCTTCTAGCAAGGAAGGGAGGACGTTCCTTTCAGGTGACCGTAGGCAGATTATGGAATTCACTGCTTCTCTTCCTCAGACTTGAACCTGAACTCCTTAGTTTTAGACGCCAACTTAAGACCTGGAATTTCGCCGGGTAGGAATGGAAACTTGCAGGATCTCTCTTCTTTCGAGGTACTTCTATAGCGCCGGGACACTCTTTTGAGTAGCCATGCGCTCTACAAATTCCTCATAACATAACATAACAGGCATATAAATAATCTATCAACAGAGAGGATACTCTATTTCAGAAAATTTCTTCAGTCTCGAGGCGCCCCATACATTAGCGGGACACCCAAGAATCATTCCATCTATCTGGAGAGTAAAAAACACCCTGAACCTATTAGGAAGTATAAAAGGAACTTTTGGTGAGTTGACAAGATTAAAATGTTACACAATTTGATTTGTTTCTCCCAATCCCCAAGCAGCTAAGAAAGTCTGTTTATTTATAAAATTCTGGGGCAAAATTCCTATATCATTCATCTGAAGAACCTCAAAAAAAAGAAATTTTCAGAACAGGCATTCTTTTGTGCTTTCTGTCTTAGCAACCTTGTGTTTCATAAGTCATATAGTTCACTACACTTCTACTTATGAACCTTCCACTACTTGTACAATGACTACAGACACTTATAAAATTATTTTTTTACGTAAAAACACCTACATTTTACACTTAGGTCCATGCTCTCATGTTATAGTAGCGGCGGGAAATCTAAAAACTGCCAATTTAACAGGGATACTTACTACATAAATAACTGGCAAAACCTCAACATAGTGGGTACATAAACTTCTCCAGCAGAACATGTTGTGACATACAAACTCCTATAAAGCAATATTTTCCTTTAAAATGTTTGCTGAGAATCACATGGGCGTCTTTCATAACACTGTGCATTCTACTTTTCACTATCTGGACTATGCAACATCATTTTCTAATTCTAACAATTTTAAAACAGTATTACTTAATCGCAAATTTGACGTGCACTGGTAAGGTGCTTTGTCTCTATTGAATCAGGAACATATTCACAGCATCTTGTGGAATGGATGACTAAAGCGAGCCCAACCAATTGTTTTATAGCCATTCATAGACAGCTTAGACAGGCTCGAGAGAGAGTGAGAAAAAGAGATAGAGAAAACACAACAACAAGCTGCCGTGCATACTTTCCCACGCAGAATAGCTCACAATAATACGCATAATAGGCACATAAATCAAGAAAAAGGACAATGTGTTACTTAATTTTGCTTACCCATAATTTGCCCAGGAGCTAATCTTCTTTCCCCCCTGCGAGAGTAGGTGACCTAAACAGGTGACCTCCTGTCGACAATATTTACCCCCCCCCCCTTTTTGGCATAAACAGACTTGTAGGAGGTGAATAGTTAGGGGAATCCATATCAAGGAGGCTATATCAAATATATTGGACTGTACCACTTTGCACATTTTGGTGTACAAGCACAGTGAGCTAACTAGAAAACATTAATAACCAACTACCAATTCCTTTAGCAATTGTACTAGTTTAACATGAGGGCGCATGAATGCAAACTGAATTTCAATGCCTCCTTATCTTAGCCCTTGCACAGTAATCTTTAATCTAAAACCATTATTTCTATATACATGGCAGAGCTGTTCTCTACACAGGGCCCACATATGCTACTGCTTTTCCTTCTCTTCTTATGACTTTGCAGAACCTGCCAGGTCTTTTGCCAAAAATAATAAGCAAGGCTTTTATTTCTCTTTCTGCACTGTCCTTCCTTCCTTCTGAATCCTTTCCAAGGTCAAAGTGCCAAAGCACACCTATTAGAAAAACACCTCCTATGTGGGTATTTTTCTTCCAAACATGCTTGTCGGCTAAATACAGAACTCGACCTCTGACCCTTAAACCTGCTGTCCCATGTCTGTGCAAGGCTATCCCCACGTGGCTATCACCGCTCAAAGTAACTCTCAAGAAGCATGGCTAAAGGACATTCCTGCTCCGTGCCTGTGTGCTGATATTTTAAAGGTAGGATGTAACTTATATTCTATATTATTATTTATTTCTTGTGCAGTGCGTTCAAGCACCTAAAGTACTAGAGTTGTCATAATGCCATAATGCGCCCAGAATTCTTGTGCAAAAAAGATTGCATTAAGGCTTGCAATGTAATTCAAATGTCTGTACAGCTACTCTTTGCATAACTTGTAAGTGTATTTGAGACTGCAGCCTGTAGGCCATTCTAGGAATCATATTTTGAGTTTGTCCCTAAGATTCAGTAATACTGTCATTGCTAGAGAAACTAATATTCACCTTTTTAATATTAATGCACAGTATATTTAACCACTTAAACATTGAAATTTTAACGCACAGTTTGCACAGTACAATTTTCTGCAGTGCTAAATATTATTGAATTTTCACAATAGTGGTATTAGACATTATGAAAATCATAATAGTGCAAAAACAATTTTAATACAATGACAACAATTTTTTTAATGTGGTCATTTTTCTTGAGTAATGATCACTAACCCTTTTTGATGTTTTCACATATGAAAAGCAAGCGTTATTCCTTTCATTTTGCCTTTAAATGCATTTACTTGTAACACTAAGCACAGAAGCTTTACTGAACATAAAAAGTTTGTGTCACCTTTTAAAGGGCAGTAATTATTTACCATCAGATCCACAGATGTGCTTATTAGAAAAGAAACCAGAAAGAAAGTCCCTACTTTTAATCTTTTCTCTTTTATCCGAAATAATGAAGCTATATTTCTAACTTTCAAAATCAATAGTCTTTAATGCACGTGCCTTCATACCATATTGTACTAACTTAAAACCTAGTTCCTACAGCTTGATCTGTAGCTAGTGTCTTAGCATAGCCATGTGTTATATACTCAGCTATGTTTTATGACCAGCAGGCGACAATTTCTACGCTTTTTCAAGAGAAAAAGGCCTTGGTGTATTCTAATGTCCTCACGGAAACCCCAAAAAGTTGATAAACCATTCATTACCTCCATCTGTTCTAACAGACAGCTTCCTTCGAACAGACAGCTTTGACTAGCTGCTAAAAGCTCTCTTTCTGGTGCTGGGAATTTGAGCACGGTTCAGTCTATTTAAAACCCAGACATTCCAAAACAGTCAAAATCTATTGTTTTGCAATGTGGTAAAATAAACGCTTTTATTTTAGCAGCAACTAATTACTCAGATGATGTGAATGCCTTTTAATATTTAATATAATGTACCTAAGGAGAATGCTGTAACATTTTGTATTGAGTCCTAGTTGTGTAGAGCACACAAATTTGTTTTTTTTTCGTTCTTTCTGTGAGGCCTATTTTTCCCTATTGAGTTTTAATTCACATTTTTTTTACCATTGTGGCAATATAATAATGGAAGGTTCACACATCTATACTCTGTTTCGACTATTTTTAATAGTAGCGTGCAGCTACTTAACATATGCTATATAATTCATTCTTTGAATTTCAAAGTGTAATTCTTCAAATGGCATCTGCAGAACACAATAACTACAACAAACCAAACTGAGCTCATTCCAGACATTTAAAAATAAAAAAAGGGGGCCACACACTCAAAACACACAACACAGCGTGCTAAGGCTAGCCATTCTTACACAAAGAGCACAGTCGCTACTCACTCAAACAAGTACTTCACGCACATCACCACCGGTGGCAGTCGACAAACCACATTGACACTCAAACACACGATCAACCCACAAATCAACACTTAGGACAAAAACAAGAGGCAGCCCACAGACTGTACTCTAACCAAACTAATTGTAAATACCAATTGTAAATTATATTTACAAAAAGAGCTCTCAAAAGTAGTCCAGAGACTGCACCAAAACAGCCCAAGGACTGCTGCATGTACAAGAAGACAGCCTCTGGCCCCAGACCTTTTGCAAAATACACTGAATTACCAGTTGGGCTGGCAGAACATACAAAAGCGCTACATATCACCACTTACGAATTTTACTATGTGCATAGATGAGGATCCTTTTTTTCTATATATATTTGTTCCACAGTGTACTATACATTATGGAAGAAATACCATATTTAACATACATATGTCTGTTGGGTATCCCCTCTGAGGGAGCCAGCAGATTTTGTTTTTTAAATCCATTGTGGTACCACCAAGACAGTGACACATCCTACGAAGTGCGCTACCAGCAAGCATGCCAAAAATATTATAATAAATAGAATATTATCAGTTAAATAGTACTAGCCCCAAATATAGTACCGATTCGAATATACCAAAAATAGAGAAAAATCTCCTCATTACCTGCCCCTTTTTATTGCAATAAAATGGTCCAAACCAGAATCTTGGCCAAGCTAATCCAAAAGGTGTCGCATTAGCGACCTTACCAAACAAAAGTCTCCAGCTGCCACGCTCTGGGTTGACCAAATGGTTACTGAAAAAATGTACAATAAGGGAGATCTCAGTCGGGACTGGCCAACACCTGGAGGGTCAGATCTGGAAAACCGGAAAACACGTTGGTCTGCAAAGACAAAGGGTCGCCTCGTGCAGGGTACCTCCTCAGTAGATTCCTGTCTTCCGTCAAGACCACTCCCTTGGATAGCCGCGTCTCCGATGAGCCCCGCATGTTGGGCGCCAATTTGTGGGAGGTGAGACTCTTCTAGTAACCCACCAGTACAGGGGTTCGCCCTTCTGGGTTCTCAAGTACTTGGACTAACAAATAGAGATTGGCACGGAATCTGTAATATTAAGAATGTATTTTATTATCACTCATGAGTGGGACTGCATCGACACAGAGCCCTCAGGCAATGTATGAGGCAGTACATGGAGTACAGAAACCATGGGTCTTTTATGCCCAGTTTGTAGCTGAGTAAGCATGAGAGCTCAAAAAGAGGCCGTACAAGTATACACACGAATAGCTATTCACATATATGGTTACATACAAATCTCTTAGTCAACAGAGTGGGAGGAGTTACATAATTGCTGACATCAGTTAAAATAGCCTGACAGTTACATTTGAGACAGATGCATTCTAGCAGCTACAGGCCTTTCTGAGCATGCGCAGTGCTCGGGCTCAGTGCTGAAGGAGTTAACTATAGATGACGACTCAGGCGAAATAGAGTAGCAGACAACAGTGAAGAGACAAGAAGCACATGGCCAGCACATGGCTACCTAAAATGGCTGGCACAAACCACATGGCTTCAGCTCACGCTAACAGCGATTTCTATTGATTCCCATGAGCCACGATTTTGACACAATCACCAGCGTCTTCGTGCTTACCTGCTGTGCCCCTGTGGTTCTTGGGGCAGCCTTTCCTGTTGGCCTCTGCTTCTCCCTCCCGCCGTCACCGGACAACGCGACCGCCGTGTGGGGGGAGAGCGTTGGGACTACACTACCCAGGATCCTTTGCACCCCGGAAGCGCCGCATTTTCGCGCCTGAAGGCGCTACAAAACTGACTCCGTCCCCCACGTCGCGGGACGCGCGCGGGCGACGCCGGGCTAAGCCCGGGCAAAGGGCGGGCCCTCTGTGGCCCTCAAAGGCCAGAGGAGACAGGGCTGGGCCACGGACCCTGTATCTATTCGCTGTGGAACTTGTTCATTCACTATATTGTGAATTTTAATGTGTTTAACTTTATGTGTCACTAGAAGTTAGCCGTTTGGTACATTTCCTGGTAAACCTGTACTGTTCCAAGGATTATTGTTACGGTTGATAACATGGCAAAGGTTAAGACGAATAAACCCGTAATGGGGGTTGGTTCCATGGAAAACTATCTTGTTCAAAAGGTGAATCAAATTAATAATACCTGCAGAGCTTCTCTAGGGCGAGGTAACGATTCTGTCTTATCCGCAGAGTTGCCCTCTCCCTTGGTGTTCGTAGCTGCCACAGATAGACAGGAAGGGGGCAGTGGGACTGTCGTAATGACTGAAGTTCAGGTATATGCAGACCAGACTGTAGATCACCCAGAATTAGTACCTGTAAGACTGTGCAGGGAGGTACAAGTTAAGCGTGGGGGGAAGAACTGTAAGCTTAGAACAGGGAGGAGCAACAGAGTTTCTAATAGCGGGGTAGTGCAAAAGGACCTAGAGGAAGGTAGTGGAATGGGTGGAACTAGTTCTATTATTGACCTGGAACCATTTACTCTTCTGATTCATTCTCTGGAGGAAAAATTAGAGGCAAAAATCACTGAGTTGATGCAACCTTTGCTATCTAAATTAGATATATTGTCCCTGGAAGTGGAAATATTAGGTGGGTTGTTAAAATCGCATTTGGCTGTAGCATTAGGAAACTCAGATGTAGTAAATAATAAACTAATCGTGGAGGGTATTGGAACAAGCAGAGGAAATTTACTAAATAATTTACCAAATAACAGGCAGAATACATTGGTTGTTGCTGAACCTGCCCTACCTGATCCCAATATACCCAATATCCCAATTATGCAGAACACCAGGGTTACTGGAATTCCTGAGGGAAAGCTAGCTTACAGTCATGTAAAGAAAACTCGTCATGTCAATCTTCCACCTGATTGTGCACCTTATGTGGCTGTACTTACAAATGTCCCTCCCATTGAGTCTCACGCATATCAGGTGACTGAGGAAACTCATGACTCTCTAAAGAATAGGACGGTCTTTTGGCTTAATAAGAACTGTGGGTTTCCCATTAAATTTGCCGATCAAATAATAACAACAAGAAGGGTGAGCTGGATCGGACCATCTAGTAAGGCTACAAATGGTGACTGCATTATCGTCAATTTTAGGCATCCTCAACATGCTGCCACAGTCTTACTCAGAGCCGCTGCATTGGCTAACATTCCTAATAGTATTTGTATACGCCCCTTGGGTTTTTTTTACTCCCACCTGATTAGAAATCCACCGACCCCTGGTCCTCTTAGATTATGTACACCCCCACAGTCACTGCCTCCCAATGGAGAATACGTATACAATGTTGGTAACCAGAGAGGGAATGGTTTCAATATTGTAACTCATAACACGTTTGATGCCCTATCGGGATTAGAGTCATGTGACTGACATGAGGTATCTGTTGGGCAGGTAACTCGGAGATCAGAGGTTCTGGAATGTTTGGAGAGTATCTCGGCTGTTATAAATTCAAAAAACATAATTTCTTGGAACATTGCGGGTTTAGGTACAAAAATGAGGGACTGCAATTGGATTGAGTACATTAAGAAGTACCAAGTTATCTGTTTACAGGAAACTTGGACAATTGATTGCAATTATTTCCTGAAAGGGTACATGGCCTATTATGTCCCGGCAGTAGCGACTACTAGGGGCAGACCCAAAGGGGGATTGGTTGTGTTTAGTTCTATAGCACTCTGTTGTAAGGTTCGGAGAATCAAAACAAACCACACTGGTATTATTGGGTTAGTTTTAATAGGGGATAACTGTAGGGCCGGCCTGGTCAATTTTTATAATGCTATTAATTGTAGCACTAACTCTAGTCAGATAGTAACACTGAATACTTTTATCAGTAACTCTATGAAGGATTGTATACACAATCTCATGGTGATGGGGGATTTTAATGTGCATCTTTAATGTGCATCCCTGTGGTGACCCTCTTTTTAAAAGGATTACTGAACTTAATTACTCGCACTGTGAGAATTTCCACTTTGAGCACTCAATTGAGGGGGAATACCTCAACGATATGCTTAATGAGTCGGATTTAACACCTATGATGGCTTTGATGGCCCCGAATAAGTGCTTTGATACCACAACATTTAAGGGGAACCGTAGGGCAACCTTTATAGACTTTATTCTGTTAACACCTGTAATGCAGTCTTTTGTGGGATCCTTCTCTATTGAAGCTAATGAATTCAGTGACCATAATCCCCTCACTGCTCTTATGAGGGGTCCACTGATAGTTAAAGAAAGAGAAGACTCCCTTATTGGTAGGGTGAATACCACAGATGGCAGACGTCGGCTGAGATGGTCTATGGTTACCCCCGATTTGTTGTACAATGAAATTAAAATTACATGTGCAGACGAAATTACGGTATGCACACAAGAGGGTGCACTCCCAAATATTGTCCTAAATGCTTTCCATTGTCTAGCGGTTAAGGTGTCTCAGCTATTATAAGTACCTGTAAAAAATTCGGATTTCAAAAAAGGACCTAGGTGGTTTAATCAGCATTGTTCAAAAGCCGCCAGAAATCTAAGAGCAGCATTGGCGTCAAAACCTAGGATAAAAGCTGATGTCCAGCTGTGTAGAAAGACCTATAAAAATATTATCGCTAGACATAAGGAATCTCTTAGGGAAGAGGCGTGGTTAGAGATTTTAGATCCTGCCACCCTTCGAAGTAGTACTGGATTTTGGGCCTTGATGAGGAAACCGTTTCTGGCTCAGGATCCGGGAGATGGTTTAGAAAGTTATTTATCCAAGGAGGAGTGGGAAGTGCATTTTAAGAAGTTATACTGTTGTACAGGGGTCACGAATACGACTTCTGCCTGTAGTAATACTGGTGTACAAATTGTTTTAACAGAGGCGAAGTTTTGGAGGGCATATTGGGAATTACAGGTGGGAAAGCTCCCGGTCCTGATGGGATTCCCCCTGATTTATTCAAATCTGATCCTAATTTCTGGGCACCCATCTTAGAGTCTGTTTTTAATGCTGCTGTAAAAAAAGGATGTCCACGATCATGGGGTCTTTCTACAATTGTCCCGGTTTTCAAAAAGGGAGACAAGGGTAGCCCACACTGCTATCGACCCATTTCTCTGATAGACTCTATGGTTAAGATTGTAGGAAGAATCGTACTGCAAAGACTGTCAGATTGGGTGGAGGAAAAGAATATTATGTCGCCCTCGCAGTATGGTTTTTGCAAAGGCCGCTCGACAATAACTCAATGCCTTAACCTCTTCCTGATATTAAGTAAATATACCATAATACAGAAAGGCACCATTCATCTTGCCTTTATGGACTTGTCCTCCGCCTTCGACTGTGTAAATCGGGGAAAGCTGTGGCAGTCCATGAGGTCGAAAGGGGTTGATAGCGGTCTGGTTGATTTTTTGGTTGACCTACACTGTAATACCAGAGCCAACGTGAGATACTCCCAAGATTTGAGTGTAACAAATAATTTTAGCATTGGAAAGGGTGTCCGGCAGGGTTGCATTTTGGCCCCTTTTCTTTTTAACTTTTATATTAATGACTTAGATGGTGTGTTACAGGATGTTTGTGCTGACTGCCCAAGAGTTGGCAGGCGTGGAATTCCAATACTTCTTTATGCAGATGATGCAGTCTTAATTTCTAGAACAGAGAAGGGACTTCAATCTTTGTTAACTGTTTTTAATTCACTTATGAGAGATAGAGACCTTCTGGTAAATAATACAAAATCATTTGTTTTACAAATTGGTCAGCAACCAAAAAGACCCTTCCTTTTTAGGATTGGTGAAGAAAACTAAAACATTCTCCTATTTAGGAGTTCTCTTTGATACAAAATTAAACTGGGAACCTCATCTTGCACAAAAAAAAGGAGAAATGGTGAGGGTCAATGCTTCTATTTTTAATTTTGCTGCTAAATTGGGGAAAAAAACCATTTGCGCTATGTTGAAATTGTATAATGCTAAGTCCGTGGCAACTGCATCTTATGGCAGTGAAATTTGGGGGTATGTCGGTGGAGAGCAATTACAGATTGTAGAAAACTTATTTATGAAGCGTCTTTTGTGTGTCCCCATTGGTACGTCTAACCTCGCTGTGCACGAGGAGTTGGGGTCACAATATTTATGTGATTTACTTTCCCTGCGCCCCTTGATTTTTTGGCTCAAATTATGGCTAAATGAGGACATACCCCTAACACATTTAATTGTGAAGGACTTTATGACCCTGGACAAGGCATTGAGCTCTCCCTGGTTAAGCTATTTAAAATCAAACTTCGCTAAACTTGGTCGTTCTGAACTTTTTGCCAATCCGTGTCTAATCTCAAAGGGAGATCTGGAGTCCATTAAACAAGCATTTCTGCTGGATAGGAGGACTGTGAGAGAAGAAGTGGAGCTTCAGAAACTGAGCGTGAGGAAGTTTGTTATGTTAAAGACTACTGTGGCCATCAAGCCATATCTGGAAGGGTCCTTGACCTCACATGAGAAATTCTTACTGACCAGATTTAGGTTTAACCTGTTCCATCACCTGCTTATTAGACCTAAGTGTGTTATTTTTAACAAATCGGCAGCGCCTTGCGGCTGCGACGGTAATTCTCCGCAGGACATGCTGCATTTTATTTTTTTATGTAAATTTCATGAATTTCCACGTAAACAATATCTAGTAACTCTTTTAAAAAAACTTGGTTTTAAACAAATCAGGCTGGCACTTTTGTACTTGCAGCTTTTGCACAGCGACAGTATCCTCCAACTCAAGGAGTTTTTAAAATTATGCATTAGATTGAGAAAATGCTTGGACCAGTGAAACTCTGTCCTTTCTTTGTGCCTATATTGCTAAATGTATTCTTTCCCTTGCATTTGTACCTGGTGAAATATTTGGCTTTCTGTGATAATGTATTGTATATTTTATGTGTCTTTTATGGTTTGCAAATAACCGAAATAAAGTATTATGATGATGATGATGATTCCCATGAGCGGCTCTTTTAGCATTAGCTGAAGACATCCCTATGATCTAGAAGGAATATAGAAAAAAGTTTGCACATTTATTCTCATAAATTCATTAATATCCTGATCCATTGCTAAGTGGGCTTTTACATTCTAAACATTTCATTAAGCGGGTATATATAAGGTACAGGCAGGAGCACAAAGGGAACAGAGCATTAGGCCATAATGAACACACAAATAGCAGGAGAAAATAATGGCTATTATTACAAACAGAACTATCAATATTTTCCAACCCCAAGCAGAAAGTAAATCCCAAAACCACCAAGTCCAATTTCAAGTTTCAGGGCTCCGATGTATTTCAGTGACTATCTTATTTCAATTTCAGAATAGTCAACAGCACATGTCTGATTTAATATCTTAATAAAAACATTTTTTAATAGACCTTCCCAGTGTTCTTCTTTATGAGGGCTAGAGTACCAATTGATATGTTAAGGAGGAGGGCAGAGTAGTATTTATCAAAATGTATATAAAACGTTTCTCTTACAGGAAAAATAGTATTCCAAATACTAATATTAGAGCAGACACACATATCACAAGAACAATTTTTTCTTTTGGGGGACCAGGAGGACCAAACATGGCCATGGTAATTAGGATAAGGAGCGGGGGCGGAGCTTGCCTGGCTCAAAAATGGCCGCACTGCTCTAAAGCTCCACCACAAACCACTGCAATTCGGCATTTATCAGATCACTACCCACCTCGGATCACCCCTGTTGTGACGCCTCTGGCCTCCTGAGCCTGTGTCCTGTCCAGGGTTGTACCTGTGTGCCCTGGATCTCCATTGGAAGCTGCCGTATTGCTGCCGTATTGCTGATTCGTGAACGTGACATGGCGCTGCCTACTGCCCCCTGCTTACTGGGCCGCGACTGCAACATAGACGCTGGCGGCTGCCCTGGCCTGGCCTGTGTTCACGGAGGATCTCCTGTGCCCTGCTGCCGTTCTGTGTGGAGCTCCCCGGAGGTGCAGGGACTGCGGCGCTGCCGTTGTTTGGAGGCAGGCTGGGACGGCCTGTTGTCGCCCGTGCTGGAGCTTGGAGATGGCCACTGCTGATCTGCCGAGCCTGGGGAGGTGATGGGCATCCGCTGCACTCCCCTGCGGCTGTGGCGACTGCGATCAAAGCTGGGTAGGTGAGACACGCTTGCGCTGTGCTGCGGAGGGCCGTCTGGCTGCCTGCCTCACTCTCCAGTGGCCCTTCTCCTCTCCTGGGCCGCGTTCTGAGCTTAGAGTGGTGAGCTGCAGGTGGCAAAGCTAATACTGCTGCCTGTGCAGCCCTGCCCAGGGACTGAGGCCCCCATGTACCTGTGGCATACTCTACTCTGATCCACTGGCACTTCCATGATTGGTGCTGGAACTAGTAGTGAGCGCTGAATGTGGTGGCTGGAAGTTTGCTGCTCTGAGGTACTGCTGCCCATGTGATAATACTGATCTCTACCCTGGCTCTGGTGTATGTTCTGCACTGTCAACTTCTCCTGTCTTTATTCTTGGATGGTCGCGTGCTGGCAGTCTTCTCCTGGGTGCGGTGTCTACGTTGCCCCTACTGTCCTGATTCTGCAGAGTTAACCTCTGCCCACTCCTGGTCTCCACCTCGCCGCCGCATCCAGGGTGTGTCCTCCTGGGTTGTCCATTGTGAGCATATCTGACGATGGGGAAGCTTGACAAATCCTAGCCCAAGCTCAATTTTGAGCAGCGCAAGTCACGGCGCTACGAGGAGGTGGTGGACAGTGTGCTTTCCGAGACAGACACCCCTGTGGATGACCCTGTTGGTGACATCAAGCAGATCATTGCGTCTATGCAGAAGGGGCTTACTGCCATTGACTCAAAGATAGATACGTTGGCCTACAGGATGGACAGGATGTCCGAGAGGGTCGATAAACATTCAGAGCGTTTAGACATGGCAGAGCGCCGAATTACTGAGATTGAAGAAGCCCAGAGTGATGCTGGTGGCACACAGAAAAAGGTCTAGCGCACATTGTCTGTATTGCTGGATCTGGCTGAGGACCTGGAGGCCAGGTCGCATTGCAGCAACCTCCGCATTACGGGCCTGGCGGAGTTTACAGCGACTGTATATGGAGACATTCGTGGAGAAGCTTTTGACCACCCTGCTAGGTGCGGAAACGTTTTCCCATTTATTTGTTGTCGAGAGGGCGCATCGATCACTTGGCCCTCGCCCCCAACCTGGTGCCCCGCCTCGGCCTATAATAGCAAAGCTCTTAAACTACCGGGACAGAGATGCAGCATTGCGCAAGGCACAAGAACTGGGAACTTTGCAATACGAAGGCTCTTCCATCTCTCTGTTCCCGGATTTCACTCTCAAGGTGCAGGAGGCTAGGTGACGATTTATACCCTGGAAAAGGAAACTGCGTGACCGCCACATCGAGTATGCTATGCTATACCCCGAGAGTCTCAATGTTCTGTTTGATGGTAAACCCAGGATATATTCAGACACGCAGTCCCTGCAGAAAGCATTTTGTCTGGGAGAAAGCTTGCAAACGTGTGAAGGATCAGAATGCCATCCCTATACCGAATGATGTACCCGGCAGTCTAGGTGACAATGACTGAGATACTGTGGGCAATTTGTACATGTAATTATGCTCTGTTTGTATATTTTTGGAATAGCTCTGCACGGTCATAACCTTATGTATGCTTCGCCGGCCTGTATTTTGTGGGATGGCTAATATGTTTCGCTAAGATATGAAGGTGGGTGTTCTCTCCAGGAAAGTTTCTCTCTGACATTGTCTCCCGCCTTTGGTGCTGCCCCTTGACTGGGGTGGGGGGGATCAGGGCTTTCTATTTCTACTCCAAGAGGTGTTTTTGTTTAGTATGCTATCGGTAACCACATGGCACATCTTCATTTGTTATTTACGATTGGTCTATTGCTTTGTGTCATGCATTTATGGAGATTTTTTGGTATTCTGCAAGCGGTGTTGTGGCGGTGGGTTGGTTCCACTTACGGAACCTCCTGAGGCACAGCCGGGAGCAGTTAGTGTTTTGCACAGCTCTTACTTTTAAAAAAATTGTATTTTTGTGCTTTTAAATTTGCACCCACCTTCACTCCCTGTTACACGAGCTCAGTGTGCAGGCAACCCTCTGTACCCAAAACGAGCGCTGGAAACGGCCGTAATCGCCGATCCTCTTCTCCCGCCATTATCCTCGTGGCTACAGGGACACGCCCACTTCGAGGCCACGCCCCCTGCAAACCCTACAAAGAGCGCGCCGACTACTAGCGCGGCAGATCACTTACGGAACCTCCTGAGGCACAGCCGGGAGCAGTTAGTGTTTTGCAAAGCTCTTACTTTTAAAAAAATTGTATTTTTGTGCTTTTAAATTTGCACCCACCTTCACTCCCTGTTACACGAGCTCAGTGTGCAGGCAACCCTCTGTACCCAAAACGAGCGCTGGAAACGGCCGTAATCGCCGATCCTCTTCTCCCGCCATTATCCTCGTGGCTACAGGGACACGCCCACTTCGAGGCCACGCCCCCTGCAAACCCTACAAAGAGCGCGCCGACTACTAGCGCGGCAGATCACTTACGGAACCTCCTGAGGCACAGCCGGGAGCAGTTAGTGTTTTGCACAGCTCTTACTTTTAAAAAAATTGTATTTTTGTGCTTTTAAATTTGCACCCACCTTCACTCCCTGTTACACGAGCTCAGTGTGCAGGCAACCCTCTGTACCCAAAACGAGCGCTGGAAACGGCCGTAATCGCCGATCCTCTTCTCCCGCCATTATCCTCGTGGCTACAGGGACACGCCCACTTCGAGGCCACGCCCCCTGCAAACCCTACAAAGAGCGCGCCGACTACTAGCGCGGCAGATCACTTACGGAACCTCCTGAGGCACAGCCGGGAGCAGTTAGTGTTTTGCAAAGCTCTTACTTTTAAAAAAATTGTATTTTTGTGCTTTTAAATTTGCACCCACCTTCACTCCCTGTTACACGAGCTCAGTGTGCAGGCAACCCTCTGTACCCAAAACGAGCGCTGGAAACGGCCGTAATCGCCGATCCTCTTCTCCCGCCATTATCCTCGTGGCTACAGGGACACGCCCACTTCGAGGCCACGCCCCCTCACTTTATACATGTGTATCTACCGGAAGCGCAGCGGACGAGCGCAGCGGGCGCGCCAATTGCGCGCCGAAGGCGCGCTTAAGGCAAGCTCGTCTGCGCTCGTCCGCGATCACGACGCGACCGGGGCCGGTTCCTCTGCCCGATGCACCAGCACTACCCCCACAATCCTTTCCCGGACCATGTTGCTGTCCCTGAGACCCTCCCCTTGTCCTACCCGCCTTTGGTCTATCCCGGACGTCCAGAGTCACGTCCTTGTATGTGAAACCTGCCAGTTCTCACTACCCTCTCTGGACTCTACTCTTGGCCCGGCCCCCGCTCGGCGCTCTGCTTCTTCTTTCGGAGGCGACCCTTCTCTCGCCCTCAGAGCGGCACTGATTAACTGCAGGTCTCTGAACAAACACGCAATCGACATCTGGCAGTCCCTCCAGGACAATAACTGGGATCTGCTTTTCTTAACCGAAACCTGGCTGAATGAGACCACCAACCCCACCATTACTCTTGCCTTACCGGACGGCTACTGCATCGCCTGCGCCAACAGACCCAACGGTAAACAGGGAGGTGGAGTTGCCCTAATCTATAAATCCAAATGGACGGCTTCCTTCCCCACATATGACCCCATTGACTGCATTGAGGGTCTACCTTTTACAATCCATTTTTCCTCGTCAACCTCCTGCTCTGGAATACTTATCTACCGCCCTCCCCATTCCAACCTCTCCTTCCTGCCGGCCTTGACGGATTACATTATTCAGCTTAGCACTCGTTACACCAACTTTACTGCTCTAGGAGATTTTAACCTTCACGTAAACGATGCATCATGTTCGCACAGCAATAATTTTATCTCTACACTGGCGACCTGCAACCTAGAGCAAAAAATAGATTCCCCCACTCATAAAGCGGGTCACATCCTTGACCTGATTTGTTCCAACCTACCCAGCATTCTGGTAGCCTCCCCCATCTCGGTCATTTGGTCAGACCACTTTCTCATCCCCTTTGAGATTGTCAACTTCCGCTCTATCAGACCTACCGTCATCCCCAAAGCATCAGGTAGAAACTGGAGTCGTATCACCCTTGAAACACTCCAGGAACACCTAAACAATTTTCTACCCTCCCTATCATCTGATCCTGACGACGGTATCAACCACCTTGACGCCTGGATCAGCCAAGCCCTAGAGACTATGGCCCCTCTCAAACCCATCAAAACCTACCGAGCCACCCCATCCGCACCCTGGTATTCCGACATGCTTCGCCAGAAAAAGGCATCATGCAAAGCCCTCGAACGCTCCTGGAGGCAGAACTACTCCCTCGACAGTAAAATCACTTATAAAACAGCTCTCAAAGAATATCGCAGATTGATTGAGGATCATAAAAGGGACTTTCTGGCCTCCAGAATTAAACATGCCAGTAACGGCGCCAGGGAGATTTTCAACATAGTCCGATCCTTCACGGACCCTAGCGCCCTGATTCGTACACGCCCAGCCTCCCAGTCCCTGTGTGATAAACTTTCACAATTCTTCGAGGAAAAAATTCAAGCTATTTATTCCTCCTTTCCCATCACCAATAATGAAGGGTCGGTTGAGGATTCTACCACGTATGCGCTACAGTCACCCTCATTGCTAGAATTTTCAGAAATCTCTGAGGCTGACACACTGATAGAATTACTCAACTGTAAATCTGGCTCTCCTAACGACCCTCTGCCAGCCAAACAATACAAAAAACTGGCACCCCTGCTCAATCCATACCTTAACCATATCTGGAACAAATCCTTGAGAACGGGTATTTTTCCCGCAAAATGGAAACATGCGTCCCTAGTCCCCATCCTCAAGAAGCCTGACCTTGACCCAGGTACCCCTAATAACTACAGGCCCATCTCTCTCCTGCCTGCCCCAGCTAAGATTCTGGAAAAACTGGTGCACTCCCAGCTTGCCAACTACATCGAATCTCATGGGCTCCTGCACGCCTCTCAGCACGGCTTTCGGTCAGGCCACAGCACAGAGTCGGCCCTTGTCGAAATGGCCGACTCTGTGAGATGGACGATGGATCGAGGATCGAGGGCGGTGTTAGTGCTGCTGGATCTCTCAGCAGCTTTTGACACCGTCTCTCACAAGATCCTGCTGAGAAGGCTGAGAGATCTTGGCTTCGGCGGCACAGTGTTGAGATGGCTCTCTTCCTACCTGGGTGACCGCACTCAGCAGGTATACACCCCTCCCTACACCTCCACCGCTAGACCACTAAAATGGGGAGTCCCTCAGGGCTCCTCGCTGAGCCCGCTTTTGTTCAATATTTACTTCTCCCCCCTGGCTAAACTGATCGCGCAAACTGGGATTAAATCCACCTCCTACGCTGATGACATTCAGTTACTTTTTACCTTTGATACCCCCACTGCCTCCGCCTTTGACCCACTGAAAAACTGCCTTAGAGACATCTCTAACTGGATGGACGCCAATTCCCTCCGACTTAACGCAGGAAAGACAGAGATCCTGTTTTTTAATTCTACATCCCCCCTTGATTCCAATCTATGGTGGCCAACCGATCTCAGCCATGCCCCCACGCCTAAAGACTCGGTGAGGAACCTGGGAGTGCGCTGGGATAATCATCTCAGTTTTAACGCCCAGGTTCAAACAGTAGCGTCATCCTGCTTTGCCAAGATCAAGACAATTAGACGGCTCATCAATTACCTACCCATGGATTGCCGTAAGACTGTGGTACAGGCCCTGATAATTTCTCATCTGGACTACGCTAACGCTCTATACCTTGGCATCACAGCAGGTCTATGCCACAAGCTACAGACTGTCCAGAACGCTGCTGCCCGGCTGGTGGAGAGAATCCCTGCCAGACATCACATCTCCCCAACCCTCCGTAAACTCCACTGGCTCCCCATTTCCAAGAGATGCATTTTTAAGGCCATGACCCTGGCATTCCGGGCCTCCAAGGGCAAAGGCTCGGCCCATCTTAGAAGCACCCTGAAACCGTATGTCAACATCAGGACACTACGCTCAAATTCCCTACTTCTGCTAGAAACCCCTAGATTTAAACGCACCCGCGCCGGAGGGAAAACATTCGAGGTATGTGCCACCAGGTGTTGGAATAACCTTCCGGTTGCATTACGAGCCTGCCAAACAGAATTAGCATTCCGAAAGTCTTTGAAAACACATCTTTTCCCCATATAATGCTCCTCGGATTCTAGCCTCTAGTTCCACGAGTTATCAGCGCCGGGACGCCCCGTTGGGGCAGCTGTTGCGCTCTACAAAATACACAAATAAATAAAAATAAATTGCAGGGTAACATCTGCCCTACTGCGATAACTGCAGCATTCTTTCCAGATTTTGGGTATTTTTATGCAATTTTAGGCCTGTTTGTATCATGGTCGAAGTTTTTTGGGTATATGGGAGGGCGTATGCTTGCCTTTGCAAAGTTGGGGACTGCAAGGCGTGGGTGGGAGAGGGTATATGTAGGTGGATTGTCCCTTTGTTTTTTTTTCTTTCTTTTCTCCTTTCTTTTATGGATCACATGTTCAATTATTATATGCATGGTGAGAGAGGTGGGTGGTGGGGCGGTGGGCGGAAGTAACACTTTATACACTTGTGGTTGCCATGACAGAACACCAGGTTAGGGCCAGCTTGCCCAAACGATTGACCTTCATGACGTGGAACGTTCGTGGTTTAAATGACCATCTCAAGGTGCGGAAAGTTATAGCATACCTGAAATGTAAAGAGATTGACATTGCGTTGCTCCAAGAAACGCATTTGCCTCCGGGCTCTGCGCTACTTACTGGTGGCAAATTGGCAGGGATTACACATGCTGCTTGCTTCACTTTCCATTCTAGGGGTGTATTGACATGGCTTAACCCTAAGGCAGGTTTCAAACTAGAACCAATAATGACAGAGCCTGCAGGCAGACGTGTACTGTCCCGATGCTACAGCCGAGATAGGGAATTCCTAGTGGTCAACACATATGGTCCGAACTTTGACGATCCAGGGTTTTATCGCTCCTTGCTTGCCTTACTCAAAGATCGTTGTTCTCTTCCGATATTCTGGGGGGTGATTTTAATTGTATAATGGACATGACTCTTGACCGCTCTAAGGGTCCTACTCGTCATCTATCTGCCTTGGTGAAGGCAGTGGAGGACATCACAGTGCAACTCCAGCTGGCGGGCGTCTGGCGGTCTTGTTCAGGCGTTCGTGGGGGATACACGCATTATTCTTCGCAATATGACATTCACACGCGAATTGACTACTGGTTTATTGCACAATCCCTGTTGTCCAAGGTGCTGGATTGCTCAGTCCTGGCCTGCTCCTTTTCTCACCATTCCTCGATCACGGTTGCTGAGCCCCCTCGTTCCCCTCCTCCGTTTCTGTAGCGCTTCGCACCCTATTCGCTGTTAGATTCTGTTTTCCACTCAGACCTGAGCAGTGCGATCTCGCAATATTTTGTGATAAATGTAGGATCAGTCGACTCCTTTACCACAGTATGGGAGGCATTTAAGTTCTTCATCAGAGAAGTAGCCATTAGTAAACACGTGGGGGCTCTTCGTGCTATTCGAGGTCGCCTTACTTTGCTGGAGACCCGTCTTTCGGATCTAGAAGCGCGGCTATTTATCACAAACGACCCAGAGTTGCGCGAGCAACTTAAAACCATTCTGGCTGAATGCCATGAGGAGGCTGACAATGAGGTCAAGCATATGGGCAAATACGCTTCCGCTAGAGCCTACAGAGAGTCTGATCGGCCTGGCTCGGTACTGTCGTAAATGGCCCGTCGCCGTGTTGATGCGGGTGTTGTCGTCAAATTGGAGGAGGATGATGGGTCTCTCCTGACGCAGCACACTGACGTTAATGCTCAGTTTTGCTCTTACTATCAAGAGCTGTATAGCTCTAAACTGGCCCCCAGCGATGAGGAGATTTCTAACTATCTTGACTACATACAACTTCCTTGGCTACAGAACTGGCATCGGGAGTTTTTCATGCGCCCTGTTTAGGCAGCTGAGCCTCGTCTTGCTTTGGGTTGGATGCGTGAGGGCAGCACCCTGGGACTGTATGGCCTTACGGTTGCGTTCTATAAGGGCTTTAGTGATCTTTTAATACCACATCTAATCTCTCTATTTCATGAGATGGCTGTAGATGGTATTATGCCCCCATCCATGCGAGAGGCATTGATTATCAATCTGTTAATGCCCAACAAAGACTCCCGTAAAAGCCGCTCATATCGTCCGCTCTCATTAATCAATGTGGATACTAAGTTGTTCGCAAAAATCTTGGCCAATCGTTGCGCGCTTTCCCGCAACCTCCGCACAGTTTTTGGTGCTCTGCAGCACCTCCGACCGGAGGTTAAGGCCTCTGCAGTCTATTTAGATGCCGAGAAGGCTTTTGATTCAATCGAATGGAAATTTATGTAAGTTGAGTTGCGCCGCATGGGGGTTGGTGAGGTGTATCTGCAGCTGGTTTCGGTACTGTATAACTCACCAGAGGCTCGGGTGTGCACGGGTGATATGGTATCTGTCCCATTTCCTATCAAGCGGGGCACCAGGCAGGTGTGCCTGCTATCCCCGTTGTTGTACGCTGTAGCTGCTGAACCACTGTTGCGGGCATTACATGAATATCATAGGCATAGAGGACTTTGTTTTCCTTGTTACAATCTCATTACCTCATTACCTCTGCTTACGCGGATGAAACACTTTAATACATTAGAGATCCACCTATCACCAGTGATCCGTGAGGTGCTGCGCTTTGGTGGTATTTCAGGCCCAGGGATAAATTGGGATAAGTCCATAGTGTGTCCGCTTACACCCTCTACGAAACAGTTTCCGCTTGATTTCCCTCTACAATGGACCACTGAACCGGTGCCTTATCTGGGCATCCAGGTTAATTCCGATGCTGATGAGGAAATTAAAGCTAATTATGGTAAATTGATTGATAAGCTTGGGGATGATATAGATAGAGGGATACGACTCCCATTGTCCCTGGCCGGCAGAGTCTCTTTGATGAAAATGGTTGTGCTCCCTCGCCTGCTCTTTCTCTTCATAAACATACCCATAGTGGTACCTCAGCACCTGTTTCGTGAGCTACGATCCCTGATGATCAAATTAGCATAGACTGGTAAGTCCCTCAGGGTCGCCCTAGACACCCTCATGCTTCCGTACTCTGCTGGCGGAGTGAATGACCCGAATTTTGAACTGTATTACAGGGCCGCACTGGCCTCTCATGCATACAGCTGGGTGCATGGACCTCATGACCTGCCTCATCTTCACATAGAGAAAGTAGCTGCTGCCCCGCACTCACTGCCTCGTTTCCTCACGCAGACCCAAACGAGGTGCTGCAGTATATTGGACTCGATCAACTCCGTTGTTCATGCGTGGAATGCGTTGCTTAGTTTGTATGATGGGGCGCAATTATACTCGCCCCGAATGCATGTTGAGAAGTGCCAATAGTTTGCGCTTAGTTCATAGAAAGGGACACTAGACTCCCTCAAAAAATTACGCATACAAAAAATATGCGACCTCTTCAGACATGGGTGGGTGGGTACATGGGAGGAGGTGGCTGGTGCAGACAGATTGTGCGCATTTGGCTCTGACTAGGTTTAATTTCTTTAGAACCCGGCATGCCCTACGGGCTATACTGGGGAAGACTTGCAGGAGCCCCAGGTCACCCTCCATTGACGGCTCTGCTGAGCGCTTAGTCTCCGTGTAAGATCATTTCCAAATTGTACGCCTCAGCTCTGGGCGCGAAGACTTCCTCCCTTAGTAAGGTTAGGCAAGCCTGGCAATTAGATCTAGGCGTCCACATCACAGACGACATATGGTCCTACTGTTGTGAGGTCACCCGTAAGATCTCTATTAACGGCCGTCATCGTCTCGCCCATTTAAAAATTTTAAACAGAGTTTATTTTTCCCCTTTATGTCGATTTGGGTACGGATTGAGAGACACTGATAATTGTGAGCGGTGTTATGTGCCGCAGGCTGGTTTTTTTCATCAGGCATGGCAGTGCCCACAGATGCAACATTACTGGGGCTCAGTATTCCAGAAGCTGAATGACATACTTGGGCTAGCGATTGCTTCAGATCCCCTATTGGCGCTCCTGAGGTATACTAAACCACTTAAGAGAAATGTACTTAAGTTGGCAGCAATCAGTCTTCTCCTCGCTAAGCGCCGGCTGGCGATGCGTTGGATGAGAGGCCCTGCTCCCACGGTGGCAGAGTGGGAACACGACATGGTCTATTGTAATAACCAATCCGATGTTTCTAACAAAATGCTCTCTTCTAGTAACCACCCGAAGAGTTTCTGGGGTATGTTTGCTCAATATCGAGCTGCACAACAGATTACAGCAGGCACTCCGGAGGATTAGCACATGACTGTATGCATTTTATGTTCTTTTTTTTCACCTGCACACTCAATGTCTTAGATTGCTTCTGCACATTCACTGGTTTATCAAGTGAGGTTCTTGCGCCCAACAGTAATCTTTATAACAGAACTGTCCCTGCCGGAGTATACACTGGTGGTTTATTATTTCTCCATTTGTGATGTCTTATGCTCCTCATCTGCCATCCCTTTCATTGTAGCCATGCTCTGTATTGATATGGTTATGTTCACATTTGCTTCTGATTTCAGTGATCTATATTAGTATTATGTTAATTTCCGTTTGCTTGTTTTTTTGATTATTGTATGTATTTTGAATTTCATTGTATTTTCAAAAAGCAAAAAAAAAAACATTAAAAAACAAGAAAAAAATTAGGATGAGGAGCTTCAAAGGGCTGCTCCTCTTCAAAAATGGGACGACCAAACGAGTACATTGCTAAAAAAAAAAAGTACTTGAAGCCGCTGTACAACCAGCCAGAGGGGAGTCTTCTCCCTGTGTCCGTCTGAGCCTCACGGGCAGGTTCTTATCGTTCATCAAGTGTTCACGTCTCCCACGGTGGAGCTGCACAACTTGCAACTCAGGAAAACAATCACGGCCCAAATTGAGGGACAAGTCTTTCTTTCAGGATAGGGCAATCACCCCCCAGGACAAATACCCTCAATAATCCTGTCCAGTGTCTCAGGCGGTGCACCAGTTTTCTTCACTTTAACAGGCACCAGAGACACAGCACCTGTACCCTAAACTCAAGTCCTTCCCTAACTCCTGTGTTGCTCTGCTGGCGCACTGCTCTTTCATCAGGGCCACAGATTGTACCTAGTAAGCCCAGGCATTACTTGATCAAAAAACAGGGGTGCAGACTTGCATTCACTTGGGGACCAGGACTCAGAGGCCAGATGCTGGAGTATCTGAAGCAACCCTTGTTTCAGAGGGGGTCACCTCAAGTAAAGCCTCCTTGCCGATCTGTGACTCTCTCAGCTGGGCATCAGAAACGGGATCAACGCAAAGAATTCTCCATCCTGATTTGTGACCCCGTCCTTCGCCCAAGACAGTGGTAGGGGTGCACACTTCATGCCATTTTCATGGGCCCAGTGCTTCCGGCCTTCTACCTGTTCTGTGGTCTTAGTTGCCAGCAATGCCTGTGCTGGTTCCTTTTTACCTTGGTTCCAAACTGAACTGGCGCTAACTCCCCAGGTTAGATCTGATGTCCGGACCCCTCTGGCAATGGTTGTAGGGCAGCAGATTTCTATTGTTGGACAGAACAAAAGTTATTTAGACAAGGCATATAAATAATCTATCAACAGAGAGGATACTCTATTTCAGAAAACTTCTTTAGTCTTGAGGCGCCCCATACAGTTGCGGGACACCCAAGAATCACTTCATCTATCTGGGAGTAAAAAACACCCTGGACCTTTTAGCAAGTATAAAAGGAACTTTTGGTGAGCTGACAAGATTAAAATGTTACACGATTTGATTTGTTTCTCCCAATCCCCAAGCAGCCCAGAAATCTATGTTTATTTATTAAATTCTGAGGGAAAAAGAAAAACAACACGGAAATTCTCTAAATCCGTACATTTGTGTATGCCTATATTATTCATCTGAAGAACCTAAAATAAAAAGGAATTTTCAGAACAGGCATTCTTTTGTGCTTTTTTTCTTAGCAACCTTGTGTTTCTTAAGTCATATAGTTCACTACACTTCTACTTATGAACCTTTCACTACTTGTACAGGACTACAGACAGTTATAAAATTATTTTTCTTACGTAAAAACACCTACATCTTACACTTAGGACCATGCTCTCATGTTATAGGCACGGCGGGAAAATCTAAAAACTGCTAATTTAACAGGGATCCTTACTACATAAATAACTGACAGACTGATAACTCCTGTAAAGCAATATTTTCCTTCAAAATGTTTGCTGAGGATCACATGGGCATCTTTCCTAACATTGTGAACCTTGTGCATTCTACTTTTCACGATCTGGACTATGCAACATCAATTTCTAATTCTAACAATTTTAAAACAGTATTACTTAATAGCCAATTAGATGTGCACTGGTACGGTGCTTTGTCTCTATTGATTCAGGAACATATTCACAGCATCTTGTGGAATGGATGACTAAAGCGAGCCCAACCAATTGTTTCATGGCCATGTCTAGACAGAATAGAGACAGAGAGTGAGAAAACGAGAGAGAGAGGGATAACACAACAACAAGCTGCTGTGCATACTTTCCCACGCAGAATCGCTCACAATAATGCACATGATAGGCACATAAATCAAGAAAAAGGACAATGAGCTACTTAATTTTGCTTACCCTTAATTTGCCCAGAAGCTAATCTCCTGTCCCCCCTTAAACATTAGATGACCTAAACAGGTGACCTCCTGTCGACAATATTTTGCCCCCCCCGCCCCTTTTTGGCACAAACAGATTTATAGGAGGTAAACAGTTAGGGGAATCCATATCAAGGAGGCCACATCTAATATATTGGACTGTGCCACTTTGCAAATTGTGGTGTACAAGCACAGTGAGCTAACTAGAAAACATTCATAACCAACTACCAATTCCTTTAGCAATTGTGCTACTTTAACATGAGGGCGCATGAATGCAAACTGAATTTCATTGCCTCCTTATCTTAGCCCTTGCACAGTAACCTTTAAGCTAAAACCATTATTTCTATATGCATGGCAGAGCTGTTCTCTACACAGGGCCCACATATGCTACTGCTGGGTCTTTTGCCAAAAATAATAAGCAAAGCTTCTCTTTCTGTGCTGTCATCCCTTCCTTCGGAATCCTTTCCAAGGTCGAAGTGCCAAAGCAAACCTATTAGAAAAACACCTCCTATGTGGGTATTTTGCTTCCAAACATGCTGGTCTGCTAAATACAGAACTCGACCTCTGACCCTTAAACCTGCTGTCCCATGTCTGTGCAAGGCTATACCCACGTGGCTATCACCGCTCTAAGTAACACTCGAGATGCATGGCTAAAGGACATTCCTGCTCTGTGCGCTAATATTTTAAAGGTAGGATGTAAATTATATTCTATATTATTATTTATTTCTTGTGCACTGTGTAAAGAACTAGAGTTTTCATAATGCCAGACTGCGCCCAGAATTCTTGTGCAAAAAAGATTGCATAAAGGCTTGCAATGTAATTCAAATGTCTGTACAGCTACTCTTTGCATAACTTGTAAGTGTATTTGAGACTGCAGCCTGTAGGCCATACTAGGAATCATATTTTAAGTTTGCCCCCAAGATTAGGTAATATTGTCATTGCTAGAGAAACTAATATTCATCTTTTTAATTTTAATGCACAGTATTTTTAACCACTTAAACACTGAAATATTAACGCACAGTTTGCACAGGATAATCTCCTGCAGTGCTAAACATTATTGAATTTTCACAATAGTGGTATTAGACATTATGAAAATCATAATAGTGCAAAAACGATTTTGATACAATGACAATTTTTTTTCATGTAGTCATTTTTCTTGAATAATGATCACTAACCCTTTTTGATGTTTCCACATATGAAAAGCAAGCCTTATCCCTTTCCTTTTGCCTTTAAATGCATTTACTTATAACACTAAGCACAGAAGCTTTACTGAACATAACAAGTTTGTGTCACCTTTTAAAGGGCAGTAATTATTTACCATCAGATCCACAGATGTGCTTATTAGAAAAGAAACAAGAAAGAAAGTCCCTACTTTTAATCCTTTCTCTTTTATCCAAAATAATGAAGCTATATTTCTAACTTTCAAAATCAATAGTCTTTAATGCATGTGCCTTCATACCATATTGTACTAACTTAAAACCTAGTACCTACAGCTTGATCTGTAGCTTGTGTCCTAGCATAGCCATGTGTTCTTTACTCCGCTGTGTTTTACGACCATCAGGCGTCAATTTCTACGCTTTTTCAGGAGAAAAAGGCCTTGCTGTATTCTAATGTCCTCACGGAAACCCCAAAAAGTTGATAAACCATTCATTACCTGCGTCGGTTCTGACAGACAGCTTCCTTCGAACAGACAGCTTTGAACAGCTGCTAAAAGCTCTCTTCCTGGTGCTGGGAATTTAAGCACGGTTCAGTCTATTTAAAACCCAGACATTCCGAAACAGTCAAAATCTATCATTTTGCAATGTGGTAACAGAAACACTTTTATTTTAGCAGCAACTAATTACTCAGATGAGGTGAATGCCTTTTAATATTTAATATAATGTATCTAAGGAGAATGCTGTAACATTTTGTATTGAGTCCTAGTTGTGTAAAGCACCAATGTTTTGTTTTTCTTTCTTTCTGCGAGGCCTATTTTTCCCTATTGAGTTATAATTCTAATTTTTGTTTTACTATTGTGGTAATATAATAATGGAAGGTTCACACATCTATACTCTGTTACTGATTTATTTTTAATAGTAGCATGCAGCTACTTAACATATGCTATATAATTCATTCTTTGAATTTCAAAGTGTAATTCTTCCAATGGCATCTGCAGAACACAATAATGACAACAAACCAAATTGAGCTCATTCCAGACATTTAAAAAAAGGTGGCCACACACTCATAACACACAACACAGCGTGCTAAGGCTAGCCATTCTTACACAAAGAGCACAGTCGCTACTCATTCAAACAAGTACTTCACGCACATCATCACCGGTGTCAGTCTCCAAACCACATTGACACTCAAACACACGATCAACACGTAGGAAAAAAACAAGAGGCAGCCCACAGACTGTACTCTAACCAAACTAATTGTAAATACCAATTGTAAATTATATTTACCAAAAGAGCTCTCAAAAGTAGTCCAGAGACTGCACCAAAACAGCCCAGAGACTGTTGCATGTTAAAGAAGACAGGCTCTAGCCCCTGACATTTCCAAAATACACTGAATTACCAGTTGGGCTGGCAGAACTCAAAAGCGCTCCGTATCACCACTTACGAATTTTACTATGTGCATAGATGAGGATCCTTTTTTTCTATATATATTTGTTCCACAGTGTACTATACCCCTCTGGGGGAGCCGGCTGATTTAGTTTTTAAATCCATTGTGGTACCACCAAGACAGCGACACATCCTACGAAGTGCGCTACTAGCAGGCATGCCAAAAATATTATAATAAATATAATATTATCAGTTAAATAGTACTATCCCCAAATATAGTACCGATCCGAATATACCAAAAATAGAGAAAAATCTCCTCATTACCGTCCCCTTTTTATTGTAATAAAATGGTCCAAACTAGAATCTTGGCCAAGCTGATCCAAAAAGTGTCGCATTAGCGACCTTACCAAACAAAAGTCTCCAGCTTCCACCTGCCAAGCTCTGGTTTGACCTAATGGCCATTGAAAAAAATTACAACAAGGGAGATCTCAGTCGGGACCGGCCAACACCTGGACGGTTAGATCGGGAAAACCGGAAAACACGTTGGTCTGAAAAGACAAAGAGTCTCCTTGTGCAGGGTACCTTCTCAGTAGATTCCTGTCTTCCATCAAGACCACTCCCTTGGATAGCCGCGTCTCTGATGAGCCCCGCAAGTTGGGCGTTAATTTGTGGCAGGTGAGATTCTTCTAGTAACCCACCAGTACAGGTGTTCGCCCTTCTGCGTACTCAAGTCCTTGGACTAACAAATAGAGATTGGCACGGAATCCGTAATATCAAGAAAGCATTTTATTATCACTCATGAGTGGGACTGCATCGACACAGAGCCCTCAGGCAATGTATGAGGCAGTACATGGAGTACAGAAACCATGGGTCTTTTATGCCCAGTTTGTAGCCGAGTATGCATGAGAGCTCAAAAGAGGCGGTACAAGTATACACACGAATAGCTATTCACATATAAGGGTATATACAAATTTCTTAGTCAACAGAGTGGGAAGAGTTACATAATTGCGGACATCAGTTAAAATAGCCTGACAGTTACATTGTAAGACAGATGCATTCTAGCAGCTACAGGCCTTTCTGAGCATGCGCAGTGCTTGGGCTCAGTGCTGGAGTTAACTATAGATGATGACTCAGGCGAAATAGAGAAGCAGGCAACAGTGAAGAGACAAGAAGAACATGGCCAGCACATGGCTAACTAAAATGGCTGCCACAAACAAAATGGCTTCAGCTCATGCTAACAGCGATTTCTATCGATTCCCACAGTTATACAAAAGTTGAATACATATCCTGTAATACAATAATTAAATCTTCCCTAATGATGAGATTATAAGTTATGAATACATTACTTAACTTAACTAATATAAGTAAGATGAATAACGGTTATCATCAGAATCTTATTATACTATTATGATCAATCCGCTTCTGAGGCAGTTTTAAGAGGAGAACGGGATTTGTCCCTATGCTGCTCTTGCGTAAAGATAGAGACAGTATGTAGCGCTGAGGACTTATCATCTTGGGCACTGATAGATCTTTCAAGATCTCTTCCTCGATTTTGTGGATTGCTACCATTATGCCTTTTGTTGTCCAGCGTTTGCTGTGAGGGATTCAGGCTTGTGTGTGCATTATCAGTTGAGGCACATTGTATGTCCATGTCTTGTATCTTCATATGTTTCAGGAATTGTTAAAGATCTGCTGCATCATAGAAATCTTTAAAGTCTCCATTCTTGGTAATACGAAAGTGTGCCGGTTCAAACAGACCATATTTGATGTCCATTTGGCGCAGTTGGGGTCTGAGAGCAAGAAACACTTTGCGTCGTTCACTAGTCTCTTTAGAGAAATCTGCAGCCAAATGAATAACATGAGCATTATGTGAGAATGATCCTTGCGAGCGTGCTGCAGCTACTAGTTGTCTCTCTTGCTCATGTCACAAGAAACAAGCAATAAGTGGCCTTGGTCTAGCTGAGATATCCTTTCCTGGAGGGCCAATGCAATGAGCTCTCTGTATTTCCAATGGAGGGTGAAAAGTAACACCAACTAGCTTCGGTAATATTTCACATAAAAACAATTTAGTGTTTTGACCTTCAATATTCTCCGAAAACCAAAGAAGTGAACATTAACTCTTCTACTACTATGTCGACTAACTTGCTTCAAAGAAATAGAAGTTCTTGGTCTTTGCTTTGTAATAGGTCAAGATGACTCTCTACTGTTGTCAGTCGCAGTTCTAATCCTTCAGCTTCCGTATGAAATCCCACAATTTCTGCTCTGATCGTTTGGGTCTCAGATGCCAGAGACAATATATTAGCATCCATATCTTCCAGACGTCGCCTGACAGTGGAGATTTCTTGTAAAATGCGATTCATTGAATCACCTTGTGCAGAGTAGGCCTGGGATAAAATTTCCGTTCCGTTCGCGGAATTTGCGATAATTTGGCATTTCCGCGTTCCGCGGAGAGCGCGGAAATGTCAAAATTTCCGCATTCCGCAGCTTTGCGATAATTTGGTTCTTGCTCGCGCTGTAAAATAATACATTCTCGCGCGCGCGCGATCGCCTTACCTGAATCCCCGCGTTCGCCGACAAGTTTTCCAGATCCGGTCGCGTTCTCCATGAGATGTTGTATTGTTTTAGCCATTTGCGCTATCTCGCGACAGTTCACGTCCGCAGTGACGTCATGCGTCGTGTGATCACGTCTTTTTTCTCGCGATCATGCACCGCGAGACAACTGAAAACAAGATGGCCGCGCCCGCAAGCAACCACATGGGTAAGTTGGCAACCCGCAACCATGCAGAAAATCTCGCGAACATGCCGGAAAAAAACTTCCGCATCTTCGCGATATTTCCGCTTGTTTGCGGAGATTTTTAACATTTTCGCGATAATTTGCGAAAGTCGCTTTCGCAAATTCCGCCCACCCCTAGTGCAGAGGCAATGGCATTCTGAGGTGACTTCTTTGTGGTAGGAGCAGTCCCTTTCGTAGGCATGTTGCTTGATTTCTTGAGGACTTCAGCAAAAAAGGAGTGGAGCGGAAGCATTATTTCCGCGTTTAATGCTGGACATTAACCATATCTCTTAATTCAATACTTTGCAGCAGCATAAAAAGAACATCTTATTGTTTGCACTTCTCAGTTGTATTTAATTCCTTATGGAAAAATACCTTCGTCGTCCTATTATGTTTGACAGAAAAGCAGCAAAGGTATATATCAAAACTGCACGCGTGATTTAATTCTCTGAAATATGTCTCCAAAATGCTATCTCAAAAAGCATTCAACCCCACAATGTTAATAGAACAGTGGCAAGTGCCCAGAATCTTGAACATTTATAGTCATAGCAGTTAGCTTTTTTTTGCCAATCTATGGAGATGAGAACAAATGTTGGTTTTACTTAATTAAAACATTGAGCATGCTAAATATGATTCAGACAAAAACCGGTGCTGCTGCCGACAGAAACTGAAATTAGTTATTTATTCCAGCCACTTCATTTAAATTATTAAGTCTCCGAGTTAATTGTATATGTGACAGAGGTCAATTAACTCATAAAGCTTGATATGATGTGCCAAATAGTATATTGAGTGATAAATGCGAGCAATAATTACCTATCTCCTTGGTTGCGCATTCAAATTTTCGAAAGGAGATGAATAATTGAGTCACCTCATTGTATGTGGCGTTTTCCACTCCAGGGCTGCCATATTACTATTTTTGGGGCTGTTGTGGTCATGCTTGTGGAAATAGACAGTAACAGCACCTCAGAGCTCCATTCAGCATTGTATTTCACCAGAGGAAGCGTGTTCTGAAGGGCAGAGACAGTGACAGGAAGCCACCGCCTCTGCGCATGCGAGGCCCGGGGATTCCGAGATATCAGAAGGCCAGCTGATTTTGCGCTCTCCTCAGGGAACAGCTTAGTTGAAAATGGGCATGGCGGGTCTGCTGCAGCCTCAAATTCTGAGCGAAACGCCTCCACAAAGGTTGCCGATGAAGAATACACCAAAAAGACCACCACCTACTTTAGGGTGAGCAGATTCTCAAAACAAAAAACGGGGACAGGTCATGGACATAGAAGTAGGACTACAGTTTGCAGTAACCATCGACATAAAAGTAGGACTATTTGACAGCTGTCATAGACCTAGAAAAAGGACTATAATGACAGCTCCCTCCACAGACCGAGATGAAGCATTACAGACGACAAATCGGAGGTCTTTTATTGGCAGTAACCATTAATTCCATTTAAACAGACTTTGCCTCAACATTTGCTATAGTTGGTGACCACCCTTGCCTTGAAATTCCAAGTATGTTTTCTTATCAAATAAGTATATATATATATATATATATATATATATATATACACAATAACAATCGGGTCCTTCCGGGATCCAAGCCCTCGTCAGGTGGTGCGTTGTCCGGCGAACCCACTGCCGGATAATCCAATTACTTCAAGAAACGAAAAACGCACTCTCAAAGGTCAGTCTTTTTTAATCATGAATCGCTACGCGTTTCGACACAACCTGTGTCTTGATCACACGATTACTTCTGGATTCTCGAACATACATATAGGTATATGTAAACATAGAAGAGGTGCTAACATGTTGCTCATTTAGGCTGCAAAGCGGCCGCCATTTCTAAAGAAATGGCGGCCGCTTTGCAGCCTAAATGAGCAACATGTTAGCACCTCTTCTATGTTTACATATACCTATATGTATGTTCGAGAATCCAGAAGTAATCGTGTGATCAAGACACAGGTTGTGTCGAAACGCGTAGCGATTCATGATTAAAAAAGACTGACCTTTGAGAGTGCGTTTTTCGTTTCTTGAAGTATATATATATATATATATATATATATTTATATATATATATATATATATATATATATATTCTGACTGTTAACTGTGAACAATAAAGAAAATCGCTCAATTGAAGAGGAGTTTGTGCTCTTTTGTTTTCTCCGCGAGGAAGTGAACGAGTGCACTGATATATATATATTCCCAAAGCAAAGTGGCCATAGCGGCGCGCACTATCTGCTGGTGCAAGCGTTGAGATATGACCAGTATCCCAGAGTATTTACACACAAAAAGAAGGACGCTGCACTCCCGGAAGCTCATATTATCATGTTCTTTAATGAGCAAACAGCATTGCACAAATGCCACCAACGCATTTCAGCCATTGCGGCCTTGTTCACGGTAGTCTGTTTTCAATTACAAGTGCGTGCTGTTGTATTTTATACCCTCAGGGGCATTCTGGGACTCGTGGTTTTTATATTATATTGTTATTTCACCTTGTTGCAATTACTAATATGAAAACCAGTATTTCACTTTACTTCCTTTTCTTTTTCCTTTCTTGAGGCAACAGAACTGTTGCATTTATAATTCTTACATAAAGAGAGAGCACACATAAATCCAACTCGCCAACTGCTAACATTTTGAATAGTTCAATGTGTATGCACCTCTTTCACATTTAGTTATTTCTGCATCCATCATTCCGTTTGTTGTAGCCTTGATTTGAAAATTAGTAATTGCATGTGCTTTCAAAATGATGGCGTTTCAAAACAATCCCAGTCACTTACTTTTAGCACTTCGCAATGCACTTTCATTGAAGTCCCACAAAGAGTTTCCAGACCGTGCTCACTGATTTTTCATTCAGTTTCAGGGTAGCATCGGTATGAGAGGCATATTTTTTTTCAAATGAACACGCACTCACATCTCCATGAGACTGTCCATGTTTAGCAGTTTCACAAGGCACCATAGAAGTCCCAAGGCCAATCAGAACACCAGGGCCGATGGCTGGCATGATGATGTAGGTGGCGCTGCATTGTACAAAGAGAAGGGAAATCCCGAGAGAAAGTGTCTCTCTTCAAAGGATTTCCCTTCCTGCTACAACGCTCACCTAACGTCACGCCTAAATCAGTGCAAAGAGAGCATGCGCGCGCATGCTCAACTGAAACACCAATGAAAAACCGGGACATTTCTATGTGTAACCCGGACACTGTTTAAAAACCCGGACATTTCTTTGACTTGGAAAAAAGTGTCGGGACACGGGGACACTTCGCGAAAAACGGGGACCGTCCGGGGAAAACCGGGACGTCTGGTCACCCTAACCTACTTGCAGGTGAGAGCGGCGCTTCCGTCGAAGTCTTCTCTCCTGGCGGAGCTCCCAAGTTACGCAGCCTTTTTCTCTCTTGGCCAGACCACATCTGCGTTACTTTGACGGGAAGATCCTGACCAGTGGCGGCTCCCCCATTAGGGCGTTGGGGCGTTGCCCTACTGCTTTCTCGCGGTGCGAGAAAGGCAGAAACATACATGGTAAAAAAACGACCATTTATGTTTCTGCCTTCTCGCATTGCGAGAAACCAGAAGTGCCTCTGTGCTTGGTTGGGGGCGGGAGGGTGGGCGGGTCCTGCTCGAGGGCAGGGGGGAGTAGCTTACCCACTGTTGTAGGTACTGACTGTTTGGCCGTCGGCCCTGAGCCTACCAAACAGTCAATACCCACAACAGTGGGTAAGCCACTCCCCCCCCCTGCCCTCTAGCACGACCGCCCACTCTCCTTTTTCCCTATGCGGGAGAAAATGGCGCGGCTGGGGCGCTCTCCCCAGCGCCTCACCAGCATTGAGATTGGTGGAGGGAGGGAGGGAGGCGGCCTTTCCAGTTGACGAGGAGCGAGGCGGCCTTTTCAGTTGACGAGGAGCTGCAGGAATTAGCGCAGGACCGGACGGCGGGAGTCGGAAGTCGTCGGACCCATCCAGAAGCTCAGTAAGTTAAAAGTTTTATTTATATTTTGAAGTAAGTTAATAATTATTAAACCCCTCCCGCCTCCCCCCATACCCCACCCGACGACCCCATTTCCACCCCCCCGCCCATAATGCTGGCCGTGACTGTGCAGTACCACCCTTTGAGGAGTCCAATGTCAAAGTGGGTGCCGACCAAAATCGCAGTTCCAAAACCCGATAGATTTCGTTTCACACACCCGCCCCCTCTTCTTCTCAGTTCATACATAGTGCGTCACGAAGGTAGTTAGGAGTCTTGGTGCCTCTAGTACTTTGAGCCTGAAGGGTTTGCAGTGGCAAAGTCAGTGATTAGGGGGACCGAATGCTTCGTGATTGCAACCCCCTTGGGTACGTCAGCTCCGAGGACTTGGGAACGGAGCGGGTGCCCTAAGAATGACAGTCCAGAGCCGTGTGTGCGTGGGTACATTGTATGTGTGGCGTTCGTGGATGCATGGTTCTGCCTGTTGTGCATGTGTGCCTGTGAGGGGTGTGTCTATAAATGTGGCAACAGAGAAAGGTGGAGAAAGAGTGGGTTAGAGACAGACAGTGTCCGCTAGTTAATTAGATAGATAGAGGAGAAATGAGTCAGGTGCTGGGGGCTCGAGAGAGACCGGCTGAGTCAGACCGAACGAAAGACAAAGTGAGGGTGAAATTAAATGATAAATCAATCGATTCGTTCGGTAGGTGAGGTGAACGGACACGCACTTGATCCGTTATCAGACTAACCCCTTTCAATCGATCCCTCTCGTGGTTTATATGGCTCTCTTGTTCTCCTAAAGTTTGTTATTATACACACTTGCTGTCGCCGATGTCTTAAATATTCTGTTGTTGCTGTAATGTTGTTTGTAACCTGCCATTACGATCAGTAACTAAGCAATTTTAATTGTAAATATGGAGTATTTTTAATAGTTCAATATTCCAAATCTACACTGTCACAATTGCTTCATAAACCATCTTGCTTCATCAAATGTACTTTCAAATGCACTATTTTCCCACTTATTTTCAAAATTCTCGCAACACGACACTCATCAACAACTTTTACGCCCTACCACTTCCAAATGTCACCAGCCGCCACTGATCCTGACACCTGCACACTAGATAGGTTTCTGCTGGGAACAAGTTCTGGTCACATGACTTGTATGGAGAGAAGCTGTATATATACACCAGGGCGATTTGGCATGTTTTCTTAGCACATAGCTCCAACTAACCGTTTTGTAGCCAAGCACTGGGCAGTTCAAATGACAATTTTTTCTTGATCTTTTGCTTTACTGCATGCTGTTTTGTTGGTTGAACTTTAGGCTTCCCAGCATGTTGTGTTTTATTGTTAACATTACTTTTAAATCACTGAGGTTAAAATCCCCATATTAAATACTTATGAATTAACACAAAGGAAGGAATACTGTGGGTGAGGGTGGCCAAGCGTTGACAAGCAGCATTCTATCAGGGAAGGTAGGAAAGATTGCAGAACGAAGTATGAATGACAGATTAGGTTACAGTAAGTGTAAGAAAGATTAGAATACAGGCATCTGTAGATGAAAGGTGTTTCCAGAACAGGCATCTTCTGTGGTGTTTACTAAGATGAATGAAAGGGAAGAATGGAAAAGACAAGGTAGATCATTCCATATTCTGTAGACATATATGTGAAATTTTGTAACTTTCATTAGTCACACAGAGGCGTGGTTTTGAGTTTCATTTTGGCTGCTAGTTAGTGCTCTTTTTAGGTCTGGCATTAGCTATGACCTTGTGAGTTTACTACAATTTTACATATAATATACCTACTTAAAAGGCCATTCAGCTACATCTTTCACCGATTGGTCTATTGTTATGTCATTAACATATTGCTTCCTGCTACAACAGCATAGGGCAATGAGACAGCCGACTTAGCAACAGGGTAACTTCACTTTAAGTAACTGCATTTTGTTCTTTCACAAGGAGCACATCCACACACAAGGTAATTTCTCCTCACTGCCAGTGTTTTTGTTTTTACTTTATAATTACTTTAGCTTTGTGCTAGGAGACTGATCTGATATCAGAACGCTTTTCATGTGAGCACAGGGCATATTCCAGCTTTACTGGATCCAATCTCCTGCAAATGCAGTTGTGAATTTCTCTCAGAGGGGCCTTATTTATCTGACTACCGGTATTTCACATCACCTCTCAAACTATGACTATAAGCTTATCAGTGTGCTCTATCGATCTTTCTTTCTCCTTTCATTCCCTGCTTTCTTTCCTTCTTTCCTTCTCTTTCTTTCCATTATTTTCTTTCCTTCATTCTTCTTCACTCTCTTTTCTACATACATGCTTGCTTTCTTGCCTTCATTTAGGTTTTTGATCTTTCATTCTTTCATTTTTATTTCTTCCTTTCTTTCCCTTACCTTTCTTTCATGCTTGTTTTCTTTCATTCCTTCTTTCTTCTGTCTTACTTTGTTTCCCCTTTTCTAACCTTTTCTCTTTCCTTATTCTTTCCGTTTTAGGTACTTCCTTCCTTTACTTCCTTACCCTTTTTCTTCCTTCCTCTTTCCCTTCTTCCCTTCCTTTTTTCCTTCACTTCTTGCCTTCTTTCTTGATTTCTTTCTTACTTGCATTCTTTGCCAGAGGCAAGAGGCTGTCAGCCAATGCCAGACCAATTGGCTCTCTTAGCTCTGTGTAGGAAATTCAGTTTCTAATTGAGTGAAGACCACAATCCCTGGCTGGACCAACCACATAATTCACTAAGTTATCCTGTGCGTAGCCCTCTGGTAGCTTGGCACAAAAGTAGCCAAGCTGAGGCAATGGGTCAAGTATTTATGCAGCACTCAAAAAGTATTAAAATGAAAATAAAAAACAAGACAAAATCCCCACCAATTCAGAAAAATAGAGAAACTTTTAATAAATAACATGACATCAAGACAAATTAAACCCAATCAGTAAAACCAGAGTTATGATTTTTTTAAATTTTTGCGTGAAAACTAGCGCCTTAAAAATCAAAGCGAACTGTGGACATCTAGTCGCATGAGACCAAGGCAAATTCAAATGTTTGAATGACTGTGATGCTGCTCGGTTTGAATACACAGAGAAGATTGAGCCCGGTCTCGGCACACCTTCAGACTTAGATGAAAAATCAAAGAAAAATGTCTGAGAAGGCATCCGTCCGTGTCATCATTGGGGAACTGCTAGACGAAGTCATGGTGAAGATTTCTACATTCGGATTTAGTCACTTTTTTGGAAGTTGAAAATCTCCAATGTGACCAGGCTGCAGGGTGTAGCCAGAAAGTGCTCCACCAAGCTAGATACCCTTCTGAAAAGAAGCCCCTGAACAGAATTTGCTGCTGCAGATTAGAGTGTAGCGGGGGCCACAGAGAGGCCAGGCTGACCAGTGATGCACTTCAGACAGATGGGCAAACATTTATGTCCCTGACACTTTTTGGAGGAAAATATTCTAAGTCCCAAGTTACTCTTATTGACTGTTTAGGCACCTTTAACACTGCTTTAAGGGGTCCAGGACTGGAACTGGATGGCACCACTTGGAGGGTAGGACTTACTTCAGGCAGGGTCCAGGTGCAGGGTACATGTTGTTGGAGCATTTTTTATCCCTGTTGCTCAGAACAGGAGGCCATCCAACTAGCCCTTGGAGTCACCCCAGTAGTCCTGGGATCAAGCAGCAAGGCAGGCCTCAAGTAGCAGGGCAGCCCTCTAAAGGTACAAGGCAGGCTTCAAGCAGCAGGGCAGCTCTTCTGGGTCAGCACCAGAGAGTCCAAGGAGGCATCTGGGGGCTCCCAAAAGGGTGGCCAGGGTCCCCAAAAGAAGAAAGAGAAGGAGACAGAAATTAAAGTAAGGCGCTCTCCAAAGGAACTGTGAATGCGATATTTAACATACAATACTGTACAATTCCCAATGGTTGTACATATTATTTAAAGCAATAGAAAATAGAGTCATTTTTGTATTAATTGTATATGCCAAACAAATAGGATGGTTTGTTGACGTTTCAATACCATTTTATTTAAAGGATCTCTTCCAGACGTAGTCATCCGTCTACCATGCGTGCATATGTAGAGAACAGTGCCAGATAGGGCAGGAATCTGTCATTCATCGTGGACGCCTGGTGGGCAGGGAAAAGGTGTAGCCACTCCAAGCAAGACTGATACTATCCTGACCTGGGAGCCTACCGAAAACTCAGACTGAAGTAAGGGCATTCCTGGGCCTCATTGGATACTATAGGAGGTTTGTCAATGGATAGGGCATCATTGTTTCTTCCTTGAATGAACTAACTTCCAAGTGGAAGCCCAAGAAGGTGATCTGGAGAGAAGCCTGCCACAAAGCTTTTGAAGCCTGCCACAAAGCTTGTGAGACCTCCAAGGATGCCATGAGTACAGCACCTATACTCAAGGACCCCATAGTGCAGGCAGAGACTTCGGAGCCAGGCATAGGGGCTGTACTATCACAGTTAAATGAGGAGGGTCTAGACCAACATGTAGTATTCATAAGTAGGAATTTACTGCCAAGGGAACAGAGGCGGATGCTTTTGAAAGAGAAACTTTTGCTGTGGTCTGGGCACTGAAGAAGCCGAGACCATACCTGTTCGGGATTCAGTTCCGAGTTAAGACAGACGAGAGGCCTCTCAAATAGTTCATGCAGGTGAGGAGTGAGATTCCCAAACTGTTGAAAAGGCCCATCTCCATAAGGTCATGGACTTTATATTGGAACACCTCCATGGGTCAAGACCACTCCAATGCTGATGCTCTATCCAGGTTCTTCTGCTTTAGTGAGGAGAACTCCCATGAGGGTGGGTAATTTTAGCTGGGAGACACACATAGTAGGCCTGACCATCCTTAGGGTGGTGTTCCCCCAAGCCTTTCACCTAGTCACCTCCTGTTGCTTAAATTAGTTTATGTTGGCTTAAGGATTCTGTGCACTTTACCCCTGCTTACCAGTGCTAAAGTATGTGTGTTCACTCCTTAAAACAAGGTAACATTGGCCTACACCTGACTGCCACATTTAAGTTACTTATAAATCCCTAGTAAAATGGTACAACATATTCCCAGGCACTGTACATTGAATGCTACTCGTAGGCCAGCAGCAGCTGGTGTGCAGTTTTTAACTGGCAATTTGACCTGGCAACATAAACCTTTTGCTAGGCTTAAACCTCCTTTTTTTTTGTGCATATAACTTACTCCTAAGGCAGGCCCTAAACTGCTCATGGGGCAGGATGCAGTGTATTTAAAATGTTGGACATGTACGTTTAAGTTTTACATGTCCTAGTAGTGAAAAACTCCAAAATTTGTTTTCACGTCTTTGATGCCTACTCCTTCCATAGCATAACATTGGACTATCTTATTACATTTATTAAGTGTGAACTTGTGTTAGGAGGACAGGTAGAAATTTCATGTTTTGGCCTCATAAGAAGTGTATTTTAAAATCCTCTGGTAAAGTCAGGTTTTTGGCAGCCTGTATCCTGGATAACATGATTGTGCATTGAGTAGCAGTTGTTCTTACTGTACTCCTCTCTCAGGCAGTGAGAGAAAGGTGGCCTAGACGTTGGCAGGATGGGTTATTCTGCCAGGGTGGGAGGGACACAGCTGTTCTGTGCCCAACTTATATTTCAAAGGGGCTGCCTCAGCACTCTCCCGAAGAATGTGACACCAGCCTTTTGTCTCCCTAGACCTCTTAGAACCTGAGCAGGGAGGAAGGAAATTCCAGAACCAAATGTGGGGGCAAGTCCATATGTTTCTCCCACTTCAAAGGCTAGCACCAGATATAAATATTGGACCCTTGGACCAACTCTTCAGTTCACTCCTGGACCTGCAGAGAACCCCAAGAAGGACTGCCTTGTAGAAGATGGCCCTGCTGCTTGAAGCCTGCTTTGCACTTCAGAGAACTGCCATGCTGCTACCAGAGGACTGTCCTGCTGTTTGAAGCCTGTTGTGTACCCTCAGAGAACTGTCCTGCTGCTTGAGGCCTGTCTTGCTGATTGATCACAGCACTATAGTGACTCCAAGGGCTGGTTGGCTGGCCACCTATTCTGAGTTACAGGGATGTAAAAAGCTTTAACAAATTGAGCACTACACCTGGACCCTGCCCAAATTGAGTCCTAGCTGCCAAGTGGTGCCTACCCAGTCCTGGGCCCTTAAAAAGTGGTGCTAAAGATGCCCAAAAAGTTGACAGGCGACCCGGATATACCTGCTCGCCGACCCACCCAAAGTGGATCACCAGGCGGGCTGAAATTGCAGAATCTCCTTCTATGGTCTTCACCACAGAAAATCCTATTTAGTGACTTCTCTTCAGAGGGGTATCCAGTCTGGTGGAGCCCTCGTCGGTTACAGCCTGCAGCTTAGTCCCACTGGAGATTTTCGTCTTCCAAAAAAAGTGACGATGACGACGCCTCCTTGGACACTGCCGGCTGCCTTCCCTGCTGAACTTCACCTTCCCAGTTATTTTTCTTTGAAATTGCCTCTAAAGTAAAAGGCAGCGGAGACCAGGCCCACTCCACTCCATGTATCCAAATCGTGCTCCTTAGTGTCAACCATAACTTTCCACATTGGCCTGATCTCAAACGACTAGATGTCTGCAATTGATGCTTTTCTCTTTTAGGTGCTAGTTTTCTCTAAAAATGTAAAAGTTCATAACTCTGGTTCTACTAGGGGGCATGGCCAACAAGATGGCTGAATAAGACGTGCTTTGCGGTGATCCTACTGGGAAACAGAGAGATCTGTTAATATTCTGTAGTGCCATTTGAGCACTGATCCCACGATCATCGTTGGGTGATATAAAGTCATGAATCTACGCTGCTGATACCATGGAACAGACAACAGCGTGCCAACATCAGGGAGATGATGCACCATCTGGGGCAGACTTAGACGGCTCTGCGCTCCGGATCGGATCGACGGCGGCTCTCCCTGGTGCTGTAGTGGTGGCGGACTGTGGGGCGACTGGCCCTGCTCCTGGCTGAGAAGTGCACAGCCCCAGTCACAGACCCACCATCTGTGGGCCTGGGTGAGGGCACGGCCTCGCTACACACAGAACAGCCTGGAGATTGGGCTGACAGTGGCGGCTGAAGAGATGGGATCTTCCAGAGACTAAGGCAGCTCGGCAAACCGTGCGGCGAAAAAAGGGGGTGAGTCACTGTACAGGAACAGGCTCCCTGGTGACCCGTTGACTTCCCCCTCTGAATTAAGCTGAGACCTGCTGGCCGGGAGACTTCTGACGAGTGAGGCAGACCCCAGGCATGGCTGGCTAATGATCTGTGATCCTTCTGGCCCCAAGGGATACCTGAGATAAGCCTCGGGCTGGTGGGTACCCGGGGAGTGGCAGATGCCTATTGAGGGCATAAAAGCTGGAACCAGGCCTGCGATACAGTAACAGTGGGCTCCTCAGTGTGGTATAAACACCCAAGGACACCCCAGAGCTGCTGTTGGGTGAACTGAGACCCAGAGAATAATACAAAGGTGTATACCTCAACGTACTTCTCTCGCAACCGGGAATTCACTACCACTATGTACTGCCAGAAGATACGCCCCAGAAGTTAGATCTTTGACCCATGGCCAGTGAACACCCGGGCTGGGGCACAGAGGCAAGGTTAT